>NC_136411.1:277663939-278263939 GCF_051521515.1 Lactuca serriola
AGTTGATCTGCACACTGAGAGGTTTTGCAGTGAAGCATAAGTCCTCTCGCTCCTTGGTGTCCTCGTTTCCACCATCAGTATTGTATCCCCTTATGTGAGATACATCAGTCACCACCAGACACTTTCCAGTGCTTTCTCCACCTCTTGCAACATACGCCTTTCCATGCGAAGGCTTTCTCACCTCATCGTCTTCTGAGTCGGTCGACCATACCTGCACGCCACCGAACTCGTCATCCTCTGCCGAACCCTGTACAATAAGAGCGTTCATAGAAGGGTTAGTAGCAACTTTCTTCCTCTTGATCTCTTCAAGCTTTTCATCAACATTGCTTCTTCATCTTTCTCCTCATCCTTTTCTGCCAATTTCTTCAGAACACAGTCTTTGGCATAATGATTCTTTCCTCCACAGTAATAGCAGTTAACACCAGAATCTCCTTCAACCTTCGCCTCTTTCTTTGGTTCCTCAGTCTTCGGCTCCTCCCTTACTTTTTCTGAACTGTAGCTTCCCAGCCAATTTCAGTTTTTATTGGTAGGAAACCTCTTCTTGATGAACCTTTTTGGATTGGACACCATCATAGCATAATCTTCTGAAGTAAGATCGTAGTCCTCCAGGTTCAGATCTTCATCTTCCACTACATTCTTGCTTTTAGACAGGAGTGCCAAGGACCCCAAACTTGAGACCACATTCTTCTCTTGCATGACAATCTTTTCTTGGGATTTCTGAATTCCCACCAGCTTTGCCAATGAATATGACTTGAACTGCTCATGAGCTTTAACTGTAGACACGACAGCTCTCCATTCAGATCTTAGGCCATCCAAAAAGGTAACCTTCTGTTCAATCAGCTTCCTTTTGATATCATGTTTGATCATCTTGCTAAGAAGATGATTGAAGCGATCAAATGTCTGAGTGACGGTTTCATCAGAATTTTGCTTAAATTCTCCAAACTCAGACAAAAGCAAGGTCTGAATAGAATGCTCTAAATATTCATCTGTGGAATACAGCTCACGCAACCTATCCCAGATTTCTTTAGCGGTACTGCAGGAACTCACCAACCTAAAAGTATCAGATTGAAGAGCGAATCGGATCAGTCTCAATGCTTTAATGTTGCACTGAAACTTTTCCTTTTCGTCTTGAGCAACGTCTTTTACATCTTTTAACAGATCATTATACTCTTTCTGAGTTTTAATGATTCTGGATGTTCCTGAGTGAGCAAATGGTCCAAACACAATAGCTTCCCAAATAAGATACCCATTATCTTCAGATCCGATGACATAGTCTTCAAAATGATGCGCCCAAACTTCGTAATCCTGGGTGTAAAGAATAGGAATATTTGTCGTTGATCCAATACTGTTTGAGATGTTGATAGGATTAGATTGAGACTCGTCCATGCTTGATCGTTTAACCTGTTTGAAAGATCAGACTTGTAATATGTAATATTAGGGCAAAACGAATAAATAATGAGATACGTCAATTATGGAGTGACGGCTCAATAAATATCAGTTAATGCGGAATAAACCCTAATCGCTTCTTTCACAGAAGAGATGTGTATGAATTACACATCCTCCTGCTCTGATACCAATTGATGAGTTTGAAAACTCTTTGATCGATTAGATCTTTATAACAGGTAAATCAATAAAGTAGAAACAGTAAGATAAAAACACAAGTATGGATTTGAATGAGTCGAATGATTTGATTAACTCAATCCTCAGCAGAGCTCGATGAAGAACTTCTGTTGTAGAGGATTCTAGGGTTACAAAAGATAAGAACTTAAACGCTATAAAATCTCTATCAAAACATTACGTTCAAGAATGCATGCAAGCATCTATATATAATAAACCCTATACGAAACTCACGGATGGACAGGCCCATACCGGAGACAAAACTTGGACTAGCTAACGAGCCCAAAGACGCAACACTAACTGGACCTAACAGAAAGGAATATGTTCTAAAAGGTAACATGTAGGGAAACATATAACTTCCGACTCACAAGATCATAGAAAAAATATCCTTTATGTCCAACACCATACCCCAAGAATACACAAATAGCAGATTTTGGTCCCAACGTGTTCCTCTGAACATGCGGGCGAAGAACAAAACAAGTACATCCAAAAACTTCTAGAGAAGAGTAGTGTGGAAAATGGACATATAACTTCTTAAAGGAGACATTCATGAATTCACAGTACTATGAATACGATTAATCACATAAACAACAGTTAAGATTGCTTCTCCCCAAAAGGATCTAGGAACCTGAGTAGACAAGAGAAATGAGCGAGCTATCTCAACATTATGACAATGTTTTTGTTTTGCCATGTCGTTTTGTTGAGGAGTATCAGTACACGATGAATGACTGGTGTATGGTACCATCAGAAGTAAGTAATTGACTAAACTCAGTAGAGGTATATTCACCCTTAAGTCACACCTGAAGCACTTTATCACAGTTGAATGTTGAGTTTTAATAAGAGCTCTAAAATTGTTGTAAATGCCAAGGAAATCAGATATGCATTTCATAAGATAAACCTAGGTATAACGAGTATAATCATCTATAAAAGATGCATAATGGGCCAACCCACCCTTTGTGGATACTGGTGTAGGACCCCACACATCAGAATGAATAATATCAAAAGTAGTAATAGAGCAAGACATACTTTTACTGAAAGCTAAAGTAGAGAATTTTGCTAGTTTACAACCACTACAATCAGAAATATCACAAGTGTTCAAATCACCCAAAAGACCACTAGAAGCTAGAAAACTCAAACATGATATAGATACATGTCCCAAACGAGAATGTCAAAGATAAAATTGAGACAACAAAGGACTCAAACGAAGAGAAGACAAATCAATAATGGAGGCAAAAATAGTAGACATTTTGAGAACCTCCAAGACATAAAGTTCTCCCATCCTACATTCGACCCCAATCACCTTCTGAGTGTGTTGGTCCTGTATAACACATACATAATCAGAAAAGAACACCCAATTAGCAGACCTACACAGCTGGATGATCGAAACAAGATTTAAAGTGAGTTTGGGAATGTAGCTAAACATCAGGGAGAGACATATGAGGAATAAAAACAGACCCAACACCCTCGACTATCATAGATACGTCACTAGAAGACATAACAGAGATAGATGACATGCGCGACAGAGAAGTAAACAATGAAAAATAAGGATACATGTGATGGGTTGCATCATAATCTAAAATCTACAAAGATGAAGGTATACCTGAGGTACTGGGTGAAGTAGGACCAAAATGAGACATAGATGCGGACATGGCAGTAGGATTGGAGGCCAAGTACAATCTGAAACTCTCAAAAACCTTGGCATCCAATGCAGAAGGTGGTATGTTGCCAACTGACTCAGTGTCAACTGATGGAGCAGTAGCAACAGCAAACTGTGGAAGACGAGGTGTCCATGAAGAAGCACCAAAGGAACATGGCTAAAACTTCTACTGACCAAACCTATGTTGTTGTCCGACTGAGTCTGACCAGATTTACCCTTGTTAACTAACAATGGACGCTAAGCTTTCCAATAATTTTTTTGTTTACAGAAGACACATTCATCATAAGTAACCCTTAGATTTTGACGATGCTGATAAGTGGAAACAGCAAGCACAATAGGAATGGAAGTAGGAGTGGAGATTATTTTAGGTTGTTTATTCGTGTGAGACTTGATACGAGTATTTTTAGCAATCAGCTCATGAACAACTAAATCCACTAAGGGAAGAGTAGAACGATGAAGAATCATTCCACGCAAGCCTTCAAAATCAGAACACAACGCCATCAAAAACTCAACCAAACATTGTTCTTCCCTCTTAGCGATATAAGGTTCAAAGTCTTTTAACTCTTTAGATTCAGTAAGAGCCAATTGATCCCACAAATCAGACATAGCAGCATAGAAATCTTAAATACTCTAACTGATATTGTTTAGCAAAGTTGGATTAAGCATATAGTCTCTCCAAATGAATCCAAACTTCCTTTGTATTGTCATATTTAGTCAATTGCATAACAATAGACTCTGTAACCAAATTGTTAATCCAAGTAATGACCTTGGAGTTATCAGTCTCCTAAGCATCAACCAACAAATCGAAGTTCGCAACTTGAGGCACTGAAGGTTTGTCTTTAGTCTATATGACATAGCCCCACATATTCTTCTCACGAATGAAGTTCTCCATAACATAGCTCCAATAAGTGTAATTCTTTCTATCTAATCGAGTACAGACTGACTGAAGGGAATCGTCCTTTCCAGTCATGATGGCAACAGAAAAATAACCACAATAATGGACAAGCAATCAAAGAACAAAAACAACAAACCAGCGGAAACAACCAATTGAGCAGCAAGAAATCAAATAGCAAACCCTAGAATTTGAACAACAACAAACTAATAACAAAAACAACAACAAATGAACACTAACAAGCAAACGAACATCAAATGAATCGGCTACGATAAACCCTCAAAAAATTTCGATCCGCACCACAGATGACTGCTACAAAAACTCCTAACAACGCAACAAACCTCTGCTCTAACAACGTATCAAACATGTGCTTTAATACCATGATAATAGAGTCATATGATTAATGAAAGAGAGAGATTACAAGGTTCTTAAAAAGCATGAAAGCAAAGACAATGAAAGAAACCCAAAACAAGTGGAGTTATAATTATGTGATACACAGTTATTTACGTTAGATATGTTTTTTTTTTAAAGAAAAATTATGACATGTATAGATATTTATTATTTAACATACATGTAGGTAAGCAGTGCCAGTTTTAGTTGTTCTGTGTTATCATTTTTATTATGAGTTATATAAATTATTTTCAAAACAATATTTATAAAAATTAAATATACATGTAATGAAAATTCGGAAAAAAAAATTATTTAATAGAAAAGGAGATTACTAACAAAGAAAAGAAATATGTTTATATGGTTTTGGGGGAAGGGTTGACCTTTGACGTATCAACAACTTGCTTTTGCATGCGAAGAATTCTTCATATGGAAACATTCAATTTTCCTTTTTAACCAAAAGAAATTTACGAACAAGTCTTCATCGTTTTATTTTAAATTAATTTTTCCATCCGAAATATGGAATTCGTCGTCCTTCCATTTCTAGAAGATAGAGATAATTTTTCGTGAGTTTAATAAAAAAATAATAATAATAATGAAAAAAACGTATATTATTATTACATAATAAAGAGTTATGAATAAAAAACCATTATATGTTTTCATTTTCACTAGTTTTCATTTCTGATGAAAAAATCATTTTTCTTTATAAAAGTTTTATCACGACCACTATGACCTACATTTAATCATCAATTTTTATTTTGTGCTAAAAAATCACTCTTAAATTCGATGGTTAAATTGTACTTTTTTAAAAACAAATACTGATTTTTTCGTAATTAAAACCGGCTCTAATATGTAACAATGACCGTACTAAAACGTTTTATTAAAAGTTGTTGGTTTTTTCAGAACTTATTAAAAACCGATGGCTAAACCGAACTTTAAGAAAAATATGATGTTTTTTTCGTAATCATCCCTATAGTAAAAAGTAACTTTTCTATATATATATATATATATATATATATATATATATATATATATATATATATATATATATATATATATATATATATATATATATATATATATATATATATATATATATATATATATAACCAACCAAACCAATAAATAATGATGTTAACCAATATATTTGATAGGCAACATATGTGGTTAGTAGTACCATACCAACTGATTAAATATGGTACGATAAATGGTACAAAGTTTTAAATAACACGATAATACCGTAGCAAAGAATTTAATATATATATATATATATATATATATATATATATATATATATATATATATATATATATATATATTAACCAATATATTTGATAGGCAACATATGTGATTAGTAGTACCATACCAATTGATTAAATATGGTACAATAAATGGTATAAAGTTTTAAATAGCACGATACCGTACCAAAGAATTTTATATATATATATATATATATATATATATATATATATATATATATATATATATATATATATATATATTAGAAACGGCATTTATATAAAAGCAAACAAAGAATAGTAAGAAGCCAGCTAAAAAAAAAGGTCTAAGTCATTACTAGAAAACTAAGAGTTGGACTTTCGAGCCACAACATCCGATCAAAAGACAAATTAGACCTATTAGAACACCAAAGGAAAGAATGAGAAACTATGTTATAAAAAATCTGACACTTTTTTGGTTGCTCGTTGCCAAAAATGTTCTTATTTCGAAATATTTATAAGAACCACCAATGAGCAAAGAACACTCCTTACAAAAACATCTTTAAACTTCTTTCTCAATCTAACATTATCAAACCAATCTACCTAGTTGCTCGTAGAATTAGAATCATGATCCTCCAAACCCTACTACTTCAAAATTTTATCCAAAATTGCTTTAGCAACCAAGCAGGAAAATAACACGTGATTCATTAATTCTACAACACTGTCACAAATCGGGCACATGATCGATTGAATATCCAACCCTTTCGAAGACAAATTTTGTCTAGTAGGTAAATTATCCAAAAACATTTTCCAACATAAAATATTTACTTTGAGAGGAACCAAAGACACCAATCTAGTAGCATTGCCAACCGTACCCAAAGTAACCCGGTCTATCAAGTTTCGAGCAGAAGAAACTGTGTAAATACCTGATGAATCTAAGTCCCACACCAATTTATCAGGCATCGCGGAAAGAGAAACCAAGAGCATAATCGAAATTAGACATGCAAGTTGTTCAGATTCCGCCGCTCCCAAACAAGCACAACAAAAAGAATCTGAAAACGAAATACTATTGTAACATCTTGTTTTGAGGTACTTTCATTTTTACCCTTATATTGAGACTTAATTCATTTTGGTCCTTAAAATGTAAGACTTATGGTTGGTAGGGGATGATATTACCACTTTTGGATTATGGGGGCGGAGCCACGTACGTTGGGCGTATGTTTTGTGTACGTGGGACGTATGGGGTGAAGTCCCAAACCCTAATATTTAGGGTTTGGACCCTATTTATTCATCATTAACTCTCAACCTTAGCTCTTTTCATCAACCTCCATCCTCTCAAATGTCTTTGTAACCCTAATCCACATTGTAAGCATTTCTAAGCTCAAGTTTATGTGTTTTTGTGCCTTTAAAGAAGAAGGAAGGAAGTAGAGACCATCTTAGAGGAGTGAAGCACTTTAGATCACAATCACACCATCATTTGGCATCACTTGGAGGTATAAAGTTCTGAAGTTGGTGAAGTTTCACTTAGATCTTTTGTGGGGCTTGATTTTAGGTTCTTTTTGTCCCAAATGTGGTGATTCTTGAGCATAGCATGTTCTTGAACCAATAAGTCGTCCTTTAAGATCCACAATCACACCATCATTTGGCATCACTTGGAGGTATAAACTTCTGAAATTGGTGAAGTTTCACTTAGATCTTTTGTGGGGCTTGATTTTAGGCTCTTTTTGTCCCAAATGTGGTGATTCTTGAGCATAGCATGTTCTTGAACCAATAAGTTGTCCTTTAAGACCTTAGGAAGTATCTTAACTCATAAAAATGTAGTCTTAGGGGTAGTTTCACTCCATGCATGCTATAGAAGGTCATAATGCATTAAGATGTTGTGTTTTTGTGTTTTAACCACTTAATGGACATGCAAGGTCATAAAGTTGGAAACTTTATGACTCTTAAGAATATTTTATCCTTGGATTTTTTATCAGAAGCATTAAGTCGAAGAGTTAATGGCTGAATAGGTTAGAAGTGGGTTGTTGCTTACGTTTTGCGTACCGCAAGGTACGTTGCGCGTATGTAGATATGGCCCTAACACCTCGGACGCTTGTACGTGTGGTGTACCTCTAGAGCACACCCCATGTACGTGGCCAGAGTCAACTTGACTATGCTGACTCATTGACTTTGACTTTAACCAAATTTGACCAATAGGTATTTTCGGTATTTTGGATGGTGTTTGAGAATTGGTCATTTGGATGGATAGGTAACGGTTAGAGCTGAGATTCAGAGTTGGGACCTCATCAGCTATTGTTCGGACTGTGAAGTGAGTTTTCCTCACTGTACTTACGGGTTGAAGGCACCAAGGCCGGCTCATTGGATTGATATCCTGGTATACATTGATATGTTAGGTATGGGAAATGGCCTATAAAATGACTGTCACACCCCAAAACCGGAACGGCAGAAATGTTCTGGGGCGGAGGACGTCATGTATAGTATCATAACAATGCACAATAGTAAATCAACCAACAACATCTATTGCATTAATAGTAATGGTTAATACATGTGTTCTTTGTAAAGTTTAAATGACACCAAAATGAATGTATAACAAAAGAAGAAGGCGAGTCTTAAATAAGCTTCGTCTTCGCAAAACCTGTCCGTCTGTACCTGTTTACTGGTGACCTAAGGATATATGTTATTTTGAAAGAGTAGATCGGCATTTAAGTTGGTGAGTTCATAAGTATTTTAGTGTCAAATGTCAGTATTAGTTTGATGAAAAATATTTGTATGTGCTTGATGTAAACTGTTTGTATACCTCCTAAAAATCCTATATTTTCTACTAATATGGAAAGTAGTCTTCTACCAAGACCCGACTGTTTTGTATGTTTGTTCGTTTGTAAAAATGTATGGTTTCCCAAGTTTATGTCTATCTTTACTAAAAAATAGATTGCATTACCTTTTATGTGAGAATATCACTATATGAATGTAATGGGAAAATGAAACTGTGCAGTAATATTGTATAAAATAACTACTAAAGCACTAACTACCTTAAAACCAATTAGTTAAATTAAGGTAAAATGTGATAAGGTTGTAACCATGTTGATTTACTACTGTAAACACGACGACCTTCTGGCGTCGAAACAATGTGACATTTTTCATCCCTTGGCCTTGCCGGCTGAGACTGTATGTGACATCCCCATTTTTCACGGCCTGAAAAGACCGATTTTGTTTATGCTTTATAAAAATCCGAGTACCTCTTTTAATAAAAATGTTGCGGAATTTGTTCCTAGTAAAACATGATAAATACGTTATCGTATCATCGCATGAATACGTAGTTACAACATCGCCTGAACTCATAATTCATAGTAAGGGGTTAGAGTATCATTGCATGAATACGTAGTTACAACATCGCCTGAACTCGTAATTCATCACCTAAAGGTTATGAGCTTGCTGGTGTTTCCACGGGGTTGTCTATAATAGTTCGTGGTCGCCATCTATACTCTGTTAGATGACTACATCTCCAAATTGTCGGACAAGGTTATAGTGTCCTTCATCCTACATCACCGATTCATCATCACCTATCTATCGTCACCTAGTTATCATCATGTGACAACCTGAAATTTCCATTCTGAACAAACCATATCAAGTCAAAAGAAGTTAGAACAGTTACAGTGAAATTCCAGACTTTTGGGTATAAGTTTAAATATTTTAGGATTTACATTTAAGGAGATATCAGGAGAGTGGATGCACTAAGGTTTTGTGCAACATTGTTATTCCAAAACTCTATGATATTAGAGTTCATTTCAGGAATAAAATATTTTCTGCCAAAAATCCCAGGACTATATATAGAAATCTGAACCATATTCATTCATTAGTTACATTTCCAGCTAGAGAAAAGCCATTTTCTCTCTCACGGATCTTCGGTTTTTTATCCCAAATCGTGAGTACTTCTATCTACTTGTTTTATATAGCTTAGATTGTGCCTAATAACATCAAAATCGGATCAAAACCCCAAGATTTGAGAGTTTACCGCCCAAGAACACTTGGAGAGTAAACTCTTTTATAAGGGCCAAATGGTCCCTAGTCCTTTCTTAAGACATGAAACTAGTTTGGAATTGTACACTAATGAGTTTAGGGATAGAAAACAACCTCAAAACACCAAGTAAATGGTGTTCACGGCCCAAGATCTTCTTGGACCGTGAACACTAAATTTAGGGCCAAAAGTGTGCCCAATGTCCCTCCAAACTTTAAAACTAAACCTAGAGACTACCCATGGCTTGTTTAGACATCCAAAACATTAAGAATCAAGGGTTGAAAGTGAGTTCACGGTCAAGGATGTTCTTGGGTCGTGAACTCCATTTTAGGTTGCCAAAATGCCCTAAATACCTTCATTAAGCCAAGAGACAAACATATCACTTTACCTTGATGTGTCTAGGACCCAAAACAATGGAAATACCAACATCCATGAGTGTTTATGGCCGCAAACACATGACCAAATGGTCTATGGGCCGTAAACTCAAGTAAGGGGTGTTTTGATGCCACAAACACTTCCTAAGTCATTTAGGACTTATTGTGTCTCGGTACTTCATTCGTGGAACTTCTCATCCCTACACGCATACCCGTTAGAACCACTCACAACAGGTGAGTTCATACCCCTTAATCAATGTTTTAAATGATTTTAAATGCTTTAATGGGGGGGGATACAGGTAGAAAACAACATGTTATTAAATCAAGCATATGTATTTATAACTGTGTTTTCATGCAGCAGATTTCACATACTACAAAATGTGATGCATGAAATGGTTTTATATCTTAAAAATACCTTGATAACAAAAGTATTATTTTTGAAATGTTTATTAAAATGACATCAAGTCATTGTTAATTATTGTTCAAAACTCTTAGATGTCTTACAAAACCATTTTTACCTTCTTGAACAAAACTACACTTATACACATATGTTCTTATATATGTATTGATGTTATAGTTTTTATCCTTCATTCAGTTTCCCTCACCCTTGTATAGCAATGGTGTATAAACCTGTTTGCACAACCAATTACCTTCCAGTTAACTATTATAGGGATAGTTAGAAGATACACAACATTATTCCTATTACAAGGAATTACACCAGAGTTAGTTCATTCATGAGTCTATACTATACATTACATGATACATGAGTACGTTTACATATGCTTACATGATACATGAGTACGTTTACATAGATACATTTACCTGAATACGCTTACATGAATACCATACATGAGTACCTTTACGTAGATACATTTACCTGTATACACTTACATGAATACTTGTATCTCGATTCACGAGGATGATTTATTAGTACCTTCTGTGTAAATTGTCCTGCCTATCCCAGTTCGACAGGATATCTAGACGGGACTAACCATTCCGATTCCCAGCTGTTAGCAACAGTGGTTGATGAACATCTACGGTTGCCTACGGTTAATACTTATACTAGGAGTACCTCTATGGGACTAACCATTCCTCGAGCCTACTGTTCGCTACAGAGGTTGATGAACATCTACGGATGCCTACGGTTATTACTTATACTAGGAGTACCTTTACAGGACTAACCCTTCCTTCGCCCTGCTGCAGCTACAGAGGACAACTGAACAATCTTCGGATGTTCATTAGGTTATACATTTCACTTTCCGCGATGCCGTGTTAATCCTAATACAAAAGGATAACAATTACATGATTACATTATTCCTATTACTTTATTTTGTGATACATTCACATAAACGATGAGTTAGACTATGTATTGTTTGTAATAGTCAAAAAGAAGGAAAAACTATCATTTTCATAGCAAAACATTCGGGTCTTGGTAGAAGACTACATTGCATACTAGTAGGAAATAAGGGATTTTCTAGAGTTTTCATACTTACATCAATTGTTTCATTTAAAGAATTTCAAGGCATTCATAACAGCTTTCCAAAACAAGACAATGACACTTAAATACATATGAATTCACCAGCTTTAGGCTGATTCTCGCTTTCAAAATAACTTGTATTCTCAGGTCACCAGTTAGACAAATACGATGGCCAGGCTTTGAGAAGACGGAGCGCAGACAAGACTCGTCTTATTTTGATTATTCATTTTATTGTTGTACATTATGAAAGAACACACATGTATTAAAACTTTACTTTTAATGCAATGGATGATGTTGTTGCTTGTTTACTACTTTACATTGTTGTGATACTTCACATGACGTCCTCCACCCCGGAACGTTTCCGCCATTCTTGGTTTTCGGGTGTGACAGATTGGTATCAGAGCATTGTTTATAGTGAATATAGTATATCAACCCATAAAAGATATACTAACTATAAATACATTGGGATTAAAACACTCTGTCTAAGAGTTATACTTCTAAATAATAAAATATTTAAGTAAGTATACGTGCCTGCATTCATACTAAAATCAATGTCACACTGACAAGAACAAAAGTATTACGATTGTTGAATATCACAAGTAAGCCTGGGGATGTATGGCCAGTCTTGGGAGTGGCATAGCCTAATCAACTATGTTTTTCCGAGGAGTGATTAGCATATGCCCAAGAATGGTTGTGATATGGCAACAAGTCTAAAAACTTACCAACATTACCACAATGAGAACATTATAACAGAACCTAAGTCTAAAATACCATAGGGGTGTTTTGTGTTACTATCAGTACTTTATACTTGAGAACTAAAACGGGATCTTCATTACTAAGTTGATAGTTGCTAAGTGGATACACTAAAGTTATATGTAACTAGGATGTTATAGACTTAGAATCGGTGAAATTTTTGTTTTACCCCTATTCCTTGTGAATTTGGAGTTGAGGTCACTTATTCGAAGGCCTATCCTGTGTTAATTACATATAACTGGTACACACTTTACAAATAGCGATATAACTAATGAAGATTTTCTAATAATTATCTAGATAGTTCGTCTAATAATTATTTCCTTACCCAAATTCTCGCGTAGATAACATGGCTGGACTCCATCCTCACGAAAACTCGTACCTTCCGAACGAGGTCATTGCTGGATGGTTTGAGGAAGAGCCAGAGAATGATCATCATATCCCTGTGAATGATCACCATGACAAAGACCTTTCGGACGATGCTAACTTCGAACCCGAGGTTGAGAACCTACCCCATGCAGCTCCCTTTCCAATTCCTAACCCTCGTCCGGCTTTTCATGGCTCGACGCCTGAGTGGGTGGAATTCTTGGAAACATGGAGCCAAGGACAAAATCAACCCATGCCATTTAATGGTGACCGAAGCTTCTATGACCTGAGCAATGGGGGATCAGCAGACAGAATCTTGCCAATCTTGGTCCGCAGAGTGGCCCGAAATGAGATTCAAGGCAGGACAGCCCTACATCAGATCACTGAAGTTGTCGCCGATGCGAGAATGCATACCCTCTGCACCATTCGTCTAGAAGATGCTCGTGAGAGATCTGATAGAAACCATGAATCCCTGCTGCAAGCACTGGATGAATCACGAGCCGAAGTCATAGAACTTCGAGTACACCAGAGGGTGTACGAAAGACACCTACTTGATGTGGAACGCCAACTGGCTGAACTGAGAGTTCACCAGAGGGATGACCGTCGCTAGTAGTAGATACTTTACTTTATATTCCTTGTTAGAAAGGAATCGTGTTTCTGTCTATGCCCGATGTGGCATTTTCTATGAAACTATCTTGTATAGTAAGTACTTTTGGTTAGGCCTTTATGCTGTCAAGAACTATCTTCTCTGGATATGATGTAAGACCTTTTTACAAGGTCATTTTCCCGAACTTGTACGTCATGAATATCAAAGATATTAACAGTCGGCTAACTTCTGTGTCATTCTTTATTCAAATACTCTTATCATACTTCCATAAGAGTTTATCTAAAACATGCTCTAGTCAAGTCATTGGACTGTAGCAATTTAACTCCGGAGACATCTCCAAGTCTCTTTTAATGGTTGGATCATATTAATTCACCAACCAACGATACCTCGGCTAGAACGACAAACATCTTGAGACCATCGTACGAATTTATTTCCGATCTTTGCTAGGACTACATCATAGGGATGTAGGTCAAACCTTCGTGAACATGCTTCCATTCCGTACTAGGACTGCATCATAGGGATGTAGGTCAAACCTTAGAGAGCACACTTCTATTATTTACATGAGCGATCGAACTACGTCTAGGTTCAACCATTTTCGCTCACAAATTCATTTTCTTTCGGTGTAACAGAATCATGTCGCCCAAGAAAAACGATCAGCCCATCAACCAAGCACCAACTCTTCAGATTGATGCAGCTACCTTTCAAGCTGCAGTCTCGGCTGCCGTGTCAGCTATTCTGACCTACCTAAATGCTAACAACACAAATGTTAGATGGATTGTTAACAACAATTCCAATCTGAGTAACAATGAAGCACCTCAACGAGCAACAAACTACCACGATACCCCGAGTCCCAAGATCAAGAGTATCAAACGGAAGTCTTGGGCTAAATCTAAGGACAAATCGTTTCGAAGGGCGAACAGGAAACAACCACCAGTAACAACTTCACAGCCACGACATCAGTACCTCCTACTACCATCCCTTCGGGCATCCCAATTGTCCCTAACCCAGCCAGACAATATGCTGGAAATCTCCCAAAATGCATCCAATGCAGTTATCACCACCATAGACGTTGTCGGGAGATGCAGTGCTCAAACTACAACAGAAAGGGGCACACCAGACGTTACTGCAAGAGCCTAACAAGGCCGATCAACCAAGTGCCTAGCACCGTTGTGAACCCGGATTGCCACGGTTGTGGCAAGATGGGTCACTACAAAAGGAACTGCCTAAAGGCAGCAAATGCTGGCACAGACGGAAGTATGCTACCGACACCGCCGCATGAGAGACTACTCCGGACCCACGTTAATGTAATTTAGGCGTTTCGTTGTAACAGACTTATGAACCATCCCAAAACTAGTGCAACCAGAGTCTTATCTTTTGTGAGATCGCGTCTGTTTCAGGATGCTCATGCTACGTATACTTGTCTTTTGTAGTATACCTTGTTCGCAGCAATAGTCTTGTAGTAAATCTTAAGTACAGTAAATCTGTTAAAGGTTGCACTGTTGTGTTTTGTCTGTAACGCCTTATGTTCAAATCTAATGTCTTTAGTTTCCATATGATTCCGACTTTATCATACGACTCGAGTAAATTCGATCCTCGCAATACCAGCTTCATACGTACATCTCTTTCTCAATAATCGTCTTTTAGCGAAGCTGTCATATCAGAACACCGAAGTACTCATGCAAGGAGTACCTTATAGTTCTTTTCCTTTCCTAAGGAATCCCCACAGTATCACTCGTACAGTACGTCAAGTTCAATCCAAAGATTCATACGTTCAATCTATCACTGAAGAATGTATACATGAGAGTAATATATAATCAAGGTTCTACAAGTTTAGAATTGATGATTCCACTTTAACTTCTTTTCCCTCGATGGGATGAGAGCTTAAGGAAGAATTAGTTATTCGACTACCTTTTCAATATTAATTATATACGACTCGTATACATGAGATTGTAATCGTTGAACCAGGTATGAATTCTAATATGAACTTCAGGATGGAGACTGCCCAAGACTACGAGTAATTGCATTTGGCATGTGAACAAATTTAGAACCCAGTATGACTCTTATAACCAGACCGCCTTACAGTCTAAACACCTACGGAGATACAAGAACAGCCCGGACAACTCAGCGAACTACTCAGCAATAGAATTGGAAGACCAGGCTTCTCACCCTTGAGAGCTCCGGTCTTATTCTTCCTAAAGTCGACGGATTGCATCATATGCACCTCGACGATCAGGGGCTCCGTTAAGATTTCCTTTAGAAATCGTTATCTCTGCCTCGCATAGATGGGTTGGTTGAGCAAATGCAGGGAAAGAATTACTTTCAGAAATGGACCTGAGATCCGAATATCACCAGTTCGAGTGTTAGGGAAATATGTTCGGAAAACTACCTTCCGAACTTGATGCGGACACTTCGAGTCCATAGTGATACCCCTCGGATAGGACCAATACGCCTATAGTATTCATGAGTTTAATGAATGGGGTCCGTATTTCTTACTTGGATCAGTTCGTCATTTCTCCATGTAATGACTTACTTATCTACCCTAGTAGTAAGAAGGAACCCATGAAAACATTACCCTCGGAGATACTTTTCGCAAAGTTCTCTGAACACGAGTTTTGGAATTTAAGAGTCAAAATTTCCTAAGACACAATGTTAGTGTTGTGGGAATTTTTGAGTACTCTTTCAATTTGTCAAAACCGTTGGGAATTTGTCGACACCGTAGTCACCGACAAAAAATTCGCCAAACTCTAGGTCTTACAGACCTACTATCATAGTCCATTCAGAACTCCCCGCAAATTACAGAAACCCTTTTGACTTTGACCTAGCAAGGGGTGGCCCTTGACTGGGAAGTTAAGCGAGAGAAAGAACCTTTGGAATTCCAAGTGAGAGACCAAATTCTTTAGAAAACCTCACTCTGGGAAGGGCTTAATACGCTTCGTAAAGCGTGGAAAGCTAAATCCAATATAGTTAGGACCTCCAAGATTCTTACCAGAATCGATCCTACATCTCACAAACTAGGCCTACTCCGCGAACTCAGTAACATACATTTTACCCTTCGTGTCTTGATTTTTAAACCGTACCTTTCCGTTAGGACTCTCGTAAGCCCTCTCGACGAGATCGAGATTAACGAGATCCTCGCCTTCGTATTACAACCGTAGTGACCCTCGACCGAGTGGTCAAGCGGACGAAGCAACGCCGTCGTCCGTTAGTGAAGGTTCTTTGGAATACCACCTGAGGACCCGATTTCACTTGGGAGCGCGAGAACCAATCGATTAGGAAGTTCACCTAACGACACTTCTACCTACTTCCTTACATAGATTCTAATTTCGGGACGAAATTCCCTCTAAGAGAAGGATGATGTGACAACCCGAAATTTCCATTCTGAACAAACCATATCAAGTCAAAAGAAGTTAGAACAGTTACAGTGAAATTCCAGACTTTTGGGTATAAGTTTGAATATTTCAGGATTTACACTTAAGGAGATATCAGGAGAGTGGATGCACTAAGGTTTTGTGCAACATTGTTATTCCAAAACTCTATGATATTAGAGTTCATTTCAGGAATAAAATATTTTTTGCCAAAAATCCCAGGACTATATATAGAAATCTGAACCATATTCATTCATTAGTTACATTTCCAGCTAGAGAAAAGCCATTTTCTCTCTCACGGATCTTCGGTTTTTTATCCCAAATCGTGAGTACTTCTATCTAGTTGTTTTATATAACTTAGATTGTGCCTAATAACATCAAAATCGGATCAAAACCCCAAGATTTGAGAGTTTACCGCCCAAGAACACTTGGAGAGTAAACTCTTTTATAAGGGCCAAATGGTCCCTAGTCCTTTCTTAAGACATGAAACTAGTTTGGAATTGTACACTAATGAGTTTAGGGATAGAAAACAACCTCAAAACACCAAGTAAATGGTGTTCACGGCCCAAGATCTTCTTGGACCGTGAACACTAAATTTAGGGCCAAAAGTGTGCCCAATGTCCCTCCAAACTTTAAAACTAAACCTAGAGACTACCCATGGCTTGTTTAGACATCCAAAACATTAAGAATCAAGGGTTGAAAGTGAGTTCACGGCCAAGGATGTTCTTGGGCCGTGAACTCCATTTTAGGTTGCCAAAATGCCCTAAATACCTTCATTAAGCCAAGAGACAAACATAGCACTTTACCTTGATGTGTCTAGGACCCAAAACAATGGAAATACCAACATCCATGAGTGTTTATGGCCGCAAACACATGACCAAATGGTCTATGGGCCGTAAACTCAAGTAAGGGGTGTTTTGATGCCACAAACACTTCCTAAGCCTTAGGCTTGAAGTTAGAATGCTTCCTTATGACCTTTAGGACCCTCATAAACATAAATGGCCATGAGTTTACGGTAGTAAACTCATTAGGGCCGTGAACTCCTTAAAACTCCAAAGAAAGTGCGTTTTTGTTCATCCTAGGTTAAAGCTAATGTCCCTAAATCATTCCCTAGCCTTCAAACTTGCATTCCCACATGAGTAGCGATGAGTTTACGGCCGTAAACTCCCTTGGGCCGTGAAATCATGGGAGTAAGCTCATGTGAGTGCCTTTATACCTTCCTATGTTGAATCACATGTGATTCCAACACTTGGTCAAGGTGTTTCCTAGTCCCGGAAAGTGTTTCCTTTCATATAGATGTTATAAAGACTATATTCATGTCAATATGTGTCCTTATATGTCATTTAGGACTTATTGTGTCTCGGGACTTCATTCGTGGAACTTCTCATCCCTACACGCATACCCGTTAGAACCACTCACAACAGGTGAGTTCATACCCCTTAATCAATGTTTTAAATGATTTTAAATGCTTTAATGGGGGGGGATACAGGTAGAAAACAACATGTTATTAAATCAAGCATATGTATTTATAACTGTGTTTTCATGCAGCAGATTTCACATACTACAAAATGTGATGCATGAAATGGTTTTATATCTTAAAAATACCTTGATAACAAAAGTATTATTTTTGAAATGTTTATTAAAATGACATCAAGTCATTGTTAATTATTGTTCAAAACTCTTAGATGTCTTACAAAACCATTTTTACCTTCTTGAACAAAACTACACTTATACACATATGTTCTTATATATGTATTGATGTTATAGTTTTTATCCTTCATTCAGTTTCCCTCACCCTTGTATAGCAATGGTGTATAAACCTGTTTGCACAACCAATTACCTTCCAGTTAACTATTATAGGGATAGTTAGAAGATACACAACATTATTCCTATTACAAGGAATTACACCAGAGTTAGTTCATTCATGAGTCTATACTATACATTACATGATACATGAGTACGTTTACATATGCTTACATGATACATGAGTACGTTTACATAGATACATTTACCTGAATACGCTTACATGAATACCATACATGAGTACCTTTACGTAGATACATTTACCTGTATACACTTACATGAATACTTGTATCTCGATTCACGAGGATGATTTATTAGTACCTTCTGTGTAAATTGTCCTGCCTATCCCAGTTCGACAGGATATCTAGACGGGACTAACCATTCCGATTCCCAGCTGTTAGCAACAGTGGTTGATGAACATCTACGGTTGCCTACGGTTAATACTTATATTAGGAGTACCTCTATGGGACTAACCATTCCTCGAGCCTACTGTTCGCTACAGAGGTTGATGAACATCTACGGATGCCTACGGTTATTACTTATACTAGGAGTACCTTTACGGGACTAACCCTTCCTTCGCCCTGCTGCAGCTACAGAGGACAATTGAACAATCTTCAGATGTTCATTAGGTTATACATTTCACTTTCCGCGATGTCGTGTTAATCCTAATACAAAAGGATAACAATTACATGATTACATTATTCCTATTACTTTATTTTGTGATACATTCACATAAACGATGAGTTAGACTATGTATTGTTTGTAATAGTCAAAAAGAAGGAAAAACTAACATTTTCATAGCAAAACATTCGGGTCTTGGTATAAGACTACATTGCATACTAGTAGGAAATAAGAGATTTTCTAGAGTTTTCATACTTACATCAATTGTTGCATTTAAAGAATTACAAGGCATTCATAACAGCTTTCCAGAACAAGACAATGACACTTAAACACATATGAATTCACCAGCTTTAGGCCGATTCTCGCTTTCAAAATAACTTGTATTCTCAGGTCACCAGTTAGACAGGTACGATGTGTCACACCCTGCTAAAGCGGAAACACGAGGCGTGGCAGTATAAAGGGTTTCATAGCAAAAGTTAAAAGACAACACCAACCATAGTATTAAAAATCATTACAAATTTACAATGGGTTTGAACAACTTTTACAAGAAATTACAATGAAAATAGAAATACAAAACATGTGAATGCTCCTAAAAGTGAAGTGTCCCTAAGTGCCATTTACTCGATGATTCCTAAAAAATCATGTAAAACGAGCGTCAACTATGAAAATAGTTGGTGAGTACTCACAAGTTTGAAAATAATATTGGTTTCATGAATCGAAATCAAAGTTTTGATAAGAGTTTCCAATAACAAAAGTATATTGTTAAAATGAGTAAATAAGTTTGTATACACAAAGTTCAGAGTTCTTTGTCACCATGAGAAATAAAGTATGTTGCCCAAAAGAAATGCAACGATCATATCCTCATGGGAAATAAAGTTTGTTACTAAAATGAGTAATCAAGTTTCATTGCTACAAGGAGCAAACAAGTTTGTTACTATAAGAAGCAACCAAGTTTGTTGCTAAACAAGTAAATAAGTATTTAGTATCAAAAGTTCGTTGTTATAATGAGATACAAGGTTTATTGCTATAATGAGCAACGAGTTTCGTTGCTAAAATAAGTATTCAAGTTTCATTGCTGAAATAAGTATACAAGTTTCGTTGATAACATGGGAATACAAGTTTCGTATGTGCATAAAGATTCGTACGTGCATCAAGTTTCCATTCATGAGTTCACAACCCAAGCCTAATGACCGAATCGTGCCCTATTGACTACTATGTGTATCGCAAACATAGTGTAGAAAATGGTAAAATGCACTCAAGCGAATCGTGCGAGTGAGGAGTTGTCTACCTCCTGATAGCGCTATCCATAATAACCATAGGCTCAAAAGAGTTAATGAGTTGTGTCTATAGATTCCAGGGATTTAACCGCGATACAGTCCTCATGAATTAAAGTAACATACACGTACATACGAAATATAGCAACCAAGTTTAGGACATGCTTTTCCACCCCAAAACATTTAAAAACTGAAAATAGGGGAGTGCGTGAATACTCACAATATGCATTGAGACGATGCAAATGATGCATTGATCTACGCTCCACTGGTACCACTATCGATTCCTACAATAATGGTATTCGCTAGTGAGTCTCTAATCGAAATCTAACACTAGTATACATACTACTACAATAGAATTATGCCAATATTGTGTCAAAATTTAATATTGATAAAACATTTTTCTGTGGAAATTAAGTGTCAAAGAATCAATTGTTATAGACAAAATTACATAAATGGTCCTCATGGTTGACAAAATCAACCAATTATGGTCCTTATGACGAATTCTTTACACAGATGGTCCCTGTGGTTTCAAAATCTTGCAAAGACGATCCTTTTGACTAACGGCGTTAACTTTTTCAGTTAAGTCCTATGTGAAATGACATATTTGCCCTTCATGCATAAGGACGCTTTATGTAATATGTTTCTACCATAGGGACCATTTATGTAATTTTCTCTATTATTTATTATTTTTTTATTTATTTTAATTATATATTTAAGGATTTAGATTTGTTTAAATTTATTGTTTAATATATATATATATATATATATATATATATATATATATATATATATATATATATACATGCTAATATTTTTTAACGTTTTGCTCAAATTATTTTTTCTAATCTTTTTGACATTTTCTTCAAATAAATTTATTAATGTTTTTTATGTTGACGTTTTATTCGAATATTATTTATTTATTTATTTATTTTTTTGACGTTATGTTTGAATACATTTTTCAACATATAGTATGTTTATATTTGTTAAAGGATTTCACGACTATTGTAATTATAATTCGTAACTTAATTCACTTTTAATTATGTTTTCATTTTTTTTCTTTTATCAGGTTATATAATTATTATTTTTTAATTCAAATATTTAACTATATAAGGTTATATAATTATTATTTTTATAAGATAATTTATTAACATTTTTTATAAAAAAAGTGTAAAATGTTTGTTAAACGTGAATATGATTAATATAAATTAGGTAGACATAGGCTACGCTGAAACCGCCTCAAAATGTTGCCAAGAACGTCTAGGTCATTTCACATTGGATTTAAATGTAATTATTTCGAGTTTTTTTTTTCTTTTTTTTTTTTTTTGTTTTTAGCAGTGTTATAAAAAATCACAATTAGGTCCCGATTAATCTCAGTTTAATCCCTAAGCGCTACCTGACCGATTAGAGGCCCTTGCGTTGTGATTTTTTACAACACTGCTAAAAACAAAAAAAAAAATCAATCAAAACAATTACATTTAAATCCAATGTGAAATGACTTGGTCGTTCTCGGCAACGTTGTGAGGCGGTCTCAGCTTAACCTATGTCTACCTAATCTATATTAATCATATTCACGTTTAACAAACATTTTACACTTTTTTGTAAAAAAATGTTAATAAATTAGTTTACAAAAATAATAATTATACAACCTTATATAGTTAAATATTTGAATTAAAAAATAATAATTATATAACCTGATAAAAGAAAAAAAATGAAAACATAATTAAAAGTGAATTAAGTTACGAATTATAATTACAATAGCCGTGAAATCCTTTAACAAATATAAACATACTATATGTTGAAAAATGTATTCGAACATATTGTCAAAAAAATAGATAAATAATACTCGAATAAAACGTCAACATAAAAAACATTAATAAATTTACTTGAAGAAAATGTCAAAAAGATTAGAAAAAATAATTTGAGCAAAACGTTAAAAAATGTTAGCATGTATATATATATATATATATATATATATATATATATATATATATATATATATATATATATATATATATATATTAAACAATAAATTTAAACAAATCTAAATCCTTAAATATATAATTAAAATAAATAAAAAAGTAATAAATAATAGAGAAAATTACATAAATGGTCCCTGTGGTAGAAACATATTACATAAAGCGTCCTTATGCATGAAGGGCAAATATGTCATTTCACATAGGACTCAACTGAAAAAGTTAACGCCGTTAGTCAAAAGGACTGTCTTTGCAAGATTTTAAAACCACAGGGACCATCTGTGTAAAGAATTCGTCATAAGGACCATAATTGGTCGATTTTGTCAACCATGAGGACCATTTATGTAATTTTGTCATTGTTATATAACAAGTTAAGTGGAAAATTTCCATTATTGAAATGTTAATATTTAACATTTTAGAGGTGTTCCAATGATTAAATATTCAAAACTAAATCAATTTAGTTCTAAAATATCCCAAACTTTGCATTTCAGTTTTAATTTAAGTCAAAGACCTCAAGATAAATTTTCTTGAATTTTTGAGTTGTCTCACCATTTTAGTTTCTTGAATAACCATAAATTCATGAAAAATAGCAATGAGTTAAGAAAATTCCCCAAACTTTTTATATTACTGTTATTAAACATTAATAAGCTGGGAAAAATATAAAAATGGATTTCCAAGATGTTTAATTATATTTTATGATTTTTGAGCATTTATTCCAATAAAAATTGAAATAAATAGAAAACAGTTTCCAAAATTACCCAAAAATTTTATTTAACTGTTATTATACATAACTAGGCTGGGAAAAATATAAAAGATATTTTTCAGTGGGTATTTCTATTTTTCTTGCTTTATTCCTTTAAATAATCATTAACTGGAGAAATAATATTAAACAGTTAAAATAAATTACCAAATTTTTTTTTGTAACATCATTTACAGTATAAATAACCTGGGAAAAGTACCAAAAGTGGTTTTCATCTTGTATAATCCGATTTTGGGTATTTATGTGTATTTAAGTGTAATTAACTTTAGAAAATAAGAGAAAAATAGTTTACAGTAGAGAAAAATCCTTAACATTTTTATGTGACCTCCTACGGTACAACATGATGTTCTGGTAAATTTTCATAAGTTTTGGATAATCAGAACTATTTTTCCTATTTTTAGACAATTATAATTACCAAAAATTGGGAAAAATAGTAAGGCATGATGAAAAATTTTGAAATTATATTTCTGAGTCACGCATCACAGTTAAGGTATGCGAAAATTGTTAGATAAAATTTTCACACTTTCTAAAGTGGTTTTGTGATTTATTATACCCTAACAAAAAGAAAATCGGAAATCATACCAAATAGCAACAAAATTTGATGAACTTTAGTGAGGGGTCATTGTTCACCATAAGGGTTATCCATGAATTTATTCCGGATTTATTGACCTCTGGAAGTATTTTATGTGATTTATGCCCTTGGTTTTAGCAATAATTTTAATAAATCAAAGAAATAATAAAAGCTCTTGGTATTTTACAGGTTATCACATGCATGTGAGGGCTTTCAAAAGGAAAAATGTTCAAAATTTATTCAGAAGGGAAATATGGGTAATGAACCCAAACAAGTTAAGAAATGTTGCATGCAATGGTGCAAGAGATGTAAATGTGGCTGAAGTTCATGAATTTGTGTAGCCCATTCACTAGGTTTTAAGCCACGAAATTTCAGCCATCTTTCACTTGATATGTTAAGTTTCTAAATTATTTTTCCCCAGATTTATGGTTGGGTTTAAGGCCATTGATCATGCAAGGCAAAAATGGTGCTTATAGAAAAAGAGCTGTTTGCGCAACCATTTTGTAAAAATTGAAAAAAATCGGATATTTAATATTTTACAGTGAGACCAGTTGGGTTTGAAAGTTAACTCATGGAACTATCCAATAAAAAAAGAATATCATGATTTGGTTAAGTAATGACCGAGTTATGGTCGTTCAAAGTTGAACAAAGTAATCTGGCAGATTGCATGTTTGCTTTGAGTGCATTCTTAGGATATTTTGACAAGAACATCATGCATGCCTTTGTTAAGGTCCGATTTCTAGCACATGCATGGAGTGAATGAGCATCCAAGATGTACTAGAAATGGTTTAAATGCTTTTGATCATGTAAGAACTCAAAAGAAATGGAGAAGAAGATGTAATACTTGGTTTTGAAGTCACATGAACATATGTGCATCATTTTCACTCTTTGCATGGGTTTGATCCCGGATTTTCACCATTTCAAACACATGCATTGTGTTATGGTGAGAATCTACAAACCACAAGGGAAAAATAAGGATTTCTAGCCATGGAAAGGCATAGAATCCGAAAAGAAGAGAAAACTAAGAAGAAGAGGAAGTAAAAATCATGAAACTATGAGAGAAGATGTTGTTGTTTACCTTGGTTTTGATCTTGAGAGAAGTAAGAACACTTCAAGGTCTCCTAAATCTCGAAATTATGGCAGAGGAGTGGGAGGATTTCGTGGGTTAGAGAGAGAGAGAAAGAGAGTTTGTAAGTTAGGAGGATGGAGTGTGTGAGAGTGAAGAGAGAAGAGGAAGTGTGAGGGAATAAGCTTAATGATTGAGTTTTGGGAAGAGAGAGTGCATGGGGAGGGGAGAATGGCCGGCTCTATCATGCATTAGGCCTCCTCTCTCCTAATTTCAAACTTTATAAAATTCCCTCCAATATTTTTATAAAAACCCTAACTTTTATAAAAATATTTATTAAGCAATTCTTGATTTATTTTAATATCTTGTTTTTAACTAATAAATTATGATTATTGCATGATAATTTAATTTCTATTTCATTGAATATAATCATAATTTGATTAATAAAAATTTGATATTAGAAAGTTTATAGCCAAATTTTATAAAGTTTTTAAGCTTTATGATTTATAAATTTGGATTTTTAGCTCTTTTAGGGCTTTGGAATATTGTTTGATATTCATCATCATAATGAAGTATAATTAGAATATTTTAATTTATTTTTAGGGTCTTATACCCTTTTTCAATTATAACTAAGCTTGAAAGTTTCATTCTAATTATAGCATTGGCATTTCCTATTGTAGTTAAGCAACTTACTAGAATCGTAAGTGTCAAGTATATTAGTCCTAGATCTTAGTTGGATCCTAGTTTATGCAAGATTTTAACCTAATTTATACTACTAGGCCATGGCATGTTGTGCATGAATGGTTTTTATAAAGATGCATGAGTCCGAGAATGACCTGAATTGACAGTTGTCACAGGTTATAACTTAGCTTCTTGTTACTAAGTCTAATATGTGTAGTGCCTTTATGTGCAACTAAGTCTAGTCAAATCTAGAACCGACTCGAATTTTGACGGTTGTCACACGATGGCCAGGCTTTGAGAAGACAGAGCACAGATAAGACTCGTCTTATTTTGATTATTCATTTTATTGTTGTACATTATGAAAGAACACACATGTATTAAAACTTTACTTTTAATGCAATGGATGATGTTGTTGCTTGTTTACTACTTTACACTGTTGTGATACTTCACATGACGTCCTCCACCCCGGAACGTTTCCGCCGTTCTTGGTTTTGGGGTGTGACACATTACCTATCTCTCATCATTTTATTTCATCACACACCAACTATTTCATCTACCCATGTTTTAACCCAGCATATTTGCAGTTATAAAATAAATATACAGTTTAAATAATTTAAACTTGTATAAAATCATTCGTCCAGCATAGACAGCAAGTATTCAGATAATATGCACACATAGCATGTAATTTATATAAAATACTTCATATCTATGTGTAAGATGAAAGGGACCATGCACTCACTTGATACGGTGGTGATTCTGCCCTTGAACAGCACTTCGTTATCTCAAAAACAATTATCCCTCGATAAAACCTAGTATCAATACCACTAGGGTTTAGTCTAACGTTAACCGCGACTAATTAATAGTCTAGCTATTATTATTATATAATCGTTAAACAACACTCTATATAACCCATAATAATAGCCCAAATAATTATTTTAAGGACCTAATAACATTACTATAATTATTTAAAAGCTATATTAAAAATAGCGTAGGCGTAGCACACTTAAAGCGGGTTTTTCTCAAAACCGGGCTCCGCTGGAGCAGCGTTCCCGAGCTAAAAGGCTCTTCTTCTCGGAGCCGTGTGTTAGGGAGGTTCCCTAGGCTTTTCGGGGGGGGGGGGGGGGGGGGGTTGAGGGCTAGAGAGAGGTTCTAGTGAGAGAGGAAGAAGTAGGAAGGTGTGAGAATGGATGGAAGCTCACCACTTATTTATAGGGGATGGAGGAAGGTTCACGTCGTGAATTTGTGATATTCACGTCGTGAGCCAGGCGCAACCTGGTGCTGACACGTGACATCGCACATAGGGTGGAAATCAGCCGATTTTCAAAAATTCATAACTTTCGCATACGAGCTCCGTTTTCGACTTTCTTTTTTTCCACGCGTCGGTAAAATAAGATACACAACTTTTATTTAGACTCCTTCAGCTAATTCTCGACCGATCTTAAATTTAACAGTACGAGGAGATTAGACTGCTAAATGACCGCGAATAATTCGTAGCTCCTTCATACGGACTCCGTTTTTGTCTGTCCTTTTACCGTTTAGTTCCTATTAATGAGATATTCAACTCTCATTTAGGTCGTGTAAGCCAAAAACCGCTCGAACTAAAATTTGAGTTTCGGGATGTACACTGCTAAGCCGAAACTTTGAAAAATCATAACTTCCTCATACGAAGTCAGATTTGCGCGTTCTTTTTATGGATTTTCTCGGTTTAACATAATCTAAGACTTTGGTTTATATTACTAAGGATAAAAATTCTTCTATCATAAATTCACTTTTTACGCTTCCCGGTGCCGTGTCGGTTCCGTCGCAAAACTTCGACAGGTCATAACTTCTTCGTTATAAATCGGATTTCGGCATTCTTTATATGTACGGAACCCTTGAGACATATTCTACAACTTGGTTAAGATTATTTATTCTAAATAATCTTTTGTCAAAAAGTCATTTTCGACCCCTATTATCTCTAAATTGACTAGCCCGGATCTACGGGCATTACACTGTGGCTAATAGTTGGGGTGTAGGATTGTTTGTCCCATATAGATCTATACACACAATGCTCGCTCTCCCTCCATGAGACTCTGGTTACAAAACATGATACAAAAAATGTATTGTTGTACCATGAAGTAGTATCTCACATTCTAGTTATCATGTACATGTTATAGTATGTATGTTCCTTTTGTTCTCTTGTAAATGTATATGTATATGTTTATGTTCCTTCCTATTCTTGTATATGTATATATGCTCTTCTTGTACTTGTATATGTATAGTATTCTTTTTGTACTTTTATATGTATATGTATATGTATATGTATATGTATATGTATATGTATATGTATATGTATATATATATATATATGTATATGTATATGTATATGTATATGTATATGTATATGTATATGTTCTTTAAACTATACCTGTTATAGTTTACTAGTACGTTTGTTTTGTAACTGACTTGTAGAAAAGACTCAATTACTCAGCTTGTACAATTGAGTTAAGTATAACTTTAAAGGTAAGATTTACTATTCTTATATGTATATAGCATGTATAATTATGAGTTAATCGACAATCGAACTAGTGTATCCTACCCTAAGCCCACAACCAAACCCGGAACAGGAGTCAAGGTTATTAACAATATTCCTAAGTCCATTAAAGCATATTTATACTCTAATACATAAAGGAATATGATTTAAGAGTATAAGAGTTTGAAAAGGGTTTAGAAGTAGTTTGAAAAGGGTTTTGAAATGAAGTTTAACAGTGTTTGAAAACAGTAAAGTTCTTATGTTTGCAAGAATTCAATGTATAACCAAACACAATTCAATTGTGTTTCAACATGTATCCCCCTTAAAAGCATTTTAAAAAAACAAGTAAAGGTTGATTGTAGGGGTATGAACTCACCTGTAGTGAGTAGTTCGACTGAAAGGTTGATATAGGATGCTAAGTACGCCAAGTGAAATCCTGTGCACAAACAGATCCTAATAAACATATAATAACACATATATGTGTACTATTAGTGTACATAACAACTAATCATGTATGGCAAAACATCCTTAGGAACTAGGAATCACTCGCAATGGAGTGTATAAATCACATATGATTGATTAAAGGTAGTTTACGGCCACACTTATAAGTGTTTACGGCATGGGTGTGTTTACGGCCAAGAATACTTGAAGTGTTCAAGGCCTAAGCTTGGTCTAAGGAGGGTTTACGTCCATGGATGAAGGGTTTACTGCCACCATGATCCTATGAAGGGTTTACGGCCATAAGAAGGGTTCACGGTCGTAAACTCTTGAAGATCATGAACAATATGTTTAATTCAAGGTTGGAACGTAAGTGTTTCTAATGGATACAAGATGATAGAAGATATACTCACGATTTTGGAAACCTTTAGGGTGTTCACGGCCACCAAGAACAAGTGTGTGTTCTTGGTGTTCTTGGTGAAAGGATGAAGGTTTGAAGATCTAAACCAAAAGAGTTGGATTCATGGATGAAATCAAAGGGTTTCACTTGAATGTGAAGGATATCAACTAACAATGAAAGAAATACTTACAACTTTGAAGAGAAATAGAAGTGTTCTTGATGATACTTGAGAGAGAAATGAGTGTTCTTGAATTGAAGATGTGAGAAATGAGGAAAAATTGAAGGAAATTCGTACTTATGAGAGGGGTTCACGACTGGCCATGGGTTTACGGCCGTAAACCCTAGTTTGCGGCCGTGAACTCCTTTTGATGAAGTTTTCGGCTTGGTTTCAACTCAATGAACTTAAGTTAACACATCCTAACACACAAACCTTGAATGTACTAGGCTTAGAACACTAAAACAGACCCTTAATAATGCTAAAAGATAGCAGAAACGAGTCTGAATTTTGATTGAATTGATTAACTTTACAAGATAGAAATTTTGGGTTGTCACATCATCCCCTATTAAAGGGAATTTCGTCCCAAAATTAGAGTTTAACCAAATACAGATAGCTAAGGGAAAAGACGAGGATATTTCAGCTTCATTTTATCCTCTCGCTCTCAAGTGAATTCAGGTCCTCGCTTGGCATTCCAGCGAACCTTCACTATCAGGATACGACTTCACTTCGTTTGTTTGACCTCACGGTCCATGATCTCGACTGGTTCTTCCACGAAGTTGAGGCTCTCATTGATCTTGATTTCATCGAGTGATATTACAAGAGTCTCATCGGATCGACACTTTTTTAGGTTCGATACGTGGAAGGTAGGGTGTACGTTACTAAGTTCTTGGGGTAGTTTGAGTTTGTAAGCTACATGGACGATTCTAGCAAGAATCTCAAAAGGCCCTATCTATCTTGAATTTAGCTTCCCACACTTTCTGAAGCATATAAAGCCCTTCCAGGGTGAGACCTTTAATAACACTCGGTCACCAACCTGGAATTCCAAATGGTATTGAGACCACCCGTTGTCTTGGGTAACTTGGTTATGAAGTCCATCGTAATCTGCTCCAACTTCCACTCAGGTATCTCCGGTTCTTGAAGTAAACTTGAGGGTTTCTAGTATTCGACCTTAACCTTAGCGCTAGTAAGACACTTACTCACGAAGGTAGCAATTTATGTCTTCATGTTAGGCCACCAGTATAACATTAAGATCCAGATACATCTTATCTGAACCTAGGGAATAAAGTATCGAGTATTGTGTGCTTCCTTCATGACCACGTCTCTGAAACCACCATGACTGGGTATCCAGATCCGGTCCATGAGATATAAAGCTACGTTACCCTTGACTTCTGTAACATCCCAAAATATCAAGAGTAGAGTAGAAGGGCTAAAAGAGTAAATTGGGAAAGAGTGACTCGGCGAGTCCATGGGTGGACTCGGCGAGTAGAGTCGCGACTGGGTCGTGTGTTAAGTAGCCGACTCGGCGAGTCAGTAAGATGGACTCGACGAGTAGGCGCTGAGTGGAGAAAACCCTAATTCTCGGGGTTGAGCCCTATATAAAGAACATAACAGCCCACTCTCAGCCTCTTTATTCATCCTCAAGTCCAGAAACCCTTAGCCTTCGTGTGTGAGTGATCATATCTCATTTGGGAGCTTGAAGGAGGTGTTTGTTGAAGGAATTTTAGGAGTTTGAAGGCTTGGAGCAAGGGGCTTTGCTTGGATTCGAGTTTCATTGCAGTTGGGGCGTTCCTTGGAGGTAATATCTCGTTCTTGGGCTGTTGTTATGTTGTTTCTTCATTTTGGGGTTTGTGGGAACTTGTCTTTGGATGTAATTGGAGTCTAGAGGTTAGATCTGAGGTTGCTACCTCAGATCTGGAATGGAGAAGGATCAGAGAGCATGAAAGTCCCTGTGTTGGAGTGTTTTGTGGAGCCATCATGTCCCAAACCCTAGCCCAATGCGCAAATGGCCTAGATCTCTATGGATTCACATAAAGTTTGCCACTTTACGTGATGGATGAGTTGTAGGAGGCTAGATCTATGTTTTGGAGCAATTGCATGGCCTGGAATGCTTCTGAATGGATTCAAACCGGTGGTACTTGGCGAGTCACATGGGTGTACTCGACGAGTTGCTTGAAGATGAGCTGGGACTCGACGAGTTGGAAGAACAACTCGGCGAGTTGGATGAAGATGGCCTGGAACTCGGCAAGTTGTATGAACAACTCGGTGAGTAGGTTGAAGATAGCCTTAGACTCGGCGAGTCTGTTCTTGGGCTCGGCGAGTCTTGTCGAAGAGTTCCAATATTTGCTGGTCGGGTCGGGAATCGGTGAGTCAAGGGATGACTCGGAGAGTTGTGTGTGAGTGGGCTCGGAGTTGTTGAACTCGACGAGTCTCAGGGTGACTCGGCGAGTTAGGTCGCGGATTGAGGGAAGTTCTGAGTATGGGGACTCGGCGAGTCATCGGGTTGACTCGGCGAGTAGAGTCAGTCAGGGGTTGACTTTGACCTTGTCTTGGACCAAGAGTGGACCAGTGGTTTCCAGGGGCATTTTGGTAATTGTTGATTATTGTTTTGAGTTCAGTGCATTGGTAGTTGTCCAGCGGTGGAGATCGTATCAGGGATCAGAGCAGCTTGGGTTATCTGCTCAGTCGGCAGTTTCGAGGTGAGTTATCCTCACTATATCAAATGGGTTTAAGGCACCAAGGCTGACCCTTTATCGGATGGAAATCCGGGTAGTTGTTTGTTGTTATGGTATTGCGGGATATGGGTCGGAAGACATTATGATATGGGCCGGAAGGCATTATATGTAGAGGGCCGGAAGGCATTATATGTTGTGGGCCGGAAGGCATTGTGATGTGGACCGGAAGGTCATGGCCTGGAAAGGCGTATGTGCGTAATTAGTATGTTGGCTGAGTCGTAGGGTGATGTTATGCTAGTGATCGGCTAGGTCGGTATCCTGGTTAGGGTGATCATATGCTATGTGATCTGTTTGATCGATTTGCTGACTGTGAACTGTTATATGATTATATGTTATGTGCACACGGTTGCTTGGACTGGAGTTTGATCCGATATGCATGGCTGTTCTATGTTCTGTATGCTTTTGATGTTATAGGCCGGAAGGCAATATGTTAGGGGCCGGAAGGCAACATGATATAGGCCGGAAGGCAATACGATTTGGACCGGAAGGTCGTGGCCTAGAAGGGCGTATGTGTGGTTGGTATTTTGGGGATATCTCACTAAGCTTTCGGGCTTACAGTTGTGGTTTCATGTTTTTCAGGTTCTTCAGGAGGCTGTGGCAAGGCGAAGGCGTGATCGTACCGCTCCTCATGATTTCATAGTATTGTGATTCTGGGAAAACGTTAAATGTTTTGTATTGAAAACCTTTTTGTAAAGAATTAATGGAATCGAGATGTTTTTTGAAAAAGTTAAAATTGGTTGTATTTTTCGGTCGTTACAAGTTGGTATCAAAGCCTTGGTTTGAGTGAATTGGAGGAACATTTGTGTGACTTCAGTTTCAAATCGAGGAGAGATTTCAAAAGAGTATTTAAAATGGTTTTCAAAATGAGTAAAGGAGGACGCGGAGGTACGATCAGCTGGAGCTAGTAAGTAACCCCAAAATATCATGCATGTTATTTGTTTTTGAGCTTGGATAGAACAGCCTGCTAGTGATAGGCTAAGGATCTTCAGGATTTCATGATATGTTGCCTGATTTGTGATGCCTGTAGCCTAGGGTTCCTTATGGGATATTTTCAGTGTTCCTCTAGTGGTGAGGGTTGAGCGTTGCTATGCATGTTTCTCTAGGGCGTTGTGGTAGTACTTCATGAACAAGTCGTCGATGCGCGGAAGAGGATAGCGGTTCTTGACAGTTAACTAGCTAAGTTCACGATAGTCGATGCACATACGGAAAGATCCGTCTTTCTTCTTTATGAACAAGACCGGTGCTCCCCAAGGCAAGAAGCTTGGTCTTATAAATCCTTTACTGAGAAGTTCATGTAGTTGACTGGGAAGTTCCTGCATTTCTGCTAGAGCTAGACGGTAAGGTGACTAGACCATAGGGGTGGCTCCAGGAATTAAGTCGATTCTAAACTCGACCTGCCACTGTGGGGGAACCCCTGGGAGATCTTCAGGAAATATTTCGGGGAAATCACATACATCTGGGATGCTCTACAAGTCTTTTATCTCTTTGCTCGCATCGACAATGTGGGCTAAGAATGCATGGTACTCCTTTCGTAAGTACTTATGGGCTTGAATGCAAGAAATGACTCAAAGGTTAATGCCTGATTTGTCGCCGTAGATTATTAGGGTTTCGTTGTTCGGCAAGTTTAGACGAACGACTCTCTCAAAGCAAAGAATGTCAGCATGATGGAGACTTAACCAGTCCATGCTGACGATGATGTCGAAACTTTTAATTGAAACAGGCATGAGGTTGATCGGAAACGAATGGTTATCTAGAGAGAGAGTACATCCTATGAAAATTTCGCTAGAAGTCTCAGTCTTTCCATTAGCCATTTCTATGACGAACGTTTCTTTTAGTTCTTGCGGTGCTTGATTAAGTAAGTGTTTAAATTTTTGGTTCACGAAACTCCTCTCCGCTCCACTATCGAATAGTATGCATGCATATGAGTTATTAAGGAGGAACGTACCCGTGACTACGGTGGGGTCCACCACTGCTTCCTCGTGACCAATTGCAAGAAGTCTACTTGATCCGCCATCGTTCTTGTCCTTAGGGAAATTTATTTTGAAGTGCAGCGTTTCACCACACCCGCAGCAGGCCTAGCTTTCTCCTGTGCCAGGGACCTGGGTGATTGGTCTAGCTGGTGCTTTGCAGAAATGGGTCGTGTGCCCCTTCCTGTCGCAGTTAACACAGTGCATTTCACGGCAGGGTCGTTGTGATGGAAATTGCACTTGTTGCACTTGGGCAGGCTCCCTGCATATTGTTTCGTTGGCGCAGGGGTTACAGGGGTTGTTGCAACATGAACAGCCACAACTTGTTGTTTCTTGGCAGAGGGTTGTGTTGCTTGGCTTTTCTTCTTATCCCATAACATCCTCTTGTTATCACTTGTTTTGGCTGGTTCTGGGACAGTAGGGGTTGTTGTGGTTACTTGTGATGGGACTCCTTGGTCAATGAGTCTCTGGGCCAACTACTTGGCACTGTCGAATGTAGAGAGGTTCGAAGCCAAGACATTCCCCTGAAACGGAGGTACCAGCCACCAAATGTATCTTTCGATCTTCTTGCTCTCCGTGGGGATCATACCTTGACATAGGGCCACCAAGTCACTGAATCTTGTCATATAGGCCACTATGTCGGAACCTTTCCTCTTAAGGTCCCATAGCTCTTGCTCGAGCTTCTGGACTTCTCCCCTCAGGCAGTACACCGCTGACATAAGGTCCTTCAGTGTATCCCAGCCCATTTCGTTAGCCTCTAATAGGGTGAGTGACTTGACATGGCCATTCCACCACGTCAGGGCTCTATCAAAGAAGGTGCAGGCAACAAATTTTTACCTTGCTAACCTCCGGGAAGGAGCAGATCTCAAAGGTCAACTCGGTCTTTTCGATCCATTACGATAAAGCAAGGACTCATCCAATCTCATTAAAGGTCCTGGTTTTGCAGTTGGTGAAGTCCTTGTAGGCTCACTCCTTTGGACGTGCATGACTGTCACCTAGGTTTAAGTGGGTACCTGTTCCAGCTCCACTAGTACCACTAGAATTTATCTGTGTCATGGCTACAGTTACAGTCGCAGTCACGGCAGCTTGAAACATTACCGCATCGAACTGCGGTGGAGTTGGTGACGTAGTTGGAGTTATTGTAGGGTTTCTGTTTGGACGTTTGCGAGGCGGCATCTTTTAGCTATAAAAGATGAAATGATGTTAAGACTTCCATAGAGTTATCAAGAGGAATAATATTGAGCTAGATTAGAGTTTAAAAGAGATGATTGTTAACGGAAACAATATATGTCATTATAGTTGGTATTGTTGCTACATAGAGTTTATAAAATTTGACCTAAGAGTAGGTCTACATCATACCAACAGAGGGGAAAGCTGATGGGTTTTAAGCATTCTAACACTCCTATGGTGTACATGCAACCCTAGAAACCTTGGATCTATGTTTGACTAAGATACAAGCAAATAATTATTTTTCCAAGGTTCTTATCCTATCTAGCATGGCATGGGGAACTTGAATCAAATAAAGCTAGTAGAATTACTTACCTTGTAGTTGTAGTTGATTGCTTGGAGTTTTAGAGCCTAGCACCAATAGTGTGGATGCCTCAAATGGAAATCACAAATCACCACTAACTTTGGAACCTTGAGAGAATAGTCACAACCTTCTTGAAATCGGCCCTCTTTGTATACTTACCACAAATAGTGTGATTTCAAGAACCAAAGCCTCCTTTATATAGTGTGGTGGATTAGGGTTACATCCATGTAAACCCTAATACCCATGTCTTTTCATTTCCATGAGATCCATGGGTTAAAGCTCCATGGAGTATCCATGGACTTTCCATGCAAGCCTAGCCCATTCCAAATAAGCATTAGCCCACACTATATAAATACAATAGCCCATATTTAATTAGTCATAGTTTTGATCTCTAAATTAATTCTAGATTAATTATAGATCAACACAAGTTAAATAATATGATTTTATATTAATATATTAGAACTTATAATATATTAATAAATCATAACTTATACTATTCTCAAAAGATTATCCATAAATTGTTCGGGTGAAGTGCAACCCAAATGGACCATGTCGGGTCGGGTCAAGTACATACCAAATATAGTTTTGGACTTAGACACTATATCCAATAGTCTCCCACTTGGATAAGTCTAATAACTATAGTTGCAAGTATGACTTCAGGAACCGATCAGCAATCGTAGCTCTTTAAGCTCTATTGAAACATTATCATCTTCATCATCTTCTAGGACATCATTAAGTATCTATGTGAGCCTTATTTTGATTTTCCTAAGTTACTCCTTCATGGTTACTCCTTTCATGTTGGTCTTCATTGGACTGATGAAGTCACTTAGGTCAATACATGAACATTCCTTGGAAATGAAGATTAATCTTGATGTATGTTGCCATCGACAGGATATATGAATGGGAAGAAGGGTTTTTTGTTTCAGACGAAAGAAAGGAAGGAAGTACGGATGATTGCGTCTAATTTAAATCTATTTTGAATGTAATGGAGTACACACGGCAATGACATGGCACTCCATGTTGATGACCAGCCTAAAAATGACCAGCTTACCCGTGAGTTTTTTCGATAAGGACATTTTAAACGCTAAAAAATGGACTTCGTTCCCTTAAAGTACAAAAAATAAAAAATAATAAATAAATAAAAATTAAGTGGCGCTTTAAAACAAATAGGAAAAGTTTGTATGGCTAAAATGACATTTTTCCATTGATTAAAGTATTTGGATGCTTTAAGGGTCTAAGGCCTTGTTCCCGAGTTCCACTTAACGAGAGAAATGGGAGGATACGGAGGGAAAGTGAAGGGTGTCGATGGAAAATCGTGTTCCTGAGTTTTATTAATGGAAGGAAAGTGAGGGGAGGAGAACGATTTTGGAGTCATATTTTCCTTCCAAATTTTCCTCCCAAATTGGGCGGATTTGGGAAGAAAATGAGAGGAAGGAAAATTTTAAGTTTTATTTTCTTTTTCCTCCTAACTCACAAAAACTAAAAAAATTTATTTCCTTTCCTTTCATTTCCTTCGAACTCGGGAACACAGAATAATGAATATTTTCCTTCATCTCCCTTTTTTTCTGTCAAAATTTTCCTTCCCTTTCTTTTAATGAATTTACAAAAAAAAAACTCGGGAACAAGGCGTAAGTGTTGGGTAGAGATCCTCTTAGGTTTAAAAACATAAACAAAGCAGGAGCCAAACAAGATTTCATATTATTACAAGATACTTTGTGTTATTGATATAGCATGACGTTATAATTTCATGTACTTGTTCAAACATGAAACAGAGATACCTGTTAGGTTTGAAAACTTCGCCGGACAATTGTTGAAATTAGTACAAAACTTTCTGATAATGTTGATTTTGTTTGTAAAATATTTCATATTTTATGTAGTAGTTATTAGTCAAAACATTTTTTAAGTTTGGATGGAAGGAATGGGATATTATAAAAGCATAGTAGCTAGTAGGCAAACATTTCCTACAGCTTGGAGTTGCAGAAGAGAAAACATATACGATGGCTTCCTCCAGATTTTCAGTGGCTTCCTCTTCTGCCATGCTACTTGTTCTTGTATTCCTATCTTCCATGGCTCAAGGAGACGATATCAATATACCACCTACTCTCTCGCCTTTCTTTGGTAACTAAGCAATATATATATATATATATATATATATATATATATATATATATATATATATATATATATATATATATATATATATATATATATATATATAACCCTATTTCTTACAAATAACAAATATATTTCATTTTATATATACATATACTAGTTTATAACCCGTGAAAACCATGGTTATAAAATTAATTAAATTTTCATACTAAAAAATCAAAATTATTAATCAATTATTTTAAATAAATTATTACTTAAAATATATTTTTTAGTTATATAAAATTATAATTATTGATTTAAATAAATACGTGAAGTTATATCACCTTATAATCTATATAAATTTTATTTTATTTTTTAATCTAATGTTATTAATTTAATATAAATTAAATGAAAAAGTTTAAAATATGAAATTTAAAATTTAATATAGTTAGGGTAGGAAATTTAAAATTTAAAATTTAAAATCTAAAATGAATAATTAATATATTGACAAGTGGCATAATATGAGAAATATAATATTAATGAGAAGGTGTAATAATAAATATATTTATTTAGATACTAATTTCTAACATTTATGCATGTCAATGTTATTCGACACTATAGACAACATCTGTGATCAAGTCAATTGTGGTAAAGGAAACTGCTCGGTTGATCTCGGCAAACCATTTCAATTCGTTTGCCAGTGTGAACCTGGATGGAAGAGGACTCGTTCCACCGACGACAACGAAGAAGATGATCATCAGTTTCTTCCTTGCGTCATTCCCAACTGTACAATAACTATTCACTCACCAAAATTAATGACGGTTTTAAACTGACAAATTAACTAACGACCATTTTCTTTTTCTTTTGTTTTTTTGTGCAGGTACCCTAGACTACTCGTGCATGCCGGCTGCTCCTCCAAGTCCACCAATTCCTGATAATATCTCTGTCTTCGATCGTAATCTCTTCCAACTTTAATTCATCTAAACTTTATCTTCAACCATATTCATATTCATGGGATTGATTTAATTAGCTTGCTACTGATCACTTTTACTGTTTATGGAATTATTTAATTTAATCAGCTTGCTACTGGACATACTGTGGAGAAGGTACATGCACCAAGAATCTTTCGTATACATATACGCATACATGTGAATGCAATCCCGGATACACCAATCTCATGAACACCTCGCATTTCCCATGCTTCAGCAACTGTAAGATATTTCATCCATCCATCCATCCTGGATCGTCCACCCAAATTTATAAAACAAGACAATTAACCTTTTGACTAGTTAATTTGATTTGATGTACGTTGTGATATATATATATATATATATATATATATATATATATATTATTGATTATTGCTTTTAATTTTGAAACAGGTGCTATTGGAGCCGACTGCAGAAGACTTGGGATACGGGTATTGGAAGCCACCTCTCCTTCTGGTGATCAAAGTCAAGGTGAGACAGCACAGGAACGAGTCAAGGCTTGGCAGTCAGATTTTAAAGTCATCATCTTAATTTGTTGACTTTGACTTGTTTTGTTTATTTGACTTTTGGTTTTGCAGGTATGAGATTTCTTCCTGGAGGCTTTCATGGGATTGAAATTATAGTTATATCTGTTATCATGGCTCTGTGGAAATAGGAAACAGTATTCGCGTTGCTGATGTTGATTGGTTTGTTTTGAGGTCATCATGTTTCTATTGATCGATATACATGTATTATTAACAATATGTTTTTTGTATGATAATAATAATCATAATAAATAACTTTTGGTTGTAGAAATAAAGGCCCCATCCTTATCCTTATTGTTATATAAATCATTCTATCTTCCTTACATTTGCAGTGCTATTTTACAAATAATATAATCAATAATCATTTAGAATAAAAGATTTTCATGTTTTCTAAGCATTTTAGGTTTCCAAGTGGAGGGGCCATTCGTGCCATACCAGAACATCGTTGTGGCTAAAACGTCATGTTGGGAAAAGATGCACAATTTTGACAAAAGGAGAATAACATTCTTAATACTAGAATTTTTATAAAATACCAAGGTGAAGGTGACATAACAACCTATATAATCTAGGATAGACATGATCTTTAAGACAAATATATTTGATTGTTGGACCATTATTCCGCTCCGCTACATATATATTATTCAACTCATGAAAACGTTGGTTGGTATATTATTGACTTTGGAAGGTATTTCCCAGAAAATAAAAATAAATAGCAATGTTACTACAACACATATGCGAATTTCCAGAATTTAGAAAAGCACATGATGGTAGAAAATATTCATTACTAGTTTTTCCATCGACACAAGTATATTAGTTTGAAAAGATTTTATCAACTAGCAAATAAAACCAATAAATGATAATTCCTAACTCTACACCAAGAGTACAACATAAGACCTATACAATGATACATGTATCTATAGTCTAAGCAAATATATTATATATTAGCTTTCCTGGTTGTAAAATAAAATGATCATGTGTATATTTGTTGGGAGTCCATAGGAGACGACCAGTACCTCAAAAGTGATTCAACAGTTAATCTTCGAGTTGCACTAAGCATGGATATGAAAAACCGACAGCCATCTATTTTATATTCCTCCAGCGGATCCCTGTGCCCAAAACTCCTCACATTTACCTGCACACCACCCAATTAAACTTCTTGCTAAATAATCATAAGTGATGATGAAACTACATTTCAGCTATTTTATATTTTGCCCAATACTATTAGATATTTAAAAAAAAATGACAAGTATAGTTAAGTGGCTAAAATTGATAAACAGGTGAAAATAAGTAATTTGCAAACCATGGAATGGAGAAATTACAAAAGTAGCCATACCGCTGAATTTAGTCTGTTCATGTTTACAAGATGATCTCTCCAGAAACAATCTAGTGACTTCACAAGAACTGCTCTCTGGAAATACAAGATGGAAACATATATAATTACTTATGTAATTTATGAAGAGGAAAAGGAAAAAGGGGTAGAGACTAGAGACTAGAGTTACCTCAATTTCTTTGACATATTCTTCAGCATAACCAGACTCTTGAATGATGTTCATATATGAAGTAATTAATAAATCGCCAAGGTACTTGCGCAGAAGATTAGCAGCAAGTCGATATCTTCCATCTCTGCAGTTGACATCTCAAATAAAAAGTCTTAATCATTTTGCATAAAGTAGTTAAGTGGCTAAATCATGTTATAAGGGTTTCTTTTTTTTCTGTATTTTGCCAAAGTTAATTAAGAAACAGGAAATTTATGCTACGCACTTGAGTGAGAGTGAATCGTCGGAGCATATGGCTAGCCAGCGTTTTAGTGAGGAAGTCTTCTTACGTATGCCTCTAAAGGCATTTGGAGGTTGGGGTAAATTTGGAAAACAGAAATCGTTGATATCTACATCACTCACTTCATCAACATTGGCAAGTGATTGCATTAAAGATTCAACTGTAATTCCCGCACACGACTCTATAAAAACCATACAGAGTAAATCCAAATTCCAAAGATGAAAGTATTTCCAAATTAAGGTTGTCTGCTGGACTATACAAAATGAGGAGGGCATTTACGTCTTTTGCGGTGGGACTGGAACAACAAATCCCACCACCTTTTTGCATTGACCTTTGTCTTTTGTTGGGCAGGACAAGAAATTACAATTTTGCCCCATTGATATCGGAAGGGACAAAAAAATTTACAATTTTGCCCCAGTTCCAAACAAGGCATAAGAGATAGGTCTGAAATGAAATCTCACCATCCAAAATCTTCCCTGAAATTGCAACAAAGTCCTTCAAGAGTTTATCTAGGTTCCAGCTGCTTGGATGCTATTCAATATACATACAGATTATGGATTGGAGATTAGAACTTGAATTTTAGTCTTTTAAATAAAGAGATTTGATTACCTTCAATGGATTAACATTTCCCAAAACAATTTCGTCTATAACTGCTTGCATGTACCTAGTATCCATGCACAAAACATTTAGATAACAGTGACAAAACTACCATATACACACTTAGGTCTTGTTTCTTTTTTATTTAATGTACTTAATCAGAACACAACTTGATCTGGTAAGCTATTTATGGGTTTACTTACTTTTTACTTGATAGAAAAAGTCAAGAGGAAGGAGGTTTTCTCTATTAAGTCCTAACTTTTTACAAATTTGCCATCATTTTCCATATCCCTAAGTGGGTTGTCATTATATTTTTTTACACCATCATACAGACATCGGTTCATGGGGAAAATAAGTAACAAAGCAAACACTCACTGGAATATGTGATGTGAACAACTCTCAGAATCACCAGTTAAAATTAACTGACGCAGATCATAAACATGCTTCCTTTGCACCTGAAACCAGAAAATTATGTGTGTGTGTGTGTATATATATATATATATATATTAAAAAGCTAAGGTCGAAGATTGCTCTAAAACAAGCATGCAAAGATACACTCAACCAAAAAGAAAAGAAAAAAAAGATTCATAAAATTGAGATATTGACTGTTGACTTGGACGATCCATTGACAAAAAAACATTAATAAAATAGGACAAAAATGCAAAAAGAATCTTTCTTGGATCATATCCAAAGAATAAAAAGTGATATAACACATGGACCTAAACTGTATATTACGCTAAAAAAATGCATATGGTGATCTATACTATACAATATACCTCTAACACTTCGTCGAACTCCACAAGGCTCTTTCTTATGTTGAAGAAATACTTTTCTGCCGAAACTTGAAGAGACAGAAGCTGAAATTCGTTTCAATTTTAATAAACAGTTAGAAGATAATATCAAAACAAAGTGAAGTAAAAAACATACAGCACATCTGTATCCATCCTTTTAACAAGGTTACACAAACAAATGGGCCAAGGGCCATAAAAAGAAGATGTGGTGAAGGCTTTCATGAAATATATAAATATCATTTCTTACAACATATGTTACTTCGGATTAGACGCAACAAAATTAACATACTTCCGTTGATTTATTATTACAACATCCTACTTTCATTTCTTCTTATTAAAATATTGTGCATTCAGAGATGAGAGAACTAGCCAATTATAGCAATATCATTGGACTACAAAGCCATTTCACTGCTAAAAGTAAGCCGGCTCTTTAAAGTGAAAGTACAATGATATAACAACTGAACATACAATGTTGTAATAGGAAGAAATGGAAGTACATTGCTACTTCTTGCGTTTAGCCTTAATACTACATATATTGAACTATATATATATATATATATATATATATATGCAAATAAAGGAATAAAAAAAGTTAAATGAGTAACGACCAAGACTATTACATCACACCTGTCGGACAATTGTATCACCTTCAATAGGTACATCCTCGTCATTAGTAATCCTGGATATAAGTTTCACAGCCCACTCAGTGTCAAAGTTGAACTTCTGAAACATTTCATCCTGCAAACTGTAACATAGAAAGGTCAAAATCTTACCTACATCAACTTTAAGGTTGCCTTGTTAAAGAGAATGACTAGAATAGATTTCCCTTTTTCACAAGGCATGTGCTTGCTTGCACATATATATGGAATCATTCTAACAAAAAAAACTGTTCATGTCAACTACTCCAAGGACTATTACGTAATTTAACATGAAGAATTTTGTCCAGCTGAAAGGATTGACTTTAAACTTTATAAAAATCATTCAACAGAACTTACCTGACCATGAAGCGTGTTGATCCAGGATCTCCTTGCCTTCCTGCTCTGCCACGAAGCTTTGTAAAGCAAGAAATAAATTAAAAAAGTGAGTCTGAAAGTATATGCTAAATTTATGTAAAACCTTAAAACACAATACTGATGCAAAGTTACCTGATTATCAATTCTTCGGGACTCATGCAAAGATGTCCCAATGACATGGAGACCACCAAGTCGTTTGACTTCCAATCCTTCATGAAAGCAATGAATCTCACAGTCCTTTAGAACCGATAAATAGGCAATTGCAATGCAAGGACCAAGAGGGTACATCTCTGCCTGTTCTTCCACAAGCCTTTGCAGTTCATCTAAACCCATTGACTGGCTCATTTCAATTGACTCTGAAATTATAGATTTTGCCTTCTCATATGTCCAACTCTTGTTCTCACTTTTGCCCACGTATTTAGCTGCGTTATTTACCCAAAACCATATACCATTCACATTAACGTTAGGGCCAAATGAAAGAATAGCTACCTATTTCTAATTACCAGCATCCTACTCTCAGTTTTTTTTTTTTTCGTATCAAGACATTGTACTTTATACTTTAAAAAATCTACCCATACTCCAAATTTTTCTTATTAGGACATTATAACTCAAAAAACCTACTACCTAAAATCATATAGCAGTGAGAATTGCTTTGTATTTGAATGAAATTTCTATAACTGGGTAGATTTTTGAAAGTAGAATGTTGTAAGAGGAAGAAATGAGAGTGGGATGCTATAATAAACAAATCAAGCTGCATGAAGTCATAGATTACTAACCCATTAGAGCCGTCTTGGCTAGCAAAGCTAATGATGATGGTCCAATTTTCATTTTTGATAACACCTACACAACCGGAAGATAACTGATTACTAGGGGCTAGGGAGGGCACAGCAATAATACTTGAGAAATTACCTTTTGTGACTTTGGGTCCTCAACCTCAACATCAGGAGTATCATGACTCATATGTGAAAGTATGCTGTCCTCTATAACTTCCTTTGCAAGCATCTGAAATTAACAATATTAACATAACGCTAACCTATTATTCGGTGCGCCTTGCATTATAATAATATGACATTTGTCAATTTGGGATTGAGAGCTACAATTATTAAATGAAAATTAACTCCATCTACAAGAAAGGCATTGATTATCGAACCCACCTTGGGGTTACCTCCCAATATAATGTCTGTGCCCCTTCCAGCCATATTTGTAGATATGGTGATAGCATATTTTCGTCCAGCTTGGGCCACAGTTTGAGCCTCTCTTGCAGCATACTGAAAACAATAATCAAGTCGCCATGTTACAGACATTGTTAACCCAAAATCCTATCTATTTTCATTGATAAATCCTACAAAAAGTAGACAACAAACCTTTGGTCGTGCATTGAGGACATTGTGGGGAATCTTGCTAGCCCTCAGCAAAGCAGACAGATATTCTGAGTTCTCGACACTGCACCAATAAATAAATAAATAAAGATAAGAAAATATCTTCACACTTGGTTGCATGCATAAAGATGCAGAATGAATACCACAAAATCATAAGTGAAGAATGAATTTCATTGTAGTAGTAGTACCTAGTGGTCCCCACTAAAACAGGACGACCAACTCTGAACATGCTTTCAACTTCTGCACGAACATATTCCCATTTACCACGAGCATTCTATTTGCAAAACAATTAGAAGCACTGTTAAAGATGATAAAAGGGTAGAATGGTTATTGAACAGAATAATAATTTCTTACTGCAAAAGCTTGGATAGGTAAATCATGACGAATATTTGCCATATTTGTGGGAACTTCAATAACAGGCATCTGGAACATTTTCAAGAACTCCTTTTCCTGTAAATATTGACAATGCATCATAAGTCGAGAAAGATATCCTGTAGTTGATTCAGCTCGAGAACAATATGTAGTTCGAGGATAAATGAAATAAATAACAACGTACTTTCATATATCTGTTTACAATAGAATCCTACTTGCATCCTTTTCATATTACAGCAATGGATTTGAAAAATCTAAACAATAATAGCAATGTTTTTCAAAATGAACAGCACTTTTCACGGCTATAATTTGATAGAATTTTTAAAGTACAACATCCTAAAAAGAAAAAAAAATGAAAGTATACAGCTATAACCATAAGTGGGTATAGTTTTCAAAGTACAGTGCCTTATGAAAGATATCTTTTTTAAAGAGTATGCTAGTATGGTAGAAAGCAATGAAAGTAGGATGATATAACACTCAAATAGATGAAAGCAAGTAGTTATTGTTACTTGTTATATTTTTAGCCCATATAGAAAGTGAATACTTACTTCAGTTTTTGCAGTTCCTGTCATCCCTGAAAGCTTTGGATAAAGCTTAAACATTGATTGGTATGTGATTTGTGCCACTACAACTGAATCAGCCTGCAAAGCCCAAGAGGAATACAAGGTAATAGCTTTAAACAAGAGTTGTCAAAAAGAATGATGATGTGGCAGGCAATCGCAATATATACCTGGATTGGTAACCCTTCTTTTGCCTCCACAGCCTGGTGAATCCCCTCTGACCATCGTCTTTTTTCTTCCACTCTCCCCGTCAACTTCAAATGAACATTAATTTACAACAATATAACAAGTTTTTTCTCCTAAAATAAAAATACGATGTTTTTAATACCTCGTTTATTATAAGAGCTTTCCCATTTTTAACAATGTACTGGACATCTTGGCGATAGAACTCCTTGGCTTTCAAAGCATTCATGACAAATCTACATTATATTAATGATAAGAGTCCAAACAATAACATATGAAAATAAGAATATAAAGTTACCTAGCCCAAGGGTCATTCTCGTCCCATAGATCTTTTGTTTCTAGAGCCATCTCAGCTAGGGCTATTCCTTCTTCTGTCAACTCCACTGAATTATCCTTAAGCTGTATATTGTAATGCTGTGTAGTGAAACAAACAGTCAGATACAATGGAGATGGATAACAAGATGTAGTCATAAAAAAAGGAAAAAGAAGGTAAAATACAAGGCCACGAATGAGAAGCTCGGCTACTTTGGCAGCAACTGGATAACGTGCAGCATCCTTGCTAGCCTGAGATGCAGATCAAAATATCAAAGCTTTTAAGTGACTAGTTCCTTTTGTTTTGAATTGATTTCATTTTCACCAACTGCGTCATCACTTTCCCAAATATTTTTTATTTTTTTAAACATCATTTATCCATACAGCACTCAAAGTAAGAAGATATACCTCACCACTTATCAGCAATGGATTTCTTCCCTCATCAATTAGGACAGAATCAACTTCATCAACTATTGCAAAATGGAATGGTTTTGGCCTGATAAACATTGTGCTATTAATACTACCAAGATACAAATCTGCCTTAGTAATTACTAATTAATTAGTATGAAAAATGTGGTAATACCATCTCATAACAAGCTGTCCGCTGCTGCCAGCAAGATTGTCTCTTAAATAGTCAAAACCAAGTTCCTAACATCATTAAATGTACAGCCATAATAAGTGATGCCAACATCCAACTACACTTGTATAAGAAAGAGAAAGTAAACAAAAGAAAACTCATAAAGGAACTTACTGAATTATTGGTGTATGTAATATCACATCTATAATTAGACCTCCTTTCCTCAGGTTTCATGCCTCTCTACATATGATAAAAAGGAAGTTATAAGCATATCATAAAAAAGATGTCTGGCTACATGTATTTATTATAACAACTTACTTGGATAAGACCAACAGAAAGACCTAAGAAGCGATGAACACGGCCCATCCACTCAGCATCACGTTGAGCAAGGTAATCATTGACTGTTACCACTGTACAATAAATAAATCAACAAATTATGGGTTTTATGGTATGCTCCTAACTATTCAAATCATATTTATAGACTGCCACATAGGCTAGACATGGTCCTTTCCTTTCTATATGTTGGAGTCTCCCTCTCTCCTTATGGGCTCTTTTGAAGAGAAAATCAAGGACTCCAAATATGTAACAATTGTGCTATAGTTATCTAACTTCCATATACACAATTTCAAAAGATTTAAAGTACAAGAAAAAGGTCACCACAGTAAATGAAAGAGAAAACAGAAAGAAAGATACAGTATATGAGTACAGAAAATTTGAAGTAAATACACTTACCATGAACACCCTCGCCAGTCAAGGCATTAAGATATGCAGCCAATGTAGAAACCAATGTTTTCCCCTCTCCAGTTTTCATCTCAGCAATAGACCCATCATTAAGCACTGCACCACCAATAATCTAGCAATTGCACCAACAAACTTTATTAAAGTTATTTAACCGAATTTAGCACTTACAATCAAGAGAGAAAGAGAGACACCTGCACATCAAAATGACGCATCCCAAGCTTCCTCTTGGCAGCTTCGCGAACAACAGCAAATGCCTCTGTAGTAGAAGTATGTGAAGTAAATTCCTAAATTCAATTATTAGACACAAAAAAGAAACGAACTTGAATGCATAAACTTGCGTTGAGGGCAGCTATTACTAACCGGCTTGAATATCGGCAAGTGTCTCTCCTTTTCCCAAGCGACGGCGGAACTCAGCAGTTTTTGCAGTTAGCTGATTGATCATTAAAGAATTTAAGATAGTTGATATACAAAAACCATCATGCAATGGAAGCACAAAAAAAAAAGTCGGCCAAACTTTGGGAAACAATTAGAAGACTCAAACCTGTTCATCAGAAAGCTTCTGAATTCGAGGCTCAAAGGAGTTAACGAACTCTACAAGACGATAATAATCCCGAACAACCCAGTAATTAAGGCTTGTAAAATCTCCCCACGTTTTCGTAACGCGGCCCAAATTTTCCTGAAAATTGAACAGGGATTTGAGGCATTTCGTCAAACAGGTAGTGAGCATATAGGTATATAATTGTTTTGGATGTAGAAAAGAGCAAAATAAAGAGAAAGCGTCTTGACTGTACTTTGAGAGATGCTTTAATTAGTATGGGAGTGAAGCGACGGCGTCGAGAACAAAACGAGAGTAGGGGGAAAGGATTGGCAGGTCGTGTACAGAAAAAGCTGAAAGGAGGAGAAGAGGACTGATGACGCTTCGTAGTTACGGTTAAAAAGGAGGGATTTGAGATCGCAGACGAAGAAGCCGCCATTCTTGGATGGCCTTGCAGTGCTCAACGGTGTTTCATTCAGCAGAAACTGCCTGCGCGCCTCGTATAACCTCGGGTGATGATTCAATTTATAGCATGACTTTTTTTTCATTTTTTTAGATTTTTTAGAAAACTTGAAATAGAAAAATAAAACTAAAAACTATAGCAAGAATTTCATATGTTTTGGGAAATTTTCAGAAAAGTCTCATTATTTTGGAAAAAGTTACATTTAAGTCCTAAATTTTTTTTTAAACAAAAAAACCTAAGAAACCAGATAAACCTTACACTTTAATCCTTTTTGACCTGCTGAGCAGGTCACCTATGCCATGTGGCATGCCAGCTGGACAAGGGCTGATATGGCATGCACATAAGCTTTTAAATGCAAAAATCAGAATTTATTTAGAAAATGATGTGGCATGCACCTATGCCATGTGGCCAAACAAATTTTCCACTAGGCTAGACACTACCTTTTGATTTCATCCCTTAAAGTTTACATATAATCTATTAAATACTGAAGTTTTTCATTAAAAATGAAAAGAATGGGATTCGAACCCACAACCTCCCACTAAAAATTCCAACCACTTTCCACTAGACTATCAACTGTTTCCTAATTGTTTTCCTCAAATTTAGATATAATGCCTTAAAACGCTGAAGCTTTTATTATTATTATTATTATATTTATATTTACGTAAATATATATAAACTTCGAAAAAAAACAATAATATATACGTTTTTAATTTTACAAAATACATATAATCATTATTAATTTTTAAAATCGTGATTATATGTAGAAAAATATATTTATATGTAAAAACATTTATAAATGTGTGCATTTTTAATAATAATAATTATAATATATTAATTAAAAATAATAGAAATAATAAATGTAATTCTTTTTTTTTTCGAAGTTTACATATATATTACTGTTTTTTCAAAGTTTATATATATTTACGTTTTTAAATAATAATAATAATAATAATAATAATAATAATAATAATAATAATAATAAGAAAAAGAAAAGCTTCAACGTTTTAAGTGATTATATCTGAATATGAGGAAAGTAATCAATAAAAAAAATAACAGCCTAGTGGAAAGTGGTTTGAATTGTTAGTGGGAGGTTATGGGTTCGAATCCCATTCTTCTCATTTTTAATGAAAAGCTTCAACATTTAATACATTATATATAAACTTTAAGGAATGAAATCAAGAAATGATGTCTAGCCTAGTGGAAAATGTGTTTGGCTTTATACCGGAGGTTGTGGGTTTGAATCCCACCCGCCTCATTTTCTAATAAAGTCCAATTTTTGCATTTAAAAGCTGAAGTGCATGCCACATCAGCCCTTGTCCAGCTGGCATGCCACATGGCATAGGTGACCTGCTCAGCAGGTTAAAAAGGATTAAAGTGTAAGGTTTATCCGGTTTCTTGGGTTTTTTTGTTCAAAAAAAAATTTAGGACTTAAATGTAACTTTTCCCAAAATAATGAGACTTTTCTGAAGATTTCTCATATGTTTTTGCTAAACATTTAAATGTTGCATTTGTCCGATGTAAACTTTAAATGTCGTATTTGTAATTTAATAGGGAAAATACCGGCTATAGTCAAAAAATGGGGGGTAATTTCAAAATTTAGACATGAAATATGACAACTCCGAATATAGACATGTATTCCGCGGAGGACCCTCTGTAGACCTCCGCGGAACAATGAAACCTCCACGGAGAGGTTAAATGTTGTACTTTTTACTAATTAAATATTGGTTCGCATAGATATCTCTGCGGAGGGATTGGTTTGGATGTTCATTAAAGCCTCCGCAGAGGAGGTGACGAGGTGCTCCGCGGAGGCCTTAAAATCTCTTCGGAATAGGTGGTTGCAAGGCTTTTAGTGACTGTTTTTGTGATATAGACGTTTTTTTTCATTTTTTTAGATCCATTTGCAATATTAGATCGGTTTTGGTCTTAGAAATTTGTTTTCAAATAAAATATGAGTTTTGTTATTTTATGTACGGGGGGTTTTGGCAGATGAATAATGGGATTAACACCTACGTTAGACCAAAGTTTGACCGTCGAATATTGTTTGATTTGGTCAAAAGTAAGGCTAATGCGTTCAATAGTAATATATCATTGTCATTTCAACACCCAGGTCATGGGTATGTTATGAATAATGTAGACGAAGCAGGTCTTCATCAACTCAGAAATGTAATTTCTGAAACGAAGGAGATTGTGCATTTGTATTTGGAGGTGAGGGTTGGGTCGAACAAACAGAAGTTGTTGACAAGATTATACCATACAGCGTTGAAAACATTGTATCTGATAGTGTTGAAGAGTGTCCACATGAAGAAACTGTGGCAATGAATACAGTGGAAGAAGAAAATTTATATGAGTTTGGAAGACTGTGTGACAAAACTTTGTTAGACGATGAAGAGTCAAATGAAGGTTGGTCAGAAGATGAGTTCACACACGGAAAAAAAAAGTTTCAGACATCTTTTACGGTATGTCTCCCATACCTGATTGTCCTGATCCTATTGTTGAACCTAGACCATTTCATAGTTTAGGTCCAAATGATGATATGTTTGTTCGTCAAACGTATGATAACAACCAACAACTAATATTTGCTTTGAATCTTAAAGCAACCAGAGAAAAGTTTCAGTTTAAGACCAAACATTCTAACAAAAACCGTTATGAGGTATATTGTGAAATTGAGAATTGTAATTGGCGTTTATATGCAAAACGCATTGATCCCACTGATGAATTTAAAATCAGGACTTTTAACAACGTGCACACATGTTCGTCATTACAGATACACCCAAATCATAAGCATGCAAATAAAAAAATCATGGGTACTACTATATTGCATGAGATTATGGGAAAAACTCGTTCTAAGGTTTGGAGGCCTAATGAAATATCAAGGGATTTGAATGTTTTGTTGGAAATCAATGTAAGTTACAAACAAGTTTGGCGTGCAAAACAATATGCTATGGAACTGTTGTTGGGATCCTCTGAAAAATGTTTTTCCAAACTTCCTATTTATTTTCACAGTTTGAAGAGGCATAATCCCGGTACAGTGGCTTATATACAAATAGATTATGAAGATTGTTTCGAGTGTTGTTTTTATGTCATTAAGAGCACGGTAAATACAAAAAACTTGTTGTTATTTAATATATAATTATTTGTAAAAAAAATCTAGAGAGTTTATGTGTTCCATTTTAATATATTGCATATACTAGCGTTCAAACGTTTTTGTCGTAAAGTTATAATTATGGATGGTGCCCATTTGAAGGGTGATTCTAAGGGAACCATATTGCATGCAGTAACTATGGATGGGAACAACCAAATAGTGTCCCTTGCGCATGGAATATGCAAAAAAAAAAAAAAAAAAAAAAAAAAAAAAAAAAAAAGTGGTCTTACTTGTACATGGTTTCTTGAAAAGTTGTATGAATGCATTGGTGATTGTCAAGATTTGACGTTTGTAACTGATAGGGTCGATGCAATTTGAGTTAGTATTGAAAATGTTTTCTTTTCATCTACTAGGAAACATAGTACACAGGTTTGGGAAAATGATAAAAACAAAAGTGTTTTTTTGGAGACTTGTGAGAGCTTACAAAAGAAATGTTTTTGAAGATTTGTGGTATAGATTTAGTTCTACTAGGCCACAAGTAGCGGCGTATCTAAGTGAAATTTCACGTGCTAAATGGACTAGAGCATATTCCCCGTCGAAACGGTACGATTGCATGACCTCGAACAGTGCAGAGTCCATAAATGCTTTTATCTCTACATGCATGGAAGATGCATATAGTACCCATTCTTGAGTTCTTTCGTCGTCTTTCACATGAATGGTGTAACAAACGTCGCATCAATGGAGGTATGTTAATTATATATATCTTCTTTACAGGGAAACGTTCAACAGTGCTAACGGAGTGGACTGAAAAAGTAGTTAGGAAAAATGAAGAACGCACGGCAGGATGGTCCGTTTCTGGTGTTTCAAATGCAATATGTCAAATGCATGATTTTAAACATGGTGTCATAGTTGATCTGAGGCAAGAGACATGTACATGCAAATATTTGGAAGGAACTGGGTTGCTCTGTGGTTATGTCATAATGGTCTTAAAGCACTTGAAAAAAAACTAACTTTTGACATCTGGCTATAGATGCTTACAAAATGGAAACATACCGAAGTACGTATGAGGAGGCGGTTTACCTCCTTCCAGAACCGTGTGATTGGGAGATTCTTGTTTAGATGATGGTTGTTAAACCCCTGATAACGGACACATGTCAAATTGGTAGACCAAAAAACAGAAATTGTATCATGTCACAGGGTGAGGAACCTATAATAAGGTGTAGTAGATGTGATAGTACAACACATAATGCAGCGACTTGTCCGGAATTGGTCCCAATGAAGCAAAAGAAGGCTAGAAAAAGTAACGCGACATCAGGTAGTAACACAAAAGGGAAAGAGAAAGGGACGCAAGGGACGCAATGGACACAAGGGACTCACAAGACGCTAAAGACGGACATGACACAAGAGACGCGCAGGACGCAAGGGACGCAAAGAGAAGACTATTGTTCAACGTTTGATTTGAATGATTGATGTTGTATTGATAATTAATTATGTTATGTTTTGGAAGACGTTGATTGTGTACTTTGAAATGGTGTGGTTACTTTAAAGATTATGGGTTATATTATGATTATATTATTGCATCATTACTAGTAGAATAATAACTAAAACTCGAAGATAATAGATACAACAAACCAAAAACACATAACAAACGTACAACAGTAATTAACTTATGGGAATTGCAATGGATACTTTTTGTGACATCCCCAAATTTCTCGGCCAGAAAAGACCGATTTAATTTATGTTTTTTAAAATAAAATCAGAGAAATCTTTTTAAAAGATGTTGCGGAATTGGTCCCCAAACAACATATGATAAAAGTTTATCAAAACCCTTCATTAAGAAGTTATATATTTTCCATATATATCAAAACCTCAGGGATGTCATGTTCCGATACATATCAAAAGCATAAACAAGACATTATAAGCCTTTCAACAGTTAATTTCAACTACTGGCTTATAATCCAAAAATCTCTCGTCGTCCTCCGACTATGCTCGGGGTCCACTACCTGTAATCATAAAAACTGAGTGGGTCAGGCTTGGGAGCATGGTGAGCATATAGGGTTTTCAACCCACAATAATAATATACTTATTAAGTTCACCAATCAACAATAAACCTGATTACCCATTCCCGTTGTCCTCACTTTACGTCCCTAAACACCTATCACAAGGGACCTAGCCTAAGGATTTTCATCGGGATGGACACTACTGCTAAGGGGTTTCCTCAGCCATACATGTCCTAAAGGCAACCATGAGGGGGATGGAGTACGCCAATGAACATTTAATTCATCAACACCTACAAGTTGCGAACCTGCTAGTATTCCACTGGACTGTCTAGAAAGTCCGTGGTCGTCATCTATACTCCGCTAGATGACTACAACAACAACAACAACAACATCGAGGCCTCTCACCATTTTAACACACATCAAGTATTTCATCTACCCATGTTCTACCCAACATATTTTGTAGATAAAAATCATATACAGTTTAAAACTTGTATAAAACATCAATTCAACAGTCACCTCAAATAAACAATTAACATATTTACACATAACACGTATTTCAAGGTAAATACTTCATATCTATGTGTAAATTGAAAGTAACTACACACTCACTTGATTTGATGATAATCGGGCAGCAATTCGTTTCCTAAAACGATCGTTTCTAATAAAACCAGGAGTTTTATTGAGAAATCGGGCTTTGCAAAAGTCGGGCTTCGAAACCGAAAAGATAATTTTTCGGGCTTCTCGGGCACTTCGTGGCGTATTCCAGGCTTTAGAATAAGTACCGGGGCTTTGGGGGATGTTAATATGAAGAAAATATGGGAAAAGGGGTTAAAAGTGCCAAATTTTCAAAGTTACCCGGGAGGTCTCGCACCCTTCTATATATAGAGGCGAGGCTTCTGATCGGACGGTCAGAAAGAAGACATGCGTCGCAGATCCGAAGCTCGCAGAGGAGGTGGCTCGCACGTGGCTGCGCATGGCTCGCACATGGGTCGCACCTGCGAGGGCTCGCTGGCAGCTTCTAAGTGGACCGAAGTCTAGGTTCGAGGTTCGGACCCGAAGCAAGAGGGAAGGGAGACAGCTGGTGCGAAGGTCGGACACACGGAATGCATTGCGAGGCTCGGACTAGGCTGCACACGCGTCGCTCCTCGGATGTGCCACATCTTCGGATAACTCAGCATCTCGGTGACTCAGCAGGACACATGTCACATTCTAAGCGAGGGTGACGTGGTAAAGTGTGACTATGCGAATTTTCTCGATTTTCAAGCCGAAACTTCTAAAATCCATAACTTTCGCATATGAGCTCCGTTTTTGACGTTCTTTATATGCACGCGTAGCTAAAATTACGCTCTACAACTTCCGTTTAGACTTCGTCAGCTAATTTTGACTTTAAATTTTATATTATTATTTTTAACAGACCGGGACAGGAAATCCGTTAAAAATTCATAACTTCTTCATCCGACGTCCGTTTTCGTCAGACTTTTTACCGTTGTGCTACTACTAACGAGACCTTCAATTCTCATTTAGGTTGTGTCGGCTAAAAATCGCTCGATCTAAAATTCGAGTTTTTAGCTGTCTACTGTTAAGCTGAAACTTCGAAAAATCATAACTTCCTCATACGAAGTCAGATTTGGGCGTTCTTTTTATCGAACTTCTCGATTTAACGAATACTACGACTTTCGTTTAGATCACTAAGGCTAAAAAGTAGTTTATCAAAAACTCACTTTTTACGACATTCAACACCGTGCCGGTTTTGTCGCGAAACTTCGACAGGTCATAACTTCTTTGTTATAACTCGGATTTTGGTATTCTTTATATCCCCGAAATCCTTGTTTCGACCACTACAAATTTATGTAAAGATATCGGGCTTATCTCACACTTTAATTTTGACGCTTATTTTTATTCTTCATTAATTAAGCCCTAATAATTAAGCATAAAACACATAATTCACATAATATTCACATAATTCCTTTTCATTTCTTCAAAATGAGTTACAAAGGTTAACCTAGACTATCAACTCAATATAAATGCCTAGGATAGAAACACGAGTGTTACAATTCTCTCCCTCTTAGGATGATTCTGTCCCCGGAATCACATATCACCAAACAACTACGGGTAGCGACTCATCATGTCACTCTCCGTTTCCTAAGTGAGATTTGGTCCATTCGTATGTTTCTAGCGCACAAGCACTAAATCGACCATCTTGCGTCGCAACTTCATAGTCTTACGGTCTACGATTGCCTCAGGTTCTTCGATCAACCTCTTGTTTTCATCCAACCTTAACTCAGAAATCGGAATTATGTCGGGCACATCTCCCGTGAACTTTCTCAAATAACACACATGAAAGCTGTTATGAATACCTTCCAGTTCTTCCGGTAACTCTAGCTTGTAAGCTTGATTCCCGATCTTCTAAAGAACTTTAAATGGTCCAATAAACCTTGGACTCAACTTTCCTCGTTTCCCAAATCTTATAAGTCCCTTCCACGACGAGACTTTAAGTAAAACCGAATCTCCAACATCGAAGGATATTGGTTGTCTTTTCTTGTCAGCACAACTCTTTTTTCGATCTTGAGCAGCTAACATCCTTTCCCTTATCACTTTCAACTTTTCAGCAGTCTTATGGACTATTTCAGGTCCCATAAACTGCTTTTCTCTAGCTTCCAGCCAACATGATGGCGTTCGAAACTTTTCCCCATACAAAGCGTGATAAGGTGCCATCTTAATGCTTGAGTGGAAACTATTATTATAGGAGAATTCTACTAGAGGTAAGTGTTCATCCCTGTTACCTTGGAATTCTAGGGTACATGCTCTCAGCATATCCTCCAATGTTTGAATCGTTCGTTCGCTCTGACCATCGGTTTGCGGATGGTATTATGGTAAGCTGTACTCAAACACAACTTAGTACCCAATTCCTCTTGTAGACTCCTCCAAAACCTTGAGGTAAAACGGCTGTCACGATCGGATACAATCGTTAGCGGAACATCGTGAAGTCTCACAATTTCCTTCACGTAAGAATTCGCAAGTTTATCCATAGACCATTTCTCTTTGGCTGCTATGAAATGCGCACTCTTAGTGAAGCGATCAACGACCACCCAAATCATGTCGTGACCGTTCCTTGTTCTGGGCAGTTTAGTCACAAAATCCATGGTGATGTCTTCCCATTTACCCATGGGTACGGGTAAAGGTTCTAAAGTCCCATACGGTTTCTGATGTTGTGCCTTAACCCTAGCACAAGTTACACACTCGGCCACATACTTAGCAACATCGAGCTTCATCGTCGGCCACCAATAATAGGGTTTTAGATCCCTATACATTTTTGTACTGCCGGGATGAATCGAGTACATGGTCTTGTGAGCTTCTTCCATCAGAAGATCTCTTACTCCGCCCGTCTTAGGTACCCAAATTCTATCTTGGAATACCTTCAACCCTTGGTTGTTTGTACCGAACACTAACGTTTTGCCCAAACGTTCTCCCTTTCGGTCACTTTTCTCTAAAGCTTCCTCTTGAGCTTTCTTTATACTTTCCACAATTGTCGAGACAACTTCAATTCTCAACGCTCTTGGCCTTTTCTTTTCAAGGTTTACCTTCCGACTGAGAGCGTCAGCAACAACATTTGCTTTACCAGGGTGGTAAGGTATCTCACAGTCGTAGTCCTTGAGTAACTCTAGCCAGCGTCGTTGCCTCATGTTCAATTCCTTCTGATTAAAGAGATATTGAAGACTCTTATGATCAGTGAAAAGTTTACACTTTGTGCCATAAAGATAATGCCTCCATATCTTTAAGGCAAATACTACCGCTGCCAACTCCAAATCATGAGTGGGGTAGTTCTTTTCATGCTCCTTCAATTGCCTCGATACATACGCGATCACCTTATCCCTTTGGGTCAGAACACAACCTAACCCAACTCCAGATGCATCGCTATAAACTGCGAAGTCATCAACTCCTTCAGGCAATGAAAGAATCGGTGCTTCACACAATCTCTTCTTTAACTTCTCAAAGGCTTCCTTATGCTTCTCATTCCAAGCATAAGTGGCTCCTTTGTGGGTCAAAGCTGTTAATGGAGTAGCAATCGAAGAAAAGCCTTGGATAAACCTTCGGTAATATCCAGCTAATCCTAAAAAGCTTCGAATCTCCGTAGGACTTTTTGGTTGTTCCCACTTCATTACAGCTTCAATCTTTGCTGGGTCAACCATTATTCCTTGTTGGTTAACCACATGACCTAAAAATTGGACTTCTTGAATCCAAAATTCACATTTGGAGAACTTTGCATACAACTTCTCCTTTTTCAGGACTTCTAGCACTTCATGTAGATGCTTTTCATGTTCCTGCTTGCTTTTCGAATAAATCAAGATATCGTCTATGAATACTATCACGGATTTATCTAAGAATGGTTTACAAACCCTATTCATCAAATCCATGAAAGCTGCTGGGGCATTGGTTAGTCCGAACGACATAACTAAAAATTCATAGTGTCCATATCTCGTTCTAAACGCAGTCTTTTCGATATCATGCTCTCTCACCTTTAGTTGATGGTATCCCGGCCTAAGATCGATCTTCGAGAAATAGCTCGAACCTTGCAACTGGTCGAACAGGTCGTCGATCATTGGCAACGGGTACTTGTTCTTTATCGTCACTTTGTTCAGCTCTCTATAATCCATGCACATTCTCATGCTCCCATCTTTCTTCTTTACAAATAACACAGGGGCTTCCCAGGGCGATGAACTAGGTCGAATGAAACCTTTGTCCATTAACTCCTGAAGTTGTGTCATAAGTTCTTTCATTTCGGTTAGCGCTAATCGATAAGGTGCTTTTGCTATCGGCGTCGTTCCTGGTAACAAGTCGATATGAAATTCTACTTGTCGATCAGGGGGCAATCCGGGAAGATCTTCGGGAAAGACTTCCGGATACTCACACACCACCGGAATATCCTGCACCTCCTTCTTTTCCATCTTAGCATCGATCACGAAAGCTAGATGTGATGTACATCCCTTGGCCAAACACTTTCTGGCTTTCATTAGGGAAATGATTCCAGAATTTACTCTGCGTTTGTCTCCATACACCATAAACAACTCTTTCCCTGGCAGGTTTACTTTTACTATCTTCTTTCTACATAATATTTCTGCATCGTTAGCGCTAAGCCAATCCATTCCTAAAACTATGTCGAATCCATTTAACTCGATAGGCAATAATTCCTCTCGGAACTTATTCCCATCCAAGTCAATGAGGATGTTTTTCATACGATGGCTAGCAGGTACAAACTTGCCACTAGCAATCTCGTCTATTATAGCATTAACTAGCATATCTACAAGCAAAGCTAGCTTTCTATCAAATTCATACGATATAAAGGAGTAATTGGCTCCAAAATCAAACAAAATTTGGGCAGACAATTCGTTTACGAGAAAGGTACCTGAAGCAACACCGGCTTCTTCTTTCGCAGCTTCGAGTGTCATCTGAAAGGCTCTCGCCTTCGGCTTTGGTGGTAGATTGGGTTTTGCTGCATCCTTCTTCTTCGGGCAGTCCGTCAAAATATGCCCTTCTTCATTGCACCCAAAACATACGTTCTTATTGAAGGTGCATTCATTGGCATAATGCCCAGGCTTTCCACATTTGTAACAAGTGACTTCCACGCTGCACTTCCCAACATGTTTCTGTGACATCCCCAAAATCACGGCCAGAAAAGACCGATTTTTGTTTATGCTTTATAAAAATCAGAGTACTTCATTTCATAAAAAGGTTGCGGAATTTGTTCCCAGAAAAACATAGTAAATACGTTATTAAAACATTTTCGAAGAAACGTATTTATTTCATTTTAAAACATTTGGGATGTCATCGTTAATACCGAAGCATAAGCATAAACAGAACTTACAATGATTTACACTAGTGATCTACATCTCTTTAAATCTTTCAGTGTAATGTCACTTCACTTCGGCACCTGTGATATACATAAACTGAGTGGGTCAGGTTGGGAAACCTGGTGAGTACATAGGGTTTTCAACCCACAATAATATAATTGTTATGTTCAATCATCAAACAATTAACCCAATTACCATCCCCGTTATCTTCTTTACTCTTAAGGATTTAACCTAAGAGTCATCTATCCTGCATTCGTTTATTCCGAAGTCCCTTACTTCCAGGGTTATAGGACTGGCACTAAATCCGTAGCTGCCGATATTCGTTCGTAAAGCACTAATTCCATAGCTGCTATATCCTACTCATCGGGTACTAAATCCATAGCTACCAGTGTTCAACAGGTACTAAGTCCATAGCTACCAACTCCTAACAGGTACTAAATCCATAGCTACCAGCGTCTGACTAATAGGCACTAAGTCCATAGCTACCAATTTCTAACAGGTACTAAATCCATAGCTACCAGCGTCTAACAGGTACTAAGTCCATAGCTACCGGTGTTTGTTCCATAGGCACTAAGTCTATAGCTGCCAATGTATACTCACGTCATCTTCTATCTCTCATTATTCTTCTACCCATCTCATACCCAACATATTCGTGTATATAAAATACGTATACAGTTTAAATCCTTTAAAACATGTATAAAACGTTCATCCAACATGGACAACAAGTATTCAGATAATATGCACACATAGCACGTAGTTTATATAAAATACTTCATATCTATGTGTAAGATGAAAGGGACTATGCACTCACCTGAGTAGGTGGTGACTCAGCATTCGGACAGCGCCTCGATACTCTAAAAACAATTTCCTTCGATAAAACCTAGTATCAATACCACTTAGTCTAACGATAACCGCGATTAAATAATAGTCTAGCTATTATTATTATTATTATATAAGTGTTAAATAACACTCAATATAACTCATAATAATATCCCAAATACTCATTATAAGTTCCTAATAATGTTACTATATTAAAACATAAGCTATACTAAAGATAGGATAGGTACAGCTCACTTACGGCGGGTTTTTCGCAAAACCGGGCTTTGCTGGAGCAGCGTTCCCGAGCCGAAAGGCTCTTTTCTCGGGACTCCGGGAGCCTCGAGGCTTCCTTCGGGTGCTAGGGGGTTTACCTAGGCTTTTAGGGGGGTTAGGGGGCTAGAGAGAGAGAGTCTAGAGAGAGAAACAATAGTTTAGGAAGGTGTGAAGAATGAGGGAACCCGACACCTCTATTTATAGGGGTGCTAACTGGTCTACTCGCCGAGTAGGGGGGACCTACTTGCCGAGTTGGTCCATGTGGTGGCCTTCTGGTGGTGCCACGTGTCCAATTCTGGTGGTGCCACGTCACCCCCTATCGCATATCAGCCTTCGAACTTAGAAAAATCATAACTCTCGCATACGAGCTCCGTTTTCGACGTTCTTTATATCCACGCCTAGGTAAAATCAAGATCTACAACTTCCATTTAGACTCCGTCGGCTAATTCTTGACCGATCTCAAATTTAACAGTAGGAGGCGTTTAGATTGTTAAATGACCGCGGAGAATTCGTAACTCCTTCATACGAACTCCGTTTTCGTCCATCTTTTTATCGTTGAGTTCCTATTAATGAGATCTTCAACTCTCATTTAGGCCGCGTAAGCCAAAAACCGCTTGAACTAAAATTCGAGTTTCGGGCCGTGCATTGCTAAGCCGAATCTTAGAAAAATCATAACTTCCTCATACGAAGTCAGATTTGGGCGTTCTTTTTTATCGACGCTCTTAGCTTAACATATTCTACAACTTTTGTTTAGATTGCTAAAGCTCAATCTCGCTCTATCGTAAATTCACTATTTACACTTCCCGGTGCCGTGCCGGTTTTGCCGTAAAACTTCGACGGGCCATAACTTCTTCGTTATAACTCGGATTTCGGCGTTCTTTATATGTACGGAAACCTTGTGACATATTATACAACTTGGTTAGGGTTATTTATTCTAAATAATCTTTTTGTCGAAAAGTCGTTTTCGACCCCTATTGCCTCTAATTTGACTAGCCCGGATCTGCGGGCGTTACAGTTTCTTCTTACACTTGTCACAGCACTTGGCTTCGGCTCCTCCTCCAAACTTTCTCAAACCAGTCTTCGAGAATTTGTTCTTTTTTATTGGAACCTGAAGTTCCTTCAAACTTTCTCTTTTCGCCAACTTCAACCTTGTTGGCGGCTCTCCCTTTTATCATATCTTCAACAGACTTGGCAGCCCAGATAGCTGCCTCCAAAGTAAGTGCCTGACGTACTGGCACCGCGTACTCCCATGGAAGTCCCTTTGCGTACCTATCAATTTTTGCCAACTCATCTGGGACAATACGCAAAGCAAACTCCATTTTGTCTGTGAAGTTATTCGTATATTCGTCAACGGTCATACTCCCCTTCTGCAACGTTAGAAATTGATTTTCTAACTAGTACGTTTTGGGCCGAGCAGTACTTGCGCTTGAAGTGCACCAAGAACTCTGCCTAAGTTAGTTGCAGTGGCTCATTAGGGCTTAGGGTTTTCCCCAAAGTGCTCCACCATCGAGCAACACTACCCCTGAACTGACGTACTGCAAACATGGTTTGTAACTTGCCTTGGCAATTACAAGTCATGAAAGCCAACTCCATTTCCGAGATCCAGTCCATTACTCCGACAGGATCTTCTTTTCCATTGAAGGTCGATGGCTTGCAAGTCATAAAGTCCTTATACTTTCACCCATTTCTCTCCATTCTACCCTCGTGGTTATTTCTCCTAACCACAAGTGGTTCACTATGACGAACCGATCTACTGTTATTCCCTTCTTCAGATCGATCATCATTTAGTTCAAGTTGTTCAATAGGAACTGAAGGTTCATCCCTGTCATTCAGCAACATTTGCCTCAATTTCTCCCTCTGTTCAGCCAACATGATCTGAATCATAATTCGTACTCCAGCCATTGTGATGGGTTCGGGTGCAGCTCCTACTATAGGCACCTATTCCACCACTTGGGGTTGAGGTTCTTGGTTTCTGTTTGCATTTCCAGCTCCACTCCGAGTTCTTGCCATTACAATCTATATACCAAATAAGGTGAATTTAGGTCTTTATTCTTGTTATACATGTCAATTCCCTTATCACTCCGAAACGTTTACATGTTAGTTCTAATCTCGTATTCATACGCTTAGAATCCTACACACATAAGGTTTCCAGATCCGGTCGGCAACAGACCATAGATCCGAAAAAATAATGGCACACATGGCAAACACATAGCATTTAGCACATAAGGGCATTTTAGGCATCTTCCCTAAAATAAACTAGTGCTCGTGTCTAAAATATGGTAGACACTCATCTCACAATCATCACTTAGCATTCTAAGTTCAAGTCTAGAAATTATACAATTTCTTAGTTCGCTTAAACTAATGCTCTGATACCAATTGTGACATCCCCAAATTTCTCGGCCAGAAAAGACCGATTTAATTTATGCTTTTTAAAATAAAATCAGAGAAATCTTTTTAAAAGATGTTGCGGAATTGGTCCCCAAACAACATATGATAAAAGTTTATCAAAACCCTTCATTAAGAAGGTATATATTTTCCATATATATCAAAACCTCGGGATGTCATGTTCCGATACAGATCAAAAGAATAAACAAGACATTATAAGCCTTTCAACAGTTAATTTCAACTACTGGCCTATAATCCAAAAATCTCTCGTCGTCCTCCGACTATGCTCGGGGTCCACGACCTGTAATCATAAAAACTGAGTGGGTCAGGCTTGGGAGCATGGTGAGCATATAGGGTTTTCAACCCACAATAATAATATACTTATTAAGTTCACCAATCAACAATAAACCTGATTACCCATTCCCGTTGTCCTCACTTTACGTCCCTAAACACCTATCACAAGGGACCTAGCCTAAGGATTTTCATCGGGATGGACACTACTGCTAAGGGGTTTCCTCAGCCATACATGTCCTAAAGGCAACCATGAGGGGGATGGAGTACGCCAATGAACATTTAATTCATCAACACCTACAAGTTGCGAACCTGCTAGTATTCCACTGGACTGTCTAGAAAGTCCGTGGTCGTCATCTATACTCCGCTAGATGACTACAACAACAACAACAACAACATCGAGGCCTCTCACCATTTTAACACACATCAAGTATTTCATCTACCCATGTTCTACCCAACATATTTTGTAGATAAAAATCATATACAGTTTAAAACTTGTATAAAACATCAATTCAACAGTCACCTCAAATAAACAATTAACATATTTACACATAACACGTATTTCAAGGTAAATACTTCATATCTATGTGTAAATTGAAAGTAACTACACACTCACTTGATTTGATGATAATCGGGCAGCAATTCGTTTCCTAAAACGATCGTTTCTAATAAAACCAGGAGTTTTATTGAGAAATCGGGCTTTGCAAAAGTCGGGCTTCGAAACCGAAAAGATAATTTTTCGGGCTTCTCGGGCACTTCGTGGCGTATTCCAGGCTTTAGAATAAGTACCGGGGCTTTGAGGAATGTTAATATGAAGAAAATATGGGAAAAGGGGTTAAAAGTGGCAAATTTTCAAAGTTACCCGGGAGGTCTCGCACCCTTCTATATATAGAGGCGAGGCTTCTGATCGGACGGTCAGAAAGAAGACATGCATCGCATATTCGAAGCTCGCAGAGGAGGTGGCTCGCACGTGGCTGTGCATGGCTCGCACATGGGTCGCACCTGCGAGGGCTCGCTGGCAGCTTCTAAGTGGACCGGAGTCTAGGTTCGAGGTTCGGACCCGAAGCAAGAGGGAAGGGAGACAGCTGGTGCGAAGGTCGGACACACGGCAGGCATTGCGAGGCTCAGACTAGGCTGCACACGCGTCGCTCCTCGGATGTGCCACATCTTCGGATGACTCAGCATCTCGGTGACTCAGCAGGACACGTGTCACATTCTAAGCGAGGGTGACGTGGGAAAGTGTGACTATGCGAATTTTCTCGATTTTCAAGCCGAAACTTCTAAAATCCATAACTTTCGCATACGAGCTCCGTTTTTTACGTTCTTTATATGCACGCGTAGCTAAAATTACGCTCTACAACTTCCGTTTAGACTTCGTCGGCTAATTTTGACTTTAAATTTTATATTATTATTTTTAACAGACCGAGACAGGAAATCCGTTAAAAATTCATAAATTCTTCATCCGACATCCGTTTTCGTCAGACTTTTTACCGTTGTGCTACTAATAACGAGACCTTCAATTCTCGTTTAGGTTGTGTTGGCTAAAAATCGCTCGATCTAAAATTCGGGTTTTTAGCTGTCTACTGTTAAGCTGAAACTTCGAAAAATCATAACTTCCTCATACGAAGTCAGATTTGGGCGTTCTTTTTATCGAACTTCTCGATTTAACGAATACTACGACTTTCGTTTAGATCACTAAGGCTAAAAAGTAGTTTATCAAAAACTCACTTTTTACGACATTCAACACCGTGCCGGTTTTGTCGCGAAACTTCGACAGGTCATAACTTCTTTGTTATAACTCGGATTTTGGTATTCTTTATATCCCCGAAATCCTTGTTTCGACCACTACAAATTTATGTAAAGATATCGGGCTTATCTCACACTTTAATTTTGACGCTTATTTTTATTCTTAATTAATTAAGCCCTAATAATTAAGCATAAAACACGTAATTCACATAATATTCACATAATTCCTTTTCATTTCTTCAAAATGAGTTACAAAGGTTAACCTAGACTATCAACTCAATATAAATGCCTAGGCTAGAAACATGAGTCTTACGCTTTTCTTTCTCCATTGTTATATAGCTGTCCCTAATTCTTATTTTATCTTCAAAACGGTCCTTTTACCGCCCAAGATCTATCATTTATGCATCCTTCTCAGCAAGCCATTTTCAGTCAGTTTGATAGTCTTCTTAGTCCTTTTTATCCATTCCTCATTATCTTTGTTTTTTTTATTAATTTGCATCCTTTCCTCAACCTATTTGCACTCTGCCACAATGAGGTCACGACATTCAATGAGAGCCCAATATGACTCTTTATCTCTTTTATTTGTTCTTTGGCCCATTGTAATTGTTGCAAAGTATCATCAGACATATACGACTCTCTTATGTTTGGTGATGGGGCAAGAAAAGGGTCAATTGGATCACAATAGAAACAATCAAGTTCATTGCACGAGCAAATATACAAATTTGAAGATGAACTCTTGTTAAATTTCAAAATAATTTGTAACTCTTTACCGAAAATTCAACGATTATCCATGACAATATATAGACCATTCAACTCCGTAGAGAGCTATTTGTCAGTCCACAGAGCTGTTTGTCAGTCCGCAAAGCTATTTGTTAGTTCGCATAGTTGTGTGTCAAGTCGTTGTCATCCATACATTACAATTATGGGAATACAATTATTTATTAAAAGGTAAACACTATTTATTAAAAACTAAACAACGCCAACGGACCAAAAGTAAGGTTAACATAGAACTGAATACAAACTAATATTCGTTGTGATTCATACATTACAATTCAAGTGAATTGTCGTGGAGTAACTTCTACTCATAAGACTTAACAAGACTTAGTGGGATCCAAATCAAAACCCTAAGTCCCAAACTTTACCAAAAGACCACCAAAACATGCATGAAAGATTTATACTCATCAAGATCCAAACTTTAAGACTTTATAACCCCAACAAGGACCAAATATGAAGCTCAAAGGTTCTGGACGAACTTCTACCCACAAGAACCACCACAAAGGGACCAAAACCAACTAGCTAGATCTACACGAAAGAGTTGTCAAGGTTGAGACTTTATACCTCCATAAGTTCGATCTAAGTGAGCACAGCCTTGATCCAAAAGCTCTAAGTCAAGCATTGACTCTTCAAGAAGTTCCTTCTTTCACTTCAAGCACCAAAACACACAAAAATCACCATGAAGCTCAAGAAATACACAAATGGGGGCTAGGGTTTCGTTCTTATGGTTAGAGAGGATGGAGGTCGAAGAATGGAAGAGGTTTAGGTCCACAATGATGCTTATAAAGGGAACAAACCCTACAAACGAGTTTTTGAATCTGCACAGTGAACGCCCAACGTTCCTACCTTGGCTCACGTCTAATTTTCCTTGAACGCCATGCGTTCCCATCGGGTACGCCCTACGTACCCGATTCGGCCCAAAACCCCTCTAACTTCAAATGGTCATAACTATTACGTCCTTTATCCGTTTTCGACATTCTTTATATCCACAGAAAGGTAACAAGAAGACCTACACTCCTTTAAACTTTATTTAGCCTAAAACCCAACCGAACTTAAATCCAAAATTCATAAAAGGCTCGAACTAACGCCTTTACCGATACCCTTAGGTTCTAAATTACAAACTGAACCCTTTCATCACATAACCAACATCACCCACATCCAAATGGGTCTAAACCTTTATTCCCCAAGGCTTTAAGCCTTATGATAAATGATGATCGGGCTACAGTCCCGAATAATGAAGCGATTCGAAACCGAGCGTTACAACATGGCATAACCCAACTTACGCCCTACGTACCACGTTGTCAAAATGATTTTGAAAAAATCCTAACTCTTTTGTAAATGATTTTGTAAAAATCATAACTCTTTCATGTGAGCTCTGATTTAAGCCCTCTTTATATATGTGTAATGATCTCAAGGAGTACTACAAATCTATTTTAGGTTGTTTTAGCTAGTTTTGACTTTCATTTTTATGCCTAACGGGGGAAAAATAAATGATTTTACAAAAATCATATCTCTCTCATACGGATCCTGTTTTCGAAATACTTTGTCTTAAAGTTTATATCTCAATGAGTACTACGAATCTCCTTTTTACACTTTGAGTAAAAAATAAACCAATTTCTAAGTACCATTTTGACGTAATTAACTTTAATTATACGGTTGATTTTTATTTTTATAAAATCCATAACTCTTTCGTTTGGAGTTGAATTTTTACGTTAATGAGTAATTTCCAAATACGTTCCAACTTAGAAGATGGTACAACTTTTTGGATGCTTATTTTTTAGTCTAACAGTCGATTTAACTATAAACATAACGACATATTTGATTTTTATTATCTCGAAAATCAAATATTACAATATCAAGCTATTACATCTATTTTTCCTACTCTCTCCTAATGGTGTTTAGTGACAGAATCCTCTCGGTTGTCACATTGTACGTGTTACGGATTGCGCTTCACCTAAAGCTCCAACTCAATCTCCTGTTCCCATGCTCTAGCAATCATGTCATTCAGAGTGTTGCACCCTGACAAGCTTATAAACTCTCTAATATCATCTCTCAACATATCATGATATATCGTCTTCTTCTTCTCCTCATCCAGAGCATACTACGGAACCAACAAAGCCCTCTCTCGGAACTTGGCGGTGATCTTTGTCGTAGTCTCATTAGCCTGGTGAAGGTCATGGAACTCCCTCGTCAAATGTTGCACCTCAATAGCCAGTGAAAACTCCAACTGGAACCTCGTCACAAAATCCTTTCAAGTCACGGATACTACAGCCGCAGATCCCAATGCACGGCCGATCTCCTCCCATGTAACATCTCAAAAATCACACCAAATTTAAACGTTTTATAAAAAAACAACCCAAAATCATAAAACGTTTACAAGATCATTGTTTCTAAATTGTCTATCAATATTAGAGTATCCCAAAATCATACAGCCAAAACAGAGGATGTGTACAGTCATGCCTTCTCCTTCCTACGATCATCAAAAGTACCCGAAACCATAACCAAAAACTGTAAGCCAACGCTTAGTGAGTTTCCCCCAAAGTACCACCAAATAAAACATAACAAATAACAGCATGCAGTGGCTTAACAGCTAAAAGACTGGATTACCCCTGAGCCTATAGTATGATTTTGGCTTGCCTATCCGACCCACAGCTCATATCTGGCTTGCTTCTGAGCCCACAACATAATTCTGGCTTGCCCTCGGCCCACAGCTTATGTGTGGCTTACTCCTGAGCCCACAACAGAAGTATGGCTTGCCCTCAGGGCCCACAACTTATGTATGGCTTACTCCAGGATTTGTTGGCTACAATACAAAGCAGTATTACCTCAACCCAACCATACTATGTCGACATATACTCAACAGATAAACATATAACCAGTCAACAAACAATCAGGTAGATCTACTGATCACTAAGCATAGCAACATCTTATATACCAGGATACAAATCTAACATATCACTACAACACAATAACATATTATCATATAATGGGATATCTAATCCACTAGGTCGGCCTTAGTGCCTTAGACCCATGAGTACAGTGAGGAAAACTCACCTCACAGTCTAAACAATAGCTGATAAGGTCTTGACTCCGAATCTTAGCTCTAACCGTCATTTATCCAACCAAATGACCAATTTTCAAATACCATTCAAAATACCCCTTGGTCAAACTTGGTCAAATCTAACAAGTCAACCCAACTGAGTTGTAACGACGTAAATTTTCAACCAAAATTTTCATTTTATAAATACACAAAATTCATATATTATATTTCAAGAAAATCATAAGTGTCTCAATGTTAACATAAAATCTCAATCAAAAGTCAAATCTCAGAATCCTCCACGTCATCTCGAACAGATGTGTACAATCACGTCGGTGCCTTCCCGTAATCCTTTGGGGTACCTGAAACACATAAAACATAACACGGTAAGCACGAAGCTTAGTGAGTTCCCCAAAATACCACATATAACATATTAGCCACTCGAGGCTATAACTCTGTAAGACCCTCCGGTCAAGGGGTCTCAGTGGGACCCTCTAGTCCCACAACTCTGATGGACCCTCCGATCCTAACTCTGTGAACCTTCCGGTCCTAATTCTGTAAACTTTGAATATTCCATAGCATAATCACATAGAAATAATACAGTATATCACAGTATACAAATAACATATAAGATACTCTGTCACACAACTCTGATTACCACTATAGGTATATATAGTGAGAAAACTCACCTCGCAGCTAACGGGAATAGACATGTACTCGAGAATCCCGAACTAGCCTCCGCCTCTAAATAGTAGCTAATGACAGAAGAATGCAAGATCCTCAACCTTCTTTTGATTAGATCCACCAAACTCTTCCAATATTTCCTCCAAAAGCTCAAGAATGCTCAAGATGGTCTCTCTCTCTCTCTCAATATACAACGAAAAGGAGCCGGTTAGGGTTTCTCTCTGGGGAAGGTGGCAAAAAAGGGAGGCCATAAGGGCCTTTAAATAGGCCACAAGTCCGAGAAGTTAGGGTTTCCTTCAACAGTGCTGACTCGACGAGTCGGCTCACGGACTTGTCAAGTCCATTCATTTATCCACGTCACCCATCGCGACTCTACTCGACGAGTTGAGGCACCAACTCGTCGAGTCACTCCACATATCTCAAAATAAATACTTAAAATATAATACCTGGAAATCTGGATGTTACAATTCTCCCCCACTAGAATCAGACTTTGCCCTCGAAGTCCCGACTCATAAATAGTTCAGGATGTTGCTCCTGCATCTCTGACTCCGGCTCCCAAGTCAAATTGGATCCCCTTTGATGCTGCCAGTGGACCTGAACCAGGGGTACTTCTTTGTTACTTAGAACCTTCACCTTTCGGTCTAAAATCGCAATCAACCTCTCAATGTAATTCAGGCTTGCATCCACCTGAATGTCCTCTAGCGATACTACTGCCGTCTCATCGGCCACACACTTCCTCAGCTGGGACACGTGGAAGGTGACTTAACTCTGCAGGTAGCTCCAACTAGTATGCTACCCTACCTACTCTGGCAGTTACTCTATAAGGATCGATATATCATGGCCCCAGCTTGCCCCGCTTCCTGAACCGGATTACCCCTTTTCATGGATTTCCTTCAGGAGTACAAAATCTCCGACTTGAAACTCTAGCTCGGATTGCCGCCTATCCGCATAACTCTTCTGGTGACTCTGGGTTGTCAGTAACCTCTGTCTGACCTGCTGAATATGCTCGATCGTCTTCAGCACTATCTTTGTACTACCCATCACCCTCTGCCCCACTTCTCCCCCAACAAATGGGAGTCCGACACCTCTTCCTATACAGGAGTTCGAAAGGGGGCATACCAATACTCGAATGATGGTTGTTGTTGTAAGAGAACTCAACCAATAGTATGTAGGTGTCCCAAATTCCTCCGAAGTCCATGACACAAGCACGCAACATGTCATCAAGTGTCTGAATTGTTCACTCGCTTTGTCCATCTATCTGCGGGTGGTACGCAGTGTTGAAATGTAAGTGCGTGCCCAACTCCTCGTGAAATTTCTTCCAAAACCTGGAAGTAAAACGTACGTTTCGACCCGATACAATCGAGATCGGCACTCCATGTCGAGATACCACCTCTCTCACATAAATCTCGACCAATTTCTTTGTAGAAGAGCTCTCACTAATAGCAAGGAAGTGCGCACTCTTCATCAATCGGTCCACAATCACCCAAATCGCGTCAACTCCACGCGCAGTTCTCGGTAACTTGGTGATAAAATCCATAGAGATTTGTTCCCACTTCCACTGGGGAATCTCTAGGGGCTGCAATATACCATGAGGACATTGGTGCTTTGCTTTGACCCGAAGGCAGGTCAAGCACCTCTCGACTATCCAAGCAACATCCTTCTTCATACAGGGCCACCAATAATCTCTCTTCAGGTCCGAATACATCTTAGTGGCCCAGGGATGGATCGAGAACCTCGATCTATGCGCCTCCTTCATCAGTATACGCCAAGCTCCGCCCGTATAGGGCACCCAAATTCGTCCTCGAAAAGTCATAAGTCCTCGGTTGTCCGTCACAAACTTGGATACTTGCCCAACCACCTGCTCCCTATTCTGATTCTCCGGTTTCACGGCCTCCACCTGGGCCTCTCGAATGGTATCCAAGTCTGGAGTCGTCACTGTCATTCTCATACACACATCTCGAATTGGGGCACACTCTGATCTGTGGCTGAAGGCGTCGGCTACCACGTTAGCCTTGCCCGAATGATACACAATCTCACAGTCATAGTCTTTCACCACATCCAGCCACCTCCTCTGGCGCATATTCAGGTTGGGCTGATCCATGAGATACTTCAGGCTCTTTTGGCCCATGTATATGGTACACCGAACCCTGTACAAGTAGTGACGCCAGATTTTGAGGGCGGACACCACCGCCCCTAGCTCTAGTTCATGGGTGGGATATCTCGTCTCATGGGGCTTTAACTGCCTCGATGTGTATGCTATCACGTTCCCTCTCTGCATTAGCACCACCCCAGCCCAGATATAGATGCATCACAATATACCACAAGGTCCTCCATCCCCTCGGAAGAGCTAACATTAGGGCTTCACACAACTTCTGGAGAAGAGCCTCAAATGAGGTCTGTTGCTCGGGACCCCAAGAAAAAGTAACGCCCTTCCGGGTCAAGCTGGTGAGGGGAACATTAATCTTGGAGAAATCTCTAATAAATCTCCGATAGTAGTCGGCCAAACCCAGAAAATTCCTGATCTCAGTAGGGGATCTCGGCACCTCCCATCTCATAACAACCTCGATCTTGACCGGATCGACCAAAATCTCATTCTGTTTAACGAGGTGTCCCGGGAACTGGACCTCCCGTAACCAGAAATCACACTTGGAGAATTTGGCATAAAGCCTCTCTGATCTCAATACTCCAAGAATTTCTCTTAAGTGCTCCTCGTGCTGCTCTCTGGATCTCGAGTGCACCAGAATATCGTCGATGAACACGATCACCGATTGATCCAGCATAGGCCTGCACACCCGGTTCATGAGATCCATGAACGCCGCCAGTGCGTTGGTGAGTCCAAAAGGCATCACTACGAACTCGTAATGCCCATAACGAGTCTTAAAGGCCGCCTTTTGGATATCTTCTTCACGAACTCTCATTTGGTGATACCTAGACCTCAAATCGATCTTGGAAAACCAAGATGCGCCCTGCAACTGATCGAACACATCGTCGATCATCGGAAGTGGGTAACGGTTCTCGGCCGTCAGCTTGTTCAACTCCTGGTAATCAATTCACATTCGGTGTGAACCATTCTTTTTCTTGAAAAAAAGGATCAGCGCTCCCCAAGGCAAGCTACTCGGTCGGATAAATCCCTTCCCCAACAGCTCCTGAAGCTACGAGGATAACTCATGCATCTCTGGTGGCACAAGGCAATAAGGTGCCGCTCCCGGAACCAAATCAATCTGGAACTCCACCTGCCTCTCGGGAGGCACACCCGTTAACTCTTCGGGAAAAACATCCGGGAATTCCATCACTATCGGGACCTCGACGATAGAACTCGATCTCTCGGCAGCAACTCGCATATCCACCACATACGCTTCAAAACCCCTGCAACCCTGTTGAATACTCTGCCTTGCTAGGGCAGCAGAGCAGAATGCTGATCCAGGTCGGGTATCCTCGACATATACTGTAAGCACTCCCCCAATGAGGTCTCGTATGGTCACCAACTGACGCTCGCAGTCGATCACAACTCCGAACTGGCTCAACCAGTCCATGCTTACCATGACACTGACGCCCCCATGGAAATCGACACCAGATCTATCAAAAGTTCAACACCAAAAATCTCGAGCACACATCCCGGGATCACATCAGTGGCAAACACCACATGCTCATCCGCTATAGAAACTCTCAGAAGTTGACTCAACTACTCATGTCAGATACTGATGTGGTGACTAAATGCTAATGATACGAAGGATCGACTTGCACCCAAGTCAAATAACACTAGGGCAGGTACAAAACTCACAAGAAAAGTACCAATGCATAACACAATATAAGCACAAATAATTCAGAAAAGAATAAGCAAAGGAAAACATACCGGCCACGACATTAGGTGTTGCACGGACCTCCTCCGCTATCAGCTGGAAGGCTCTCCCACAAACCTTCGGCGCCTCGGCCTTTATAGGCCAACTCTTGGTAGCTCACACGGTAGCAGGTGCAGATCCATGTGCTGATCCCTGAAGCAGCTGGGGACACTCGACCTTCCGGTGGCTAGTCTGGTTGGAGTGAAAACAAACTGCAAATCCCTTGGGGAAATCCTTAGCCATGTGCCCCTCCTTGCCACACTTGTAGCAAGATCCCGCTCGACATATCCCCTCATGACCCTTGCTGCACTTCCCACAAGTGCGGCCCTTCTGGTTCCTAGACCTCAAATCAGCGGGCTTTGCCCGCTTGGCTGTCGGCTGAGACTATGTCGATCCCTCCCCTGAGACTTTGCCTCCTCCCTGGCCTGAGTCTCCAGCTCTATCTCCCTCTTTCAAGCATTTTCCTGGAGCTCAGCAAATGACCGATATGTCGAGTTCGCCATGAACTCGCGGATATCTCTCCTCAGAATGCTCAAATACCGACTCATACGCGCCTGCTCAGTAGACACGTGCTCAGGGCAGAACATCGCCCTCTCATGGAACATCCTCGTAATCATTGTCACTAACTCTGTCCTCTGCTTGAGGGACAAAAACTCATGGGCCAACCGTTCCCTCTCCACTTGGGGAACATACTCGTCTCGAAACATAGAAGTGAACCTCTCCCAAGAAACTGCAATGAGCTCTACAGAATTGAAGTTGGTTGTCACAAACTTCCACCAATCCTTCGCCCCCAAGCGAAGCTGGTTCAGTGCGAACTGTACCCTCAAATGTTCCGGATAGGAATAAGTGTAGAAACACCCGCCGATGTCGGAAATCCATCTCATCGCGGCAATCGGGTCCTGAGTCCTGTCAAACTCTGGTGGTTTCGTGTTTTTTGAACTCCCTGTACAGCAACGAGTCACTCGCCTGAGGCCTGGCTGTAGCAGCAACCGCCTCGGTAACCGCATCGTAGCGCTCATCAAACGTCTCAATCAAGGTGGTCTTGATAGACCCAAACATCTCCGGGATGGCCTCTCAGATAGCTGCGGCCACCTCATCATGAATCATCCGGCGAATCTCGTCATCAACATTGCTACTCCCTGGGTTGTGGCGCGTACCCACCATGATGTCTCTGAAACACAACACAAAATAGTCAGAGACTCGACCGAGAATACTCACACTCGATCACTCACCCCTAATTTTTCCTTAGCACCCTAAGGATTCTAACTTGGACTGATCACCGACCTGGTGTTTCCAGTAGTACGGGCCCAATACTACCTTCCACACCGTATATATGATCATGCTAAGTCCCCCTGCTAGGGTTCTAGTTCACAAGTACTTTATATCTCGCCAAACATCGACTACCCTCATAGAAGATCTATCATGTACTCACCTCTGCTTCATACTCGCACTTAAGCAATCCACAGATAACAAAATCCCTAGGCTAAGGCATCACAAATCAGGCCACTCTAGTCCTAAATTATGAAATACTTAGTCTACTCCCTAGCATGCACAAAATATCTCACATCATCTCATATCACATAAAGTAAGGGTATTTTGGGAATCACCGTTCGGGCGTTGACGAATTGTACACACTGCTCTTTTCCTCTTTCTCTTAAAATCTCTTACTCATTTTTTTAGAAAAATCGTTTCTTTTTTGAAAACTTTTCTCAAATCCTCAGTTTGAGTCCAGACATGCCCAAAGGTGTATTCGAATCCCTCAAACCAAGGCTCTGATACCAACTTGTAACGATGTAAATTTTCAACCAATTTTTTTCATTTTATAAATACACAAAATTCATATATTATATTTCAAGAAAATCATAAATGTCTCAATGTTAACATAAAATATAAATCAAAAGTCAAATCCCAGAATCCTCCATGTCATCCCGAACAGATGTGTACAATCACGCTGGCGCCTTCCCGCGATCCTCTGGGGTACCTAAAACACATAACACATAACACGGTAAGCACAAAACTTAGTGAGTTCCCCAAAATACCACATACAACATATTAGCCACTTGAGGCTATAACTCTGTAAGACCCTCCGGTCAATGTGTCTTAGTGGGACCCTCCAGCCCCACAATTCTGATGGACCCTCCGGTCCTAACTCTGTGAACCTTCCGGTCCTAACTCTGTAAACCTTCCGGTCCTAACTCTATAAACTCTGAATATTCCATAGCATAAATCACATAGAAATAATACAGTATATCACAGTATACAAATAACATATAAGATACTCTTTCACACAACTTCGATTACCACTCTAGGTATGTATAGTGAGAAGACTCACCTCGTAGCTAATGGGAATAGACATGCACTCGAGAATCCCGAACTAGCCTCCGCCTCTGAATAACAGCTAATGACAGAAGAAGGCAAGATCCTCAGCCTTCTCTTGATTAGATCCACCAATTGCAGATCCAAGGCTAAAATATCTCTAAGAGTCATAAAGTTTCCAACTTTATGACCTTGCAAGTCCATTAAGTGCTTAAAACACAAAAACCCAACATCTTAATGTATTAAGATCTCCTATAGTATGCATGGAGTGAAACTAACCCCCAAGGCAACATTTTTATGACTTAAGACCCCTCCAAAGGTCTGAAAGGACGACTCAATGGGTCAAGAACATGTTATGCTCAATAATCACTACGTTTGGGATAAAAAGAACCTAAAATCAAACCCAAAATAAGATCTAAATGAAACTTCACCAAGTTCAGAACGTTATACCTCCAAATAATGCTAAATGATGGTGTGATTCTTGATCTAAAGTGCTTCACTCCTCCAGATGGTTTCTACTTCCTTCCTTCTTCTTCAAAGGCACAAAACACACATACTCAAGCTTAGAAATGCTTCATAAGGTGGATTAGGGTTGCAACGTTGTTTTGAGAGGATGGAGGCCGATGAGAGGAGCCAAGGTTAAGAGTTAATGATAAATAAATGAGGTCCAAACCCTAAATCTTAGGGTTTGGGACTTCACCCCATACGCCCAACATACGTGGCTCCGCCCCAACAATCTAAAAATGGAAATAACAGTCCCTCCCATCCACTAGTCTTACATTATAAGGACAAAAATGCAATAAATCTCAATTTAAGGGTCAAAATAGAAAGTACATCAAAACCAAGATGTTACATCCCACCAATTACGGGCTCGGTCCCTCAAAAGGCAGGATGCAAACCCCACCTTCTCCCCTCAGGGCAGAAGCTCGTTCGTTGAGCATTCTCCATGTCAGCGATCCATCAACGGCTAGTAACGGGGTCCTTAGCCCCAAATAACTTTGGAGCTTCACAAGCCTTGGACTCCAGGAAAAAAGGAGTCCATGCTCCTAACTATCCTGCCACAATCTTGACCCAAACCATGCTCCTAACTGTCCTGCTGCGATCTTGACCCAAAAGGCCCCAAAACGCTCATCCAAAATCTTCATAATCTCATCCTTGATGGTAGCGAAAATCATAGGGGTGACCTCCATAATACCGCGAGTAATCTCCGATGTAATAAACTCGCGCAACCGTTCATCAATCGGTTTTGCACCAGAGCCAAAACCAGAACTAGAAACTCCTCCACGGGTGGTCACTTTACTGAAATACGAACATACATATGATATGAATAAACTCGAGGGAACCCCCACTCTGCAGGCTCCTTAGAATCTTCGAGACTGTCCTTGAATCGAGTACAAATCGTGTGCTTTTCAGTAGTACAGGCCCAATACTACCTTCCACACCTATCTGTAATTTCCCCAAAAACCATCCTCAATCCTCTAAGTCGCCCCACTAAAGCCATAAACACATAATCCCCATGCTAAGAAACATACATATCCCACTATGGCATTTCCTAGGCTCTCTTAGGAATCCTCGACTCGCCAGCCTCTACAATACTAGAAACCTATACCAACACTGTTGGTTGCCTTATGCATGCAAATTATACACAAGATGGGACCACATAGACTGTCGAATAATGATTCTACCCTAAGCCCACAACCAGACAACGAACAAGAAATAAGGTCAAACCAATCATTCTAGGGCTATATAATGATAATCGTATACAATTTTTAAAGCATACACTTAGCAATTAACTGATCCGGTGTTAAACCTGAGTAATACATAGATTTTAATCCTCCTAGGCTACAAGGCATCATACAATCAGGCAATTCTAGCATACGATTCTTGAAGGTATCCTTAGCTTTACTCTAGCATGCAATTCACATATCAAGCATACTAGTAATAATACATTGGTATGGGTATTTTAGTAATTGGGGAGTTGATGAAGATAGCGAATAACAAGAAGCGTGAAGTTCTCTACAAGTATCCACCATTCAATAGTAAGGAACTTGGAATGCTATTTCCCTTTTTGTATTCATAACTTCTTAAGCCTTTAAGTGCTTAACATAGTTAAGCACTAAAGGAGAAGCATTTCTACACCACTAACACTTACATCTAGTCTTCAAAAGAGAGAAAAATGGGGAGAGAAGAAGGGTTACAATTTAAGAGAAAAAGCAAGGGAAAAAGAAGCAACCACAAATGCAAACTCCATGCACTCTTTTTATACTTGCAAAAGAGATCTATTTCACATACCTTATCTTACATGAAGTGAAGGACATTGAAGAGGCAGGATGCATGAAGTGTGAAGTGAAACAAACAACCCTCGTCCTCTAAGGATAGGTTCAACCGAAGGTATACAAGGGTAGGCCCTTGGTGTGTCTCTCACTTTTGCTCAAAATGTACATGAATTATTCTAGTAATATCTAATATGCCCAAAATGTTGTATATGACATATTATATCATACATTATAAAATAATAACTAAGTTATAACCTCTAGATATATTATTTTCAGAAAATAATCTGTAACGCTCCGTTCCTAAGAGTACCTAATTGTGAGTCCCCGGGATTTAAGAGAAATGATATTTTGGTCATCTTGTGGGAAAAGTGGAGAATGAGGGGCAAGTATGAAATTGGTAACTCGCCGAGTACGCCCAGCGTATGTCATGCATGGACGCGGGTGCAAGGCTGAGTATGCCCAGCGTACTAGAGGTACGCCCAGCGTACTCTCAGAGTTCTAAAACCCTAAATTTAGGGTCATCCACTATATAAGGAACATGTTGGTGCATACCGTAGCCTCCTTAAGCTCACCCTTAACCTCAGAAACCCTAGAAACCCGTATTCCCTCCATTGTTGGGTGTGTTTGGCCTTGGAAGCTCATTTTGGCAAAAAAAAAAGCTAGAAGAAGAAAGGAGAAGTTGTCAAGGAAGGAAAGGATCGATTGGAGCTTGTAGATCTGAAGAAATATCATCCTTTGGAGCTTATTTGAGGTATAAAGCTTCTTGCTTGCCATTTATTTTGCATAGATCTAAGTGTTGTGAAGTTTTAGCATCTTTCTTGTCCCAAAGTTCTCATCTTGATTCATGCTTGGTGTTGGCCGAGATTATCTGTCCTTTCAGACCTTTGGAGAGGTCTTGAGTGAGAAAAATGAGGTCCCAAGGGTTGTGGTTGTTCCATGTGTGAGATATGTGGGTCTTAATGGATTATGACCTTGGATTAAGAGCTTTATGGACGTCCCAAGTGATAAAGTTTGAGACTTTATGAATCTTAGGCATGTTTGGCCAAGGGATCTGAAGTTTGGGCTTAAGAGCTTAAGCCATTAAGAAGTTATAACGACTTATTGAGTAGCGAAGTTACGCCCCACGTAACATGTGAGTACGCCCCGCATAGTGAGTCAGTGCCCCGATCCCCTGTTGCGAATCAGCGTGTACGCCCAACGTACCAAGGAGGGTACGCCCAGCATACTCCCTCTGTTGGGTTTTCATTTTGGGCCTTAGGGTTTGGGCTGTTATTTGAGTTGCTGGATTTTGGGTCGTGACTGGACATTATGGATAGAGTCTTTTGGGCCCATTGGTTGTTATGGATCATGAGTTTAGGCCCATTTGGTGAGGTGGGCCCAATTTAGTAAATTGGGCCAATAATGGGCTTTGTTTTGGACTTTTGGACTTTGGGTCATTGGTGGGTTTGGGAGCTTACCTAGTGTTGGGTCGGATTGAGTTAGGGGTAAAATGGTCAATTTACCCTTAGAAGAGTATTGTGCTTGGCCTAATGTTTATTTGTGCTATGTTGGCTAGTTCGGGATTTTCGGTGAGTCGGTGAGTCGGTGATTCGAGAATCTGCTTCCTCAGTTCAGATTTTCGGCAGTGCGAGGTGAGTTATCCTCACTATATCGACAGGGTCTAAGGCACCAAGGCCGGCCCTTTATCGGATTGAGATTCGGGTATTTGTCGTTATGTTATTGCTTTGATATGTTTGCATCCTGGTAGCTAGGGTGGTATATGTTAGAGACCTGGTTAAGGTCGGTTCCCTGATATGTAGGGTGATGCTATGTTAGTGACCGGTTAGGTCGGTATCCTGGTTAGGATGATGATATGTTATGTGATCTGTTTGATCGACTTGTTGACGATGAATGCTTATATGATTGTATGTTTATGTGCACATGGTTGTTTGGACTGGAGTTGGGTTGAGGCGGGTCCTGCTTTGTGCTGTAGGCCAAGATACCCAGGGTGGACCGGTTGTCCCGAAGGCCCAGCAAGCGGTCCGGATAGGCTGTAGGCCCCAATAGGGCGGACCAGATGTGCCGAGGCTCGGAGAGTGGACCAGGCCGACTGAAGGCCCGGTGCGGGCGGACCAGTCATACTGTAGACTCAGAGAGTGGACCAGGTGGATTGAAGGCCCGGTGTGGGCGGACCAATCACACTGCAGACTCGATGTATATGGCTATATTCGGAGGGTGGACCAGGTGGACTGTTGGCCGGTGCGGCGGACCAGTCTCACAGTAGACCCGAAGTGCATGGTTGTTCTGTGTTATGTTATGTTATGTATGCAATGTATGATATGGGCCAGAAGGCACTATGTTATGGGCTGGAAGGCATTATGATTTGGACCGGAAGGTCGTAGCCTGGAAGGGCGTATGTGTGGTTGGTATTTTGGGTATATCTCACTAAGCTTTCGGGCTTACAGTTGTGGTTTAATGTTTTCACGTTCTTCAGGAGACCATGGCAAGGCGAAGGCGTGATCGTACTGCTCCTCATGTTTATGTTGTGATGTGATTCTGGGAATGCTCTAAATAAATTATATTGAAAACCTTTTTGTAATAATTTAATGAAATCGGGTTGTTTTTGAAAAATTTAAATTGGTTGGAATTTTTCGGTCGTTACATAATAATTTTCCCTAATTAAACACAAGAATTTATTATTTTTTATTAATCATATTAATAATAAACATTCAATATGTGTCAACTTAATAAGGATGTGACCCTATAGGATTATATGTCATTAGCAAATGTCATTCAATAATGTTTCTTAAGCATATTGTAACATCCCAAAAATTGAAGCCAAAAATTTCATTTTTAATTAAGTAATTCATAACATAGTTTACCAAACATTGCCAATGTCATATCAATTTATAAAACCATAACAACGTGTCTGAAAACATATCATCGAAAGTAATAAAAATCAGAGTACAACCCCAGAAAACTCCATGCGGAAATTGTCACACCCCAAAACTGGAACGGCGGAAACGTTCGGGGGTGGAAGACGTCATGTTTAGTATCACAAGACATGTATCATATTAAGCAAGTAATGAAAAACCATTTCATTAGAAAGAAAGTGTTTACAATGTGTGTTCACAAAACATAGAGTACATAAACAAATAACAAAAACAAGACTTGAAGCTATGCTGCTTCATCTTTTGAATTCCCAGCGCGAGTACCTGTCTACTAGTTTCCTGAGAATACTAGTTATTTAAAAGAGTTTGTCAGCAATTAAGCTGGTGAGTTCATAAGATTTTAGTGATGTCTGCAAGTTGTAGAAAGTTGTTGAAAAGTGTAGTTGAAAATGAAGTAAGTTATAAGTTCTGTTTTTAGAAAAGTTCATCTGTTCCTCTAGAAAATCTTATATTTCCTACTTAGATGAAAGATACGTAAAAATGATTCTACAATCCTTTCTATGAGTACTAAATGAATACAAGTTATATCAAACTCGGAGTAAACAAACAATCGACTCTGCGCTTCTGCCCTAATTCCACAACCCAACGAGGAACAGGAAGTAAAGCGGATAGCACACATCCCATTGTTTGTTAGGTCCTTGATGTATATAACCCCGGTGTATTCGTTTGTTACTCATGGAGTTGATTGTAATAGTTCCTTTATAATTTATGAAAATATTCTTTAAGAAAACCCTTATTTCTTATAGTAAAATAGTGACCACATTGATTACTTCTATAATCACTTAGTTTATACTGGCTATACATAATTTAATATCAAATAGATAGTTAATTGGTGTATCTGACCTAAGCCCACAACCCAATGAGGAACAGGAAATAAGGCAGAAGGCACACATCCAATGACCTATTGGGTATTAATGATGTATAACCATGACGCATAAGCCAAGGTATTATAGAGTCAATCACCTAAAGTCCTTTAAGTCTACACTGGTTTAATAAAACGGATTAAACCCTTTACTGGGAAGTTTCTAGTTTTGTGTACTGAAAGATATGATTTGAAAAGTATGCTTTGTACCAAAAAACTGTGCATTTAATTAGTGTCCTATGACCTGACCCATACCTGGTATCCCTTATGATGACTTAATGTAACACCCTTCAAACTTAGGTCAATAACAATCACATGTGATTATGCCAACCATGTAATGTGATTTTTTTAAACTAGTAATGCGATAAACTTACTATGTAATTCATGTTAAAGCATGAACTTTCATGATACAACTCAAAGTATACGATTACAAAAATATAGAGAACATCTAAAACTGACTTCGCGTGAAGAAGTTATGATAAATTCTAACGCTATAATGCCTTATAACAAGAGGAATTTAAAATAGACTTAGAATTAGCTATTTGAGTCTAAAAGAAAGTCGTGGTACTCGGAATTACCTACGCGTGCATATAAAGAACGCCGAAAACGGAGTTCGTATGCAAAAGTTATGGCCTTCCGAAGATGCAGCTGTCAGAAACCCTAATTTGACTGATCTCACGACGTGAACATAAAAAATTCATGATGTGAGGAGTCAACAGACACTAATCGGAGCTAGAAAACATGCGTTAAGGCTATGGGTGACTCATGGAAGTTCACGACGTGAACCTATCATGTTCACGACGTGAATGGCCCCAGAACACCCTATAAATAGCGATCAAAGCTCATTCAATCCTTACACCTTCTCCTTTCATTCTCTCTCGTTTCCGAAGGCCGTTTTCCCTTCTAGATCCTGACAACGATGAGCCTCTGACAGTTTAGATTCTATAATCACGCTACTAAGGTGAGTTTCACGGCCCCACTTTCTAATATTTTCGGGGGAAAACGCATGCTAAATATTGAATAAAAGTTAATATTATGTTTATATGACAGTATGTTCGTATCAACATATATAGTTATATTAACCGTGATATAGTTGTTTTGCCTCATATATACCTAAAGTATATATGATATTTTTAAAACATACAACTATCGTAAACTTGTTATCATGTTATTATACTAATGTAGACCTTCAGTTATACTTGGGAGTTCTATACATACTATGTGTGATATAGCCTCGATGCTATACTCGAGAGTTATATATATTGATTTCTAAGTATGTTATTATTGTTGGTTTTATGTCAAGATAAAACCTGGTGTGTTATATGTTATTATTATTGGTTTTATGTCAAGATAAAACCTAGTTTCACTTCAAGTTATAGCTGTTATACTGCCTAAATGTTATGAAATTAGGAGTAATGTTTAAAAGCATACTCTAGTAACTTAGGGTTTTAGACATGAAAATGCTTTTGTTGTTAGAACTATAGAACATCGTCAAATTCTACCTGAGCTACTGTATCATCATCTAAGATTGGGGATCTTAGTGAAAGTCCTCTGACCTGTATTCGTTAATCCCCTGTGAGCGAGGAAGTCGTGTATAATTAGTATACGAGTTGATCCTTGTGACTGTTAGCTACAGTCAACCAAAAGCGAGTGATGAACTATCCTTTTATTTGTTATTGTTCTGGCGTCGATGAAACGTGCGGAAACTACCACAAGGTGTGATCCTTGTACTACCGCAAGGTGTGATCCTTGTAATAATAAAAAGAGGTATAAAACTAAGTCATATAGTCGCAACTACAGACTCATGGTAGCGCAACTTTAGAAGATTTATACTTTGTCGATATACAAGTATGAATGTTAAGTATAAGTTTCCCAAAGACTTATACTCTAAGTATAAGAATCTAGTAGGTATATTACTTGTATATTAAGTAGACCACTATCCCTATCCTACATACTCGTATAGAATTGAAATAGATTTATACGTATCGGTTTTACTCGTATAGAATTGAAATAAGATTTATACGTAGCAACTTAGTTTGTATGGAATTACAAACATTTATATTTTTAATATATAATACTTACAGGTATATACTTATTTGGTAAGTAAAATTTTATACCTAGCATATATATACTAAACGTTGGAGAGTCAAAATGATACTTTCAAAACTATACTTTCAAAAATATACTTTTGAACTTGGAAAATGTATTATTTTATGGAGTCAAAACCTGTGAACTCACCAACTTTATGTTGACGTATATTTTAAATTTCATGTGTTTTCAGGAAGTTGATACCTATGATACGAGAAATGAAGTTACACTTCTCGGTGTTTCCGCCGACGGCCGGGGTGTGACACTTAATGTGTACAGAACATATATATATATATATATATATATATATATATATATATATATATATATATATATATATAACTAAAATCGAATAGATAATAGGTTGGGTGAATCTGCTCTAAGCCCACAACCCAACAAGGAATAGGAAATGAAACGGAAGGCACACATCCTATTACCTGTCGGATACCATTTATATATATCCCCTAATGTATACATTATGGAATCATAAGGTTAGCATTATGGTCCCTTTCTACTGAATGTACTAGACTCGACTGTTCTGTTTGTCGTTTGTAAAGGGTAAGTACTGTAGTATTGTATAAAGTGACTACTATTGTACTAATTGCCTTAAATTGAGTATTAAGGTATAATGTGATGGCTAGATCCCATACTAAACGCTCTCCCTATCAAAAGATTATGGGAACCAAACGCGACCTCTGCAATAATTGCAAGCCGTGAACATCCACATTAAAATTATATGATCATGTATACCGAATATAACTATCACCTTTTGTTTAGAACAATGCTTTAGTGATTCATTGGTATAGTTAGATCCTGTAAGTGCTCCATGCTATAGCACCTTATTATGTTTGTTCTGTTATAGTATGTTCTATCTGTTATCGTGTATTGTATCTTCCTCCCTGTTTCTCTTTATTGTGTGTTCTCTTACGTTATCGTGTATTGTATCTTGTATGAACTGACTCTCTAAACTATACCCATTATAGTTTACTAGTATTCTACTTGAACTGTTATTGAAAGGACTCGTTTTACCACTAAGTTATGCTTGTACTTTAAAAACGAAGTTTTGTTAAACTATAAAGCAACATAACTGTAAAATAGTTTTTGACATGTTTTGACTACTTATAGAAGACATAAGCAACATTTTGAACAATGTTTATAACAAATAATTACACAATTAACATTGTGTTCAACTTGTATTCCCCCCTTAAAAGCATTTAAAATAGCTACAAGATTCATTACAGGGTATGAACTCACCTGATGTGGGTGATTCAAACGGTTATGCGTGTAAGAATGAGAAGTTCCACGAATGAAGTCTTGAGACACAACCAGTCCTGAATGATATATAATGACACATATTGGCATGAATATAGTGTTTATAAGCAACTATATGAAAGGAAACACCTTCCGGGACTAGGAAACACTTTGGCCAAGTGTTGGAATCACATGTGATTCAACAAAGGAAGGTAAATGGCACTCACATGAGTTTACTACCATGGGTTTACGGCCCAAGGGAGTTTACGACCGTAAACTCATGGTCAAACATGGCTAAGAGTGAGTTTAAAGGCTAAGGATGCTTTAGGGACTTTTGTTCTATACTTGTATGAGAAAGACCACCTCAAATGAGGCTTTTGATGAGTTTACGGCCCCAAGGGGTTTACAGCCGTAAACTCATTGTCATGATGGATTTGAGTGAAGTTTAAGGTCCTTCAATCATCAAGGAAGGGTTCTGGGTCACTTGCCTTGCATCCAATAGGGTTTTTGGTCCAAATGACCACCTAAAATGGGTTTACGACCTTGGGAGATGGCATGGTCGTAAAATCCATTTGATCTTGTGTTCTTGATGTTTTTAAGTGTCTAAACATGAGTCCTAACTAAATATGGAGTATAAGGAAGAGCACTTACGATCTAGAAGCTCGAAATGGTTGATATTGGCCAAGAAGACTAGTGTGTGTTCTTGGTGAAACTTGAAGATCTAAACAAACATGATTTCCATGGATAAAATCAATGTATGTAGCTAGTTAATAAGATGTATCAACTAATCAAGGGATAGAATACTTACTCTCTTGAAGATCTAAGGAAGAAGGTTGGATGATAGTTGAGAGAGAATGAAGAAAATTTGGCCAAGGAATGAAGAAATGAGAAGAAATGACCAAATGCCATATATATGGGTGAGAGTTTGCGGCCAACATGAGTTTACGACCGTAAACTCCATGTTTACGGCCGTAAACTCCATCTTATGGAGTTTAGGGCATGTATTTGGTATTGTGACTTTAGCAGATACTTTCTAACACTTATTCCTTAAGTGTATTAGGCTCAAAACTCCTTATAATGACCTTTAACCAGGCTAGCACTCCGTACTAATGAGTTTGACACTCAGTTGAGTTGATTGACTGTGTCTTTAAAGCAAAAAAAATTCGGGTTGTCACATCATCCCCCTGTTAGAGGGAATTTCGTCCCGAAATTAGCTTTCTTACAGTACTACTGGGGTTGTACTCCTTTGATTTGCAGAATACTCACTCGTAGACCTAGCAATTTTTGCCCTAGTGTTCATCATAGGATTTCATACAAGTCCTATATGATTAGGGTTAGTAAGACGGTCGGATGTGCGACTCTACCCCAGGTCCACAACCAAACGAGGATCAGGAGATAGGGCGAAAACACACATACTAGATATGAGTTATCCTAATCATATACCACCCTCGCGTATACACTAAATAGTGATAGCTGAGCTGTATTCGTCCGTAGCCTCTGTGCTCGAACTTGGTCTGCTGGACGAGTGGATGAAATCAATGTATGTAGCTAGTTAATAAGATGTATCAACTAATCAAGGGATAGAATACTTACTCTTTTGAAGATCTAAGGAAGAAATTTGGATGATAGTTGAGAGAGAATGAAGAAAATCCGGCCAAGGAATGAAGAAATGAGAAGAAATGACCAAATGCCATATATATGGGTGAGAGTTTGCGGCCAACATGAGTTTACGGTCGTAAACTCCATCTTATGGATGTTAGGGCACGCATTTGGTACTGTGGCTTTAGCAAATACTTTCTAACACTTATTCCTTAAGTGTATTAGGCTCAAAACTCCTTATAATGACCTTTAACCGGGCTAGAACTCCGTACTAATGAGTTTGACACTCAGTTGAGTTGATTGACTGTGTCTTTAAAGTAAAAAAAATTCGGGTTGTCACATCATCCCCCTGTTAGAGGGAATTTCGTCCCGAAATTAGCTTTCTTACAGTACTACTGGGGTTGTACTCCTTTGATTTGCAGAATACTCACTCATAGACCTAGCAATTGTTTCCCTAGTGTTCCTCATAGGATTTCATACTTGGTCCCTCTACCATTATCTCGTGTATACAAGTCGTATATGATTAGGGTTAGTAAGACGGTCGGATGTATGACTCTGCCCCATGTCCACAACCAAACGAGGAACAGGAGATAGGGCGGAAACATACATACTAGATATGAGTTATCCTAATCATATACCACCCTCGCGTATACATTGAATAGTGATAGCTGAGCTGTATTCGTCCGTAGCCTCTGTGCTTGAACTTGGTCTACTGGACGAGTGGTATTTCATGACGGTCTGCGGTCATCTGACGATAGGGCTTCGGAGGACAAAGTACTCTTCGCATAAGTACCTCGGGGTTTTGAATATGAAAGATAAAACTGGGGTTTAGGTCGGACTGTCGATACTAATGACGAAGGTTTTGAGAACTTGACCTTCGAGGCGATAGAAACATATGAACTTTGTATGGTGAGGACCACGCCAATTCATGATGAGTGAAAGTAACGGACTCTTTACTGAACAAAGTTTTGGCCAAAATGAAAGAAACGTCTGTTATACGGTGTTGTATCCTTAGTGTGTTCGATAATGTACTCCTAGTATGTTCGATAATGTACTCCTTGCAAATGTTCTTGTGCTTTCTGTTTTCCCTTTGATGTTAACACTCCTATGTATCATACCGCTATGTGCGCATACATACAAATGAAAGTGCTTTGATAACTGGTGATGATACTTAATATCATGATCCTCCTTGGTACCACTACGATCGCCTGTCATATACAAGTTATGAATAATTAAGATGAATAAGACGGTCGACTGAGTAACTTTGCCTCATATCCACAACCAAACGAGGAACATGAATTAGGGTGGAATCACTCACTCTAAGTCTGCAACATCTTAGTTATGCACAACCCCGATGTATATGCTAAACCATCGTAGCTTCTCTAAAACGAATCTTTTAGTTCTCTTGAATACCGTGAACTATTTCTATATGTGAGTGATTAAGATTACTTTTAAGTGTATTCCCCTTAGTTTTAATCTTATATAAATATAATATAAATTAATTTTTAAAGTAATTACTAGATCGAAGACGTACCCCTGCTCGTTGACGACTCTGGGGTTGATTCTCTTGCGGTGATCATCAGGATTCGTCCGTCCACGCCTAAGTTCTTTGTTATCGGGCACTCCCTCTGGTTGTGTCCAGCCTGACCACAGCCATAGCAGGCTTGGTTTTCTTCAACACCGGGGACATGGGAGATCGGTTGAGCCGGTGCCCTGCAGAAATGGACTGTGTGTCCATTTCTGTGTCAGTTCAGGCACTACATTTCCCGGTAGACTCCGGTGTGGTGGTAGTTGCACTTTCCATACTTTGGGAGGGTTCCATCAAATCGACTGGCAGGTGCTGGAGCAGTAGGCGTTGTAGCGGCGTACATAGTACTCGCTTGTTGTTCTTGCGGGTTTTCCTAGGTTGTTCGCTTCTTCTTCTTCTTGTTCCCCGACTTCTGATTATAGTCCTCTCCCTTTGATGGCTCGGGAATGAGGAATTCTACACCATGGCGGACTCAATGGTCAATTATTCGTTGGGCCAGGCGTTTTGTGCTATCGAATGTCGCTGGGTTAGAAGATAGTACATCTCCTTGGATTGGGGCATTCAGACTCCAGATGTACCTTTCTGTCTTCTTACTCTCCGGAGTAACCATTTCAGGGCATAGTACTGCCAGGTCACAAAACCTATCAGTGTAGGTCACTATGTTTGAGCCCACCATGGTATGCTCTCATAGTTCTTGTTCTAGATTTTAAACTTCGCCTCTTGGGTAGTACTCTTCCAGCATCAACTCTTTCAGGTTTCCTAACCTATTGAGTTAGCCACTGAAAGGGTCAGTGACTTAACATGGCTGTTCCACCATGTCAGGGCTTTATTGGAGAAGGTGCGGGCAGAAAACTTCACTTTGCTCCCTTCTGGGCATGAACAGATTGTGAAGACCGAATCTGTTTTCTCGAACCATCGCATCTGAGAGATGACACCACCATTTCCGTCAAAGGAAAAGGGTTTGCAGTTGATGAAGTCCTTGTAGGAGCACTCTTTCGAGCGCACAGGGACCTCACTTTGAGTAGAATGAACAGGTGTTCCACCTCCACTGGAACTGGCAGGATGATATTGAGCTATGGTTGTTGCCACAGCCGTAGCTACTGCAACATTAATAGTTGCCGCATCGATTTGTGGAGAAGGTATTGGAGTTATCGGAGTTGAGTGTCTAACTAATCGTTGTGGAGGCATCTTGATAAAAAGGATACAAGATGAAAGGAAATGAGTCTATAGCAGTGGATAAAAGCCGAAAGCTGAAAGACTGGATGTATCGGGTCCTGATTTCTACAGGGTTCTAGAAACAATTCATAAAATAGTCTATACCAAATAAACCTTATGAATTTTTGAATGTCTATCCTAGAATGAATATTTATGACCTAAATAACTATTACCAGTTGCATGTAAAGAAAAATAATCCTAACACATATTATGAGCAGTGTTTCCACTAACTCGTTAAATTAACAAGATTACTATTTATTAGTGTGATGTGTCAGACGTTATGAACTTGCTCTTGTTCCTCCTTGACTCTTCTGTTGTCTGGGTTTGTCGTGCGAGAATGAATGTGACTAAAGAATCTATGAGATTTAAGGTAACTTTATGGGGTGATCCTTACAGATTCATGCTATAATTGTACAATGTATACAACTTGTATATAATTTAAGATTAGATAGGCCTTCGAATAAATGATCCTACTCCAAAACCGCAACCTAATGAGGAATGGTAGTGAAGCGTAGATCACAAATTATAAGTCTATAAGATCAAAATTATATAAAACCTTGGGAGTATACATTGTAAGATTATAGACCTATCCGTAAGGGTCTTTTAAGTCATCATGTAAGTTGTTTATATAGTGCCTAAAATACTCCTATAGTACTTTAACTCTATATAGTTGATCTAGATTTCTCTTGACTGGTGTTTAGGTAAGTTTTAACATTGTTGCAACACCACATCGCTTCCAAACACATGTCGGTCACATCTCGAATGAATATAGTTGATTAGTCTATATTAATCCTAGCTATGATTAATGTTCAGGTTTGACGACAGTGTTCAACCTTTAAATACTTTAGTTTTGTTCTCCTTGTGATACTTGTTCTAGTATGTATATATGTATAAGCAGGTAGGTATATTTTTATAACTTATCGTTATACTCTTAAAATATATCATTATCCAGAGCACTTAAGCCCCCATTGTATTTATAGTTGTATATCTTTTATCGGTTGATATACTTAGTGTTGGATTAGTATCTAAGTCCATAACTATTTTGGTATGTACTTGACCCGATGGTGCATGGTCCTTTTGGGTTGCCTTCACCAAAGCAACTTGATAGGATGAATTATGGAGAGAAAGGATTAAATATGATTTATTAATATATTATGAGAATAATATATTAAAGGAGAAATCATATTGTTTAATTAATATTAGTCAAGAATTAATGAGAATTAAGTTTGTGACTAAAAGAGACTAATTAAACTTAAGGGACTTGAACTGTCAATTGTATGATAGTTGAATATTGAGCTAATGGACTCCATATTAAAGGGGTGGACGAATTCTATGGGGAAACCCATTAGAAATCGTCCTAGGCCTTTAAGGAAGGAGTCCATGGGTTGCTTAGGGCCTAAGCATCCAAATTAGGGTTTCCTTGTTAGATAACCCTAATAGTCTCACTATTTAAAGAACCCTTATGCCCCAAAAACGTGGTGAACTTGTTTATTAGGGTTTCCACACGTTTTGGGCAGCCTCCTTCTCTTCTCTTATTCATCCTCTTGCTCTTGGTGTTTGTGAACCATTAGAGGAGTGACATTTGTGACTCTAAGCTTTCTAAAGTCATTACAAGGAGGATTTCAGATTGTTATTGCTACATAACAATCAAGGTATGATCTAAACCCTAATTTATATGTTATATTGATTATCATATGCTAGATCTAGGGTTTATAGTCTTGGATAACTTGCATGTAGAATAGAGAAACCTAGATACAAGCATTAGGGTTTGTATGAGCACATAGGATGTTCTTATAGCTAAAACCCATCAGTGGTATCAGAGCCTTGATTGATTTCTATTGTATTGATGCATTGTGTGTTTATTCAAGTTGCAAAATCGATTTTTTGGCCATCTGCCTGATGAACTCGGCGAGTACCACAGTGTACTCAGCGAGTAGGCCTCAACTCGGCGAGTCTAGTGTGGTACTCGGCGAGTTCGAGTGTCAGATAGAGGGGATTTTGGGATTTCTTGTTATTTTACTCATGGATACTTGCCTTATCTGTTTTAGGTCATTAAAATCCGATTTTATACATATTTATGAGTATATCCTTGATTAATCAAAAGATAATTACCAATTGATTAGATAATAACTTCCTTATATGATAAAGTTTGATTATTTGTATTAATTGGGTAACTTATTTTGCAAGAAATTGAAATTAGGTCAAATATAGATAATGATGAAATTAATTGTTTAATTTATATTATTTGTTATTTGATCCCTGTGTTGTGAAAAGTTTCAATTTTCCCCTTTAGGTTTTATAGTTTAAATTTGAGCTCAAAAGTTTTGTTTTGAAATTTAAATAGTTGAAACCCTAGTGTTTTGAAAAGTCTCAAACTTGCCCTCAAGTTTTGGAATTTAAATTTTGATTAAAACTTTAATTTTGATGTACATTTAAATTCTAAACCCTAATGTTTTGAAATGTTTCAAAACTTGCCCTCAAGTTTTGGAATTTAAAAGTTGATTAAAAGTTTAATTTAGGAATGTTAAATTCTAAAACCCTAATATTGTTTTGAAAAGTTCAAATCACACCCTTATGGTTTTATTAATTAATTAAGGTGTATAATTAAAAAGAGGTTTAATAAATCCATAATGTTTTGGTTCACAATTTAATTGAATTAGAAGTATAATCGTTAAATTTGACCACCTAGTATTTTAAAAGTGTAAAATACACCCTATACTATATATATAACATTAAAAGTCTAACATTATATATATATATATATATATATATATATATATATATATATATAGATAGATATATGTATGAGTAAAAGTCAGTCTTACCGTTAGTAGGCCTCATTCACGAAGCTAGTCTATCAGGGGTGTTTAAGGAATTTGCCTATAAAATGGCGATTGAATGGGTATCCACTCTTACCCATAGCACTCTTGACTAGTGGAGGGTCGTTAGCCGAACGGGTAGGATACCACAGAACCTTCCATTATAAGTATAATGAAGTACATAAGTAACTAAATGTTTTACACAATTCCCAATCTTAGTTACTTAGGCAAAAGTGAATTGATGCAATTCCATGAAATTACACTTTGTGCCCTTGCGAAGACGTTAGTGGAGCGTGTGTGGTTTACCGACACACTAAATGGTTCTAAACAAAGGTAACAAAGGGTGACTCAATGTTTTTCATAGTTCGGTAGAGCGTGTGTGGTTTACCGGCACATCAAATAGGTGACTGTAACATGTGAGGGCACCATGTAGATTTGCATGGTTATTCACACCCGCTTTGTGATCCTCGACATCCTAGTCACAAACTAGAGGGGCATATCAAGATTTAAACATGCCATTGAAATGTTCAATGAATCTCAAAGGATCTAGGAGTTTTCATAAATTTAAAACTTAAATTTCTTTTTCATTTTTCATGGTGGAAATTAGTGAATCGTCATTCACTTACCCTCAAATATTCTGCAACTAGATTACAACATCCCTTTTCTAGGTTGTAGAATATTGTGTTGGGTCCTAGCCTTAGTATCTCATTTGGGTGATTTACAAAGGACTCAATCAATCAACTAACTTGAATTTATTTTCTCCCGTTTTGTAGATGTCAAAGTATGACAACTATGGTCTTCCCAAATCCCGTGGAACAAGCATTCCACATGAAGATGATATTCCATGATTCGATCGAGGAACAAGATATCATGCTTCACTTCCTCCACCTCCTCCAATTATTCTCCCTAACCCACAAGATCGAAGAATTGAAAGGTTCAAAGTCACTAAAGCCCTATTGGAAATGAAACATGAAGATGGTAAACTTGTGTGTGCCCACATTCTAGGAATGAAATCACACATGGATAGGTTGATAATGTTGGGTGCATCATTCCCTGATAAGTTGGCTGTAAACTGGGTTCTGCAGTCACTTCCTAAATCATATAATGAGTTCAAAAGAAAGTATTATATGATGGATCATGACGAAAACCTCATTGACCTAACTTACATGCTCATTGCTGCTGAATCAGAAATGATTTGGCAAAGCAATGGAGCATATTTGTTGGGAAAGTCAACCAACCATGCTTCCGAGGACGTTCTAAGAGAACCGATCTGCGTTTGTTTCCAAGTAAAAGGGCGTTGGATACAAGTCTGCCCTAAGAACCTAAAGAGTCCAGAAGATGAGAGAGTCAAAGAGTATGGTTGTGCTTCAGGTAAAATCCACTATCTAACTCCATTAAGTTCCTATTCGTTGATTCTCAATACATGATGTGATAAGATTGCATTTGAATGTTTTGCAGGATCAGTGAAAAGAGAGGAAGCTTGATGGAAAAGCAAGATGAGTCTAATCACGAAGAAATGGATCTCGATCGTATGGATTTGAAGATTAGATTTTGAGCTTAGAAAGTTATGATAAAATTGTTAGGAATATTTGACTACATAGTTTTCAGTTGATTTTGCATTGTAAGGACAAATGTTTTCCGCTGCTTTTATGAATAAAATAAATTTTGGTTTGACTCATTTATTTATTTATTTCCTTGCAATGAAATCGTTATGAAAAATTGATGTTCATATATTTCTACAACGAGTGGATGTGATTCTTAATTATGTTGTTTGTGGAAATGTCGAGAATTTACCAAATAAGGAGAGTTTCTCATCACCCAAGGTTCAATTGGACAGAAACTTGGAATCATGCAACTTGGTTGCATGATGAATGAGAAATTTCATATTTGGAAATTAGACTAATTCGTTGACAAAGTGTCGAGTGAAGGACTAGGAGATCAAGTACACAAGGTTGTGTGTTTATCAAGTCCAGCACAAGAGTGACAAAGATATTCGTCATGATTTACTAAAAGTTTAGTAAATGTGATTACACTTACAAGATTAAGTGTAATTCTGAATTGATTGAAAGGTTTAAATCAATAGAAGAACGAATAAGAAGAGTCAAGTAGGCAGAAAGATAAAAGTTTCTCTATTCTAAGAAGAAGGGAGAGTACCTTTTATGCTTTATGATATGTCTTAATGATTAAGAACCATAACTCAATTAATCCTCTAAGTAAACCTTAGTACAATTGTATGTCTAAGAAGAGGAATCAAGAATTGAAGAAATGGTTAAATCAAGAAGTCAATCATACTTCGTTCCAAAACAAGTCTTAGAGTTAAGATTGTGACATTGAGTGACAAGTCTTAAGAAGGTTTATAACATTCATCAAATGTAGAATTTGGAAAAAGGTTTTCTTATTCTTGCACATTTGAAATTGGTAAGTTGTGATGTCTTGGATAAGACAAAGACCAACTAGGATCAATTTTATGAAGTGTTTTGTTTTGATAAAAAAAACTACATTAACTCTTGAATATTTGGTTGTCGAGAAATGTTTATTGACAAGAGAATCTTATATGTCAAGGAGTCAGTGGGAGTCATAATGGTCTTGAAAAGTTTAAGAACTAATCAAGAATAAACCTTATCGATCATCACTAGCACACGAGTTAAGGTTTACAACCTATCGTGTAGACACTATCTTGTTTCTGTGTCGTTCCAATCGAGTTAATTATGCATATGAGTTCTATGGGTTCTCATTTGTGACAACCGTCAATTTTCGATCAAGTCAAAGTCAACTAAAGTCAACAAGTCAAACCGGTCAACCCAATTCGCCGTGAGTACTAGAGTTTACGTTATATAACTTCTAAACAACTCTCTATTCTAATGAGAGATCATAAATCGAAAAGTGCGTTCACCTAAATCTCCTTAACCTAAAACGGTGGTACGTAGAAAGCCAAACCGATACAACAATGTTACATACTCATCGGGAGTATGCAAGATCCCTAATCAAGGCTTAACGGGGTTTAAGGACCTTGCAGTGCGTAGCCGGACACTCAAAAAGGTCACCAATGAAACCTCTCCCACATATCTCTAAGTATGTGAAACCTCTCCCACATATCCCTAAGTATGTGACACCACTCCCACATATCTCTAAGTATGTGAAACCTCTCCCACATATCTCTAAGTATGTGAAATCTCTCCCAAATCTCCCTAAGTATGTGAAATCTCTCCCAAATATCTCTCTGTATGTGAAATCTCTCCTAAATATCTCTCTGAATGTGAAATCTCTCCAAGTATGTGAAATCTCTCCCAAATATCTCTCTGTATGTGAAATCTCTCCCAAATCTCCCTAAGTATGTGAAATCTCTCCAAGTATGTCAAATCTCTCCCAAATCTCCCTAAGTATGTGAAATCTCTCCCAAATATCTCTCTGAATGTGAAATCTCTCCAAGTATGTGAAATCTCTCCCAAATATCTCTCTGTATGTGAAATCTCTCCCAAATCTCCCTAAGTATGTGAAATCTCTCCAAGTATGTCAAATCTCTCCCAAATCTCCCTAAGTATGTGAAATCTCTCCCAAATATCTCTCTGTATGAGAAATCTCTCCAAGTATGTCAAATCTCTCCCAAATCTCCCCAAGTATGTCGGATCTCTCCCAAATCTCTCTGAGTATGTGGAATCTCTCTCAAATCTCTCTCGAAATCTCTCCCCGACTTTCTATAATCACTCGGGGCATCCCGACCCTCGAAATTGTCGAAAAATAGCCCAAGAATGGAAGTCTACGCGAAAAACGGACTTAAGAAACGAACCCTCCGAACCGAAAGTACTATTCATGAACCGAACCGAAAGCACTATTCATGAGGGTCCAAACCGAAGTTACTGTTCATGAGCCGAACCGAGGACACTGTTCATCCGAACCGAACCCAGCTTAGAAGGAAGGTCCGAACCGAACCCAGCTTGGAGGGAGGATCCGAACCGAACCAGCATAGAAGGAAAAATCCGAACCGAAAGTACTGTTCATTACTGTTCACAACAGTACCTTCGGTTCTAGCCAGACCTCGGACCGAACCCCACCTGCACTTCTCGCCTTCGCTTCGGACAGCTACTCCTCGGACCGAGCTTCGCTTTCGCCTCCCGCCTTCTGACTCAGCCTATCGCGTCCGAACCGTGCACCACCTGACCGAACTTCGGCCTAGAGACCAAGCCTCGGCCGAGATCCGAGGAGTCTCGCTGGGAAAGTTCATTTTTCACCCGTTTTTGCGTATTTTTGCGTTTTAAACCCATTTTTAATTATTTTAACATAGGATTTTCATCCAAAACTTTATTTTTAATTAAAAGACCCCTAAATTAATGATTTAATCATATTTTAAGGATAAAATCTTATCCAAATAAGAGTTGGTAAAGTACAAAAGAAGAGTGTTGACCTTACCTTAGTTTATGACGCAAGCAACCCCCACACCCACTCCATGACAACCCACACTCCTCCCCACCATACCTTGTACCTTTTACTCTCTTTCACAAGTCATCCCCACGTTCTAAGGGCTGATCATACAACCTCTCTCCTCATTCTCTTCAAACACTCTCATTACACCAAAGATTGAACTCCAACTTTTTTCTCTCCAACTTCTCTCTCTAACTCACGATCTCAAGGCTGATCATCAAGTGTCCTTCCACTCTTGGTAAGTGTAATCCACCCTCCTTGTGATTCTTACACTTCATTCTACTCAAATCATTGATAGCTTATACAAACTCCATAACTATCATGCTAGAATTCTCGAAAATCTTCAAGACATTTCCAAGTGTCCTTGAGTTAAACACCTCCATTCTTCAACAATCATCTACTGAAAATACTTAAGGTGAGTTCATACCCCTACTTTTTCATGATTTCTTAAGTTTTTAGGGGGGAATACAAGTTAAAACACCAAGAACATAACTAAAATTTTCTAACAACTTTCATCAGAAAAGTTGGACTCCATTCACGGACTGTTTTGGACACCTTAAACATTTTAGTTTTCAAAACTGTTTTAGGTGCATGTAGTTCCACTTCTTAGCTTTAAAATGACTACTTGCACATCTCCATACGATTTTTCTACAATTTATGGTGATTTTTACAAAACTGCCTATCATTTCAAACACCAATCCGGACCAGTCTGTGATTATGGACTTTTTCACCTAAGTTGCAGGTCATTAAAAATCATGATAAAAATTATGAGTAAACTAGACACATTTTGGGAACTCCCAGAATTTTACGGATTTAGTTTTCGACTTCGTATGATTTTTCTATGAATTTTCAAAAACGGTGTAGAAAGGCTGAAAATTTGTTAACAGCTTGTAATTTTTATAACACTTTGTATTATGTTGAGCAAAGTGTATAATGTCAAGTTCTAAGTATTGAATGTGATACGTAGTAAATTTTATCATCATAAACTGAAAATAAGTCATTCATGATAAAATTATTCATTCATTTAGAACACGCATATATATATATATATATATATATATATATATATATATATATAAACTATAATAAGCATAGTTTAATGGATTTCATAATCCTAACGCTTTTTTTCATAGAAGAGTTCTTATATATTACAAACGTTTTGGATAAATTATAATAGGTATAATTTATGTATCATTTACTTCTCAAACTTATTTACCAAAGGTTTTCCGTTTAGTTCACGTAAATCTGTTAATGAATAAATTTGTGAGTCATTCCCTTCGGGTTACTTCCAAAGTAACCAATTTATAAGTCCTGTATTGTAACCAGAGTCTCCAGGAGGGAGAGCGTGATAGTTGTATATAGATCTATATTGGGTTTGACACCCCACACCTTGCTGCTAGCTACAGTTGGACCTGCAGGTCTACGGGTGACAAGTGTCATTTCAGTTCTACGACGCCTGAAGAACGTCGTTTTCAGGCCATCTAGGTCATAGTATGGTTATGATAGCTCACATGTGGTATTAACAATCATAAGATTTACGAGTTCTAACCTTAAATTAGCGAGTTAGATCTAATTAGCTCACTGAAATTACTTTAAGTATGGAAAAATACTCGTACGCTTTCATATCAAACAAAAAGGGTTTTATGTCGATTTAGAATCACATTTTATATCAACAATTACATACTATATTGTATACTTTTGGTTTTGGTATTTAGGACTACCTAACTTTTGTAAGGAAAATATTGGATTTTTCTTGGTATCATACATCTCTTTACAAAGATCGATTTTCAAACTCTTACTGTCAAAAGCTTATGAACTCACCAACCTTTGTGTTGACACTTTTCAAAACGACTTGTATTCTCAGGAATTCAGTGAAACAGGAAATCAACCACGTTTTGAGGATGGGACGATAAATCGTCGAACAGTTCACTTTGTATCATAATGTAATTGATTTGAATCATGTAAACATATACTTTGGTGAAACTTTTTCAATTATATTTATGATGGTTGTACTTACTTTGAGCACTATTATACTCGTTGTTGTGATACTTTACATGAAGTCCTCCACCCCCGGACGTTTCCGCCATCCTTGGTTTGGGGGTGTGACATCATTTGAACGCATAAAAGTCAAGCACCTTGATCAATGAAATGTACATTGATAGGAAAGGATGAGCTGCTTAACTGATTGGAAGACATGGTGGGCAACCGTGTTACCATAAGGCAAGAAATCAAGATTAAGAGTTCGGTCCATATGAGTTTGAATTTTTCATAAACTTTGGTTTTAACAAATTCACATGGATAGGAACACATACACCATTAAAATCTAAGTGTCATAAGATTCCCTCCTTCATGAAAGTGACCGTGAGGAAATGCTTTCACTAAGAGAGATTTTAAGAAGATAGTGATTGTGAAAATTGGAATCTCGAATTCGATTATGGTTACGGTATCCCTTTCCATGATTCGAATTGTGAGATTTGGCAATTAGTCTGAATTGTTTGGACACACATACGAGCTATCTAAGACAAAGGTGTATAAAGAAGCCTTGATAAAAGATTATCAAAGCATTAAGTATTAGAAACATGAAATTAAGAAATTCAATAAGTATTGTTTTTCTAGAAGTTAAGCTGGTTTCTGAATACTTGTCAAGCTAGTGGGAACATAAGTGTTATGTTTATAATAATCATCATGATAGTGGGAGCATAAATGTTATAATTGTATGATTATTAAGGCAAGTATTGCAAGTTAGCAATATTAATTATAGAAAAACAAGAGTCATACTTTGCAAAGTTGTAAGGGTTGAATAGTTGTTTTGCTATAATTAAGGGAGAGAATATTATGCTTCATTTCAAATCTAAAGGCTTAGGTTGTGGGATGTTAATAAATTAGTCAATGACACATAGTGCGTTCTTAAATTTCGATTATGATTACGACATTCCTCTTCATAGTTCGAATTGTGAGAACGTAGCACATAAAATATTATGGCAAAGGATTGATAAAGTATCAAATCTTCATGTAAGACATTATGCATCGTGTCCCATACGCTTCAGGTATAGGATTGATTGCAAATGCTATAATATTTGACCATTCTAAAATTTTCCAAATGTCTAGCGCATTTAGAGGGAAAAGAACAAGAATCAGTTTTGATTAAGATAATTAAACAACTATCAAAGGACAATCCAAAGTTCGCCGAGGATTGGTCGCTTGTGAGTAGTTGGAAGTATAGTATTGGATGGACCATATCGACATTATTATGAATAGATAAGATTCTATTAAGAATGAGTTGTCATATGGAAAATATGGAAACATTTCCATATTTGGAGTTGGATATTGAAAGTATATGTCTAGATTAGAAATTTTATGCAAAAGGATGTTCAAAGGAATGTACTTTGAGTGAGAGACATAACATCTATGGAATTGTCTTGTAATAATCTCCGATAGAGAACTTTATAATTTCATTGGCAATAGTCATTGTGACTTTAGTGCAGTGACATTAGGAAAGGATCATTGCATAAAATGTTAGAATCTAACATATTCCATAAGTGGCAAGAATTTGATATTCTTTCACTTGTGAAAAGGATTGGGAGTTGTGAAATGAGTATGATTGGAAATGTGTTCATTTGATCTATTTCACAAAGTAAGGACCATAGGTAAACATTGCATGAATGCTGAGAGCATAGGACAAGTGTAGTAAAAAATTCACATTGTGTGCATGCTAAGAGCATGGGACAAGTGTAGTAATAATTCAAGTAAGAAGTTGATTACCCGAAACAACAAATAATGAGTAATTGATATGGTGATAAATAAAAGGTGTTTTATTTATACTCAAAGGTTTGAGGACATGTGGGATTAGTATTATTCTTGTGTTTCACTTTGCATGTTTTGACTTCTTGAATAATTTAATTGGTTCAGAACAATCAAATTATTCAAACGAGCCACAGTCGTTCATATGTTGGAAGTAGATATGAATGAACATTGTCGTGAATTGGTGTGTGGATTGTCTAATGAGCATTAGACATAAGCAAATGTTTGCTGCAACGTTCATGAGTGCTTATGAATATGATTTGAGCATTGGATTAAACCCATGCTCACATGGATCACTTCATGGATTTTATCACGAGTGATTGGTGAGACGATAATATCTTATATTCTTAAAACCGAGATGTGTGAGTTGTATCTTGCGAGTCGGTTACACATTGATAATATGTAAACGCACCAGTAAATTGGTGATATAAAACATATTGTTGTGTGTAATTCGGTAAGTGAGTGCAAGCGAGCATTGAGTCAAAGTTTATCCGTTCCTTTTATCCAAAGTAGGATAAAAGCGATTTATGTGGGCCCCTCGATGATTTAGTGATGGCACCTAAGCGCTTGGCCAAGCTGGGACTAAATTGATGTGTTCAATTGTAGTCTGTTGTCAGTCGTCATAAATCTGAATTCGGGAAACAACACATAGAAAGAGAGAATGATTTAGATCCATGTCTCAGTCTATACGATATTTAGAATGGAGGAATATATGATCCCTTATCTAAAGGACACGCGTATCTGATAAGATCAGAGTTGACAGCGGCTTTAGAAAGCTACGATTGCAGATCAGGATCTGAAGTGATATGCAGAATAGTTATTAGACTTATCCAAGTGGGAGACTGTTGGATTAGTGTCTAAGTCCATAACTATTTTGGTATGTACTTGAACCGATGGTGCATGGTCCTTTTGGGTTGCCTTCACCAAAGCAACTTCATAGGATGAATTATGGAGAGAAAGGATTAAATATGATTTATTAATATATTATGAGAATAATATATTAAAGGAGAAATCATATTGTTTAATTAATATTAGTCAAGAATTAATGAGAATTAAGTTTGTGACTAAAAGAGATTAATTAAACTTAAGGGACTTGAACTGTCAATTGTATGATAGTTGAATATTGAGCTAATGGACTCCATATTAAAGGGGTGGACGAATTCTATGGGGAAACCCATTAGAAATCGTCCTAGGCCTTTAAGGAAGGAGTCCATGGGTTGCTTAGGGCCTAAGCATCCAAATTAGGGTTTCCTTGTTAGATAACCCTAATAGCCTCACTATTTAAAGAACCCTTATGCCCCAAAAACGTGGTGAACTTGTTGATTAGGGTTTCTACACGTTTTGGGCAGCCTCCTTCTCTTCTCTTATTCATCTCTTGCTCTTGGTGTTTGTGAACCATTAGAGGAGTGACATTTGTGACTCTAAGCTTTCTAAAGTTATTACAAGGAGGATTTGAGATTGTTATTGCTACATAACAATCAAGGTATGATCTAAACCCTAATTTATATGTTATATTGATTATCATATGCTAGATCTAGGGTTTATAGTCTTGGATAACTTGCATGTAGAATAGAGAAACCTAGATCCAAGCATTAGGGTTTGTATAAGCACATATGATGTTTTTATAGCTAAAACCCATCACTTAGTTCACTATAAACAATGCTCTGATACTAATCTGTCACACCCTAAAACCGGAACGACGGAAACGTTCGGGGGTGGAGGACGTCATGTTTAGTATCACAAGACATGTATCATAGTAAGCAAGTAATGAACAACCATTTCATTGGAAAGAAAGTGTTTACAATATGTGTTCACAAAACATAGAGTACATAAATAAATAACAAAAACAAGACTTCAAGCTATGCTGCTTCATCTTCTGAATTCCCAGCGCGAGTACCTGTCTACTAGTTTCCTGAGAATACAAGTTATTTAAAAGAGTTTGTCAGCAATTAAGCTGGTAAGTTCATCAGATTTTAGTGATGTCTGCAAGTTGTAGAAAGTTGTTGAAAAATATAGTTGAAAATGAAGTAAGTTATAAGTTCTGTTTTTAGAAAAGTTCGCCTGTTCCTCTAGAAAATCTTATATTTCCTACTTAGATGAAAGATACGTAAAAATGATTCTACAATCCTTTCTATGAGTACTAAATGAATACAAGTTATATAAAACTGGGAGTAAACAAACAACCGACTGTGCGCTTCTGCCCTAATTCCACAACCCAACGAGGAGTTGGAAGTAAAACGGATAGCACACATCCCATTGTTTGTTAGGTCCTTGATGTATATAACCCCGGTGTATTCGTTTGTTACTCATGGAGTTGATTATAATAGTTCCTTTATAATTTATGAAAATATTCTTTAAGAAAACCCTTATTTCTTATAGTAAGATGGTGACCACAGTGATTACTTCAACAATCACTTAGTTTATACTGGCTATACATAATTTAATATCGAATACATAGTTAATTGGGTGTAACCGCCCTAAGCCCACAACCCAACGAGGAATAGGAAATAAGGCGGAAGGCACACATCCAACGACCTATTAGGTATTAATGATGTATAACCATGATGCATAAGCCAAGGTATTATTGAGTCAATCACCTAAAGTCCTTTAACTCTACACTGGTTTAATAAAACGGATTAAACCCTTTACTGGGAAGTTTCTAGTTTTGTGTACTGAAAGATATGATTTGAATAGTACGCTTTGTACCAGAAAACTGTGCATTTAATTAGTGTCTTATGACCTGACCCATACCTGGTATCCCTTATGATGACTTAATGTGTACAGAACATATATATAACTAAAATCGAATAGATAATAGGTTGGGTGAATCTGCTCTAAGCCCACAACCCAACGAGGAACAGGAAATGAAGCGGAAGGCACACATCCTATTACCTGTCGGATACCATTTATATATATATATATATATATATATATATATATATATATGTATATATATATATCCCCTAATGTATACATTAAGGAATCATAAGGTTAGCATTATGGTCCCTTTCTACTGAATGTACTAGACTCGACTGTTCTGTTTGTCGTTTGTAAAGGGTAAGTACTGTAGTATTGTATAAAGTGACTACTATTGTACTAATTGCCTTAAATTGAGTATTAAGGTATAATGTGATGGCTAGATCCCATACTAAACGCTCTCCCTATCAAAAGATTATGGGAACCAAACGCGACCTCTGCAATAATTGCAAGCCGTGAACATCCACATTAAAATTATATGATCATGTATACCGAATATAACTATCACCTTTTGTTTAGAACAATGCTTTAGTGATTCATTGGTATAGTTAGATCCTGTAAGTGCTCCATGCTATAGCACCTTATTATGTTTGTTCTGTTATAGTATGTTCTATCTGTTATCGTGTATTGTATCTTCCTCCCTGTTTCTCTTTATTGTGTGTTCTCTTACGTTATCGTGTATTGTATCTTGTATGAACTGACTCTCTAAACTATACCCATTATAGTTTACTAGTATTCTACTTGAACTGTTATTGAAAGGACTCGTTTTACCACTAAGTTATGCTTGTACTTTAAAAACGAAGTTTTGTTAAACTATAAAGCAACATAACTGTAAAATAGTTTTTGACATGTTTTGACTACTTATAGAAGACATAAGCAACATTTTGAACAATGTTTATAACAAATAATTACACAATTAACATTGTGTTCAACTTGTATTCCCCCCTTAAAAGCATTTAAAATAGCTACAAGATTCATTACAGGGTATGAACTCACCTGATGTGGGTGATTCAAACGGTTATGCGTGTAAGAATGAGAAGTTCCACGAATGAAGTCTTGAGACACAACCAGTCCTGAATGATATATAATGACACATATTGGCATGAATATAGTGTTTATAAGCAACTATATGAAAGGAAACACCTTCTGGGACTAGGAAACACTTTGGCCAAGTGTTGGAATCACATGTGATTCAACAAAGGAAGGTAGATGGCACTCACATGAGTTTACTACCATGGGTTTACGGCCCAAGGGAGTTTACGGCCGTAAACTCATGGTCAAACATGGCTAAGAGTGAGTTTAAAGGCTAGGGATGCTTTAGGGACTTTTGTTCTATACTTGTATGAGAAAGACCACCTCAAATGAGGCTTTTGATGAGTTTACGGCCCCAAGGGGTTTACAGTCGTAAACTCATTGTCATGATGGATTTGAGTGAAGTTTAAGGTCCTTCAATCATCAAGGAAGGGTTCTGGGTCACTTGCCTTGCATCCAATAGGGTTTATGGTCCAAATTGCCACCTAAAAGGGGTTTACGGCCTTGGGAGATGGCCTGGCTGTAAACTCCATTTGATCTTGTGTTCTTGATGTTTTTAAGTGTCTAAACATGAGTCATAACTAAATATGGAATATAGGGAAGAGCACTTACGATCTAGAAGCTCAAAATGGTTGATATTGGCCAAGAAGACTAGTGTGTGTTCTTGGTGTTCTTGGTGAAACTTGAAGATCTAAACAAACATGATTTCCATGGATGAAATCAATGTATGTAGCTAGTTAATAAGATGTATCAACTAATCAAGGAATAGAATACTTACTCTTTTGAAGATCTAAGGAAGAAGGTTGGATGATAGTTGAGAGAGAATGAAGAAAATCCAGACAAGGAATGAAGAAATGAGAAGAAATGACCAAATGTCGTATATATGGGTAAGAGTTTGCGGCCAACATGAGTTTACGGCCGCGAACTCCATGTTTACGGCCGTAAACTCCATCTTATGGAGTTTAGGGCATGCATTTGGTACTGTGGCTTTAGCAGATACTTTCTAACACTTATTTCTTAAGTGTCTTAGGCTCAAAACTCCTTAGAATGACCTTTAACCGGGCTAGAACTTCGTACTAATGAGTTTGACACTTAGTTGAGTTGATTGACTGCATCTATAAAGCAAAAAAATTTTGGGTTGTCACAAAAATCATGTGAGTGTATGTGTGTGATGCGCTGCTACATCGCCGACTCCTTCCCCTTGGACGAAGAGGTACCTGACCATACAATCACATAGCCTACATACTGTTGGGAAATTCTGGGGTGCCCGACCTACCCGGTACGACCATTCTAGGGTGCCGACCTACCCGTGTCAAGCCATTCTGGTGTGCCGACCTTCCCGTGTCAAGCCATTCTGGGGTGCTGACCTACCCATGTCAAGCCATTATGGGGTGCTAACCTACCCGTGTCAAGCCGTTCTTGGGTGCTGACCTACCCATTGTTCCTAACAACCGAACCTCGGGGATTATTCCACCCCTACTGCTACTATCACATATATCATAACATAAACATACTATCAGACATATCTGGGGCGTCCAAACTACCCTTCGGTCCTAACAACCGAACATGGGGACTATTCCCCTCCTACTACCACTATCACATATAACATATCATGCCAGCATATAAACATATCATAACATACTGCCAAACATATATGGGGTGTCCGACCTACCCTTCGGTCCTAACAACCGAACTTGGGGACTATTCTCCCCCTACTACCACTATCACATATAACATATAATGCCAGCATATAACGTATCAGGTAGTAGCAAACCTAGATTAATATCACAAAGACAATCATCTAACATAAAACTCCTACTAGTGGGTCGGCATTGTGGCCGTTGACCCACCACTACTGGAAGGTAACTCACCTCGATGTCGTGTAGTGTCTGATCTGTCCTCGGCATGAAGGTCGGCTCTCCTCGACTCCTCAATCCCTACACGACAATCCTCAAGTCATCAAACAGAACATATGACCCTAAACAGGGTCAATACCATAACTAGTCAAAGTCAACACCTAGTTGACCTGACTCGCCGAGTTGGCCCGCCAACTCGCCGAGTCCATGCTCCACTGATCCGATACAACCCCGACTCCGCTCGTCGAGTCTAGCAAGAACTCGACGGGTTCTTCTTCCTTCAAACTATCGGGACCATCTTCATCCGACTCGCCGAGTTCTTCCTTGAACTCGACGAGGTCATCTCCCTCATAAGAACATGTCCAGTCTACGACTCGCCAAGTTATATGAACAACTCGTCGAGTCAATCTTCAAAAGTTGGGAGACTGCCTTGGACTCGCCGAGTCTGTTCATACACTCATCGAGTCCCATGATTCTCAGGTCCTTTTTCGCATCTAAACATCCTCAAGACTTCCCTCCCTAACAACCGGTCAATTCACAGAATGGATTTGGTGGTCATTACACCTCGACTCGTCGAGTCCCAAGAACAAATCGGCGAGTCCATCCTTGACCATTACTATACAACCGATTTAAATGGGTCTTAACACATCAAAACCATAGATTTGGCCACCTAATTCCATTTTATATGTAAAGTTCCAAAATTGGTGCACATGCATGGGGTTTTTGGCTCAAAAATCCATAAAAGGTGCTCTACAATGTGCATGGGGCTCTCATGTCCATAGAGTTGGCACCTTTATGCCATGAGACCCCTCCAATGAATCAAATCAGAAAGTAGAACCCCATGAATCACTTCACAAATCCAAAAAGGGCTTAGGAAGCTATAACAACCCAAAATTCAAGCCCAAAAATTTCATTTTAATTATTTATTTCATAAAAACATTCATTAGAAAATATTGTGCCAACACGACATTTCATAAAACAATGTATCATGTTCGAAACCCATGTCATAAACAAATATCATATCAGAGTACAATCCCAGAAAACTTCATGCGGAAAATCGGATGTGTGTGTGATGTCATGCTACGCCGCCGACTCCTTCCCCATAGACGAAGAGGTACCTGAAACCAAAAACTGAAACCGTAAGCACAAAGCTTAGTGAGTTCCCTCATCATACCACATACCATACAATACCATCGGTATCTTTCAACCGGTAATCATTATCGGTATCTTTCAACCGGTAGTCATCATCGGTATCTTACAACCGGTAATCATCATTCGTATCTTTAGACCGGTAATCATCATTGATATCTTTCAACCGGTAACCGGGGTCTATCCCCCCTACTATTAGCATACAACAACAAGGTATCAGCATACAATTAGGCATATCCGAGTACTGAACTACCCTTCGGTCCTAACGACCACTGTCAGGGGAAAACTATCCCTATCATACACGTAACATATCATACAGATATATCTCAAAACCAAACATGTATCCATACCAAGATAATTATCAAAAAGACAATCATCTTCTAAACACTTCTACTTGGTGGGCCGACATTGTGGCCTTAGACCCACCCCTATTGGAAGGTAACTCACCTCAAAAGGCTGGCTGCTGAAAAGCTGATCCCCCGGCTATATTTCGATAAAACACTTAATCAGACATTGATACTATTCCCAGGGTAAAATGACTATTTTACCCCTGACCGATTCCAAACCAAAGTCAAGTCAAAGTCAACTTCCAATTGACCCGGCTCGCCGAGTTGGCTTGCCAACTCGCCGAGTCGATTGACCTTACTCCCGTCTCTACTCGTCGAGTTAGGCATTGATTCGACGGGTTCACTTCCTAACTGATACCCAATGGTCCTTCATCTGACTCGCCCAGTTATATGAACACCTCGTCGAGTTAATCTTCATCCGATGAACACGTTCTGTCCTCGACTCGCCGAGTTGTATGAACAAATCATCGAGTTCTATGAAGATTGCCTTGGACTCACCGAGCACCTTCGTGCACTCGCCGAGTCCCATGAACTTTCAGAACAATAGCTTAGTCCAGAACATTGGGTCACTCCCCGGAGACCCCCTTAAACCTTTCCACACTCAACTGGGTCCTTTCGACCCTCAACAGAATGGGACAGAACCCCCTAGACTCGCCGAGTCCAAGAATGGACTCGCCGAGTTGGTCACGTCCATTCCCTCTTGCTTCCTGATGAACATCCTTTGATCAAAATATAGATCCAAGCTCCTACAATCGATCTAGCACATAAAGTTACAAACTTTACGTGCTTGCATGGGACTTTGAGCTCAAAAGGGCATAAAACAAGCTCATATGGCACAGAGGACCTTTCATGGGTGCAAAAGCAACCCAAATCTGCCTAGTGACTCCTTTCATGATGTGATTTAGAAGCTTAAACCCCCAATCATGTTTGCAAACACGGTTGGCCACCAAAAATGGCTCATAAAAGCCCTAAACCTCCCCAAAGAGGGATCTAACAAATGAATGAGCAAGATCACAACTTTTTACCTTCAATGAGCTGAAGAAGGTGCACAAACTCAGGTTCCCTTGATCTCTACTTTCTTCCTCAAGTTTCTCTCCTTCCTTCCTTAAGATCACAACACCAAAATCCACCAACAAGGCTTAGATTGCTTCAAAAACGGCTAGGGTTTCAGTGAGGGGTGTTTGGGAGCATAAAGGAGTGATGGAGGCTGCATAAGGTCATTTAAATAAGGTGCAAACCCATGGATTAGTGTTTTTGTCCAGATAGCGGCTACTCGCCGAGTCCGGGACCCGACTCGCCGAGTCCACAGCTTAAACTCCGCGTCTCATCCCGCTTCTACTCGGCGAGTCAGTCCTTCGACTCGCCGAGTCCAAGGCCAAAATTGCAAATCATTAACATAATTAAATACAAGAATACGTACTAAGAACCAGGTGCTACAAATCTCCCCCACTTCTTTTAGACTTCGTCCTCTAAGTCTGCTGCTCGCTCCTGAAACAGCTCGGGGTAATGCTCCATCATCTCGTCCACCGGCTCCCACGTCCACTTCGACCCCTTCCGGTGCTGCCATTGCACCTTCACGAGTTCCACTCTTTTGTTTCTCAGATCCTTTGACTTCCGGTCAAGGATCGCTACAGGTCGATCGATGTAATTCAGGCTGTCATCAACCTAAATGTCCTCCAAGGGTATCATCTCCGAGTCGTCCACCAGGCACTTCCGCCGCTAAGAGACGTGGAAAGTGTTGTGGATCTGATTGAGTTTGCCTGGAAGATCCATCCGGTACGCCACCTTGCCCACCCGGGCTACAACCCTAAACGGTCCAATAAACCTGGGACCCAACTTGCCCCGCTTCCTGAATCGAATGACGCCCTTCCAAGGCAACACTTTCAGGAGAACCATATCCCCGACCTGGAACTCCAGGTCTGATCGACGCTTATCGGCATAACTTTTTTGCCGACTCTGAGCAGTCTGAAGCCTGCTCCGGACTTGCTGAATCTTCTCTGTCGTCTTGAGCACTACATCGGTGCTCCCCATGACCCTCTGGCCAACCTCACCCCAGTATATCAGGGTCCTGCACCTCCTCCCATCCAACATCTCGAAGGGAGCATGGTCGATACTCGCATGATAGTTATTATTATACGAGAACTCCACCAACAGAAGGTAGGTATCCCAGCTACCTCCGAAGTCTAAAACACAAGCCTGCATCATGTCCTCCAGAGTCTGGATGGTCCGCTCGCTCTGGCCATCCGTCTGCAGGTGAAAGGCGGTGCTGAAATGCAGACGAGTACCCAACTCGTCGTGGAATTTCTTCCAAAACCTGGATGTGAACCGCACATCCCTATCCGAAATCACCGAAACTGGCACTCCGTGCCGCACCACCACCTCCCTGATATAGATATCGGCCAATTTCTCGGCCGAGATGCTCTCCTGAATCAGGATAAAGTGGGCGCTCTTGGTCAACCGATCGACAATGAACCAGATCGAATCCACTCCCCACGCGGTCCTAGGAAGCTTGGTGATAAAATCCATCGTGATGTCTTCCCATTTCCATAGCAGAATATCCAACGGCTGCATCTTGTCGTGCGGTCTCTGATGCTCAGCCTTGACCTTCCTGCAGGTCAAGCACCGCTCCACGTACCATGCCACATCCCGCTTCATGCAGGTCCACCAATAGTCCAGACAAAGATCCCTATACATCTTCGTCGCCCCGGGATGAATGGAGAACCGGGATTTGTGCGCCTCCTCCATCAGAACCCGACGCACGCCTCCATGATAAGGGACCCACACCCTATGGTGAAGAGTCAATAACCCTCGGCTATCATAGTCGAAGGAGGAAACCTGCCCCACAATCCGCTCACTCTTCCGATGTTCCTCCTTCATAGCCTCCTGCTGAGCCTCCCGAATCCGCTCCAGCAGCGGAGTCACCACTGTCATCCTTAGGCAAATATCTTGGATCGGTGCTGCCTTACGGCCAAGCGCGTCAGCCACCACATTGGCTTTCCCCGGATGGTAAAGGATCTCACAATCATAATCCTTTACCACATCAAGCCACCGACGATGCCTCATGTTCAGATTCGGCTGGTCCATGAGATATCTCAAGCTCTTGTGGTCCGTGTAGATGGTACAACGAACCCCATAGAGGTAATGACACCAAATCTTGAGGGCGAAAACAACAACCCCCAGCTCCAAATCATGCGTCGGGTAGTTTGCCTCGTGAGGCTTCAGCTGCCTCGAAGCGTAAGCAATAACGTACCCTCTCTGCATCAACACTGCGCCCAAACCCGAGATGGACGCATCGCAGTACATAACAAAATCCTCCATGCCCTCTGGTAGGGCTAAGATTGGCGCCTCGCACAATCTCTGTCTTATCGTCTCGAATGCGGCCTGCTGCTCGGACCCCCAACGAAAAACCACGACTTTCCTCGTCAGCCTGGTCAGGGGTACGGCTATCTTGGAGAAGTCCTGAATTAATCTACGATAGTATCCCGCCAATCCCAGGAAGCTCCGAATCTCGGATGGAGACCTCAGGACCTCCCATCTCATCACGGCCTCTACCTTGGCCGGATCCACTGATATCCCATCCTGGTTGACAAGGTGCCCCAGAAACTGCACCTCGCGTAACCAGAACTTGCACTTGGAGAACTTAGCATATAAGCTATCCCTCCTCAAAGTACTCAGAACCTCACGCAAGTGCTCTTCATTCTGCTCTCGCGTCTTGGAATAAACCAAGATATAGTCAATGAAAACAATCACAGACCGATCCAACATCGGCCGGCACACGCGATTCATGAGGTCCATGAACGCGGCAGGAGCATTGGTGAGCCCGAAAGGCATCACCACAAACTCATAATGACCATAGCGTGTCCGAAAAGCAATCTTCTCCACATCCTCCTCGCTGACCCTCATCTGTGATCGCAAATCAATCTTGGAGAACCAAGATGCTCCCTAAAGTTGGTCGAAGAGGTCATCGATCCTTGGTAGTGGGTAACGGTTCTTCACCGTTACCTTATTCAGCTCCCAATAGTTGATACACATCCGATGTGACCCGTCCTTCTTCTTTACAAACAGAATCGGGGCTCCCCAGGGTGAACTGCTCGGTCTAATGAATCCCTTGTCTTACAGCTCCTGCAGCTGTGTAGACAATTCCTGCATCTCAGGAGGAGCCAACCGATACGGCGCCTTGGCTATCGGAGCCGCACCAGGGACTAGGTTGATCCTAAACTCCACTTGTCTCTCCGGAGGTATCCCAGGCAACTCCTCGGGGAACACATCCATAAACTCCCGCACCACAGGTACATCACCCACTGTTGCCTTACCCGCCTCCCGGGTGTCCATAACATACGCGATATACCCTGCGCAACCCTGCTGAAGGTAGCGCCTAGCTCTCGCTGCTGAACATACAGCTGGTCCTCGTTGTGGCCTCTCGCCCTGAACTACCAACTCTCCCCCACTTGGGGTCCTGATCCGTACCAACTGATGTGCATAATCTATCACTGCCCCATTGGGGCTCAACCAATCCATGCCTATAATAACCTTGTTCCCCCGCAACGGTATGGGAACCAAGTCTACCAGGTAACACTCCTTGAACAGCCTCAAAACACAATCTCAATAGACCTCAGATGCTCGTACTGATCAGTCGTCTGCAATCTCGACCTCTAGAGGGCAGTCCAACATGCCCAAAGACTCAGGAAACTTCTTGCTAAGCGCAAGAGAGATAAATGATCGGGTAGCACCCAAATCAAACAACACCTGAACCGGGATACCGTTCACATGGAACGATCCTAAACGCATATACACAGAGCACATATCAATATCATAACATCATACAAATAAATTAGAGGAAAAGAATCATACCCGTCACCACATCGGGTGCAGCGCGTGCATCCTTGGCTGTCAGCTGAAATGCTCGGCTCCGAACCACTAGAGCCTCCAACTTGACCTTCCGGCCATCCATAACCCGTGTTGTCGCTGACGCTGGCGCCACTGCCGGCGTTGCTGCTGCTGATGTTGGGCTGAAGATTATTTTGGAGATTGCGTCTATTGGGCTCGATAGTATAGTTATTTTGTACTCCGGTTTGGGCCTGTCCAACCGAGAGCCTTTTATGTTTTATATATAAGAATATGCTTGCATGCATATTAGGTGAACGATTGATACGATAATTCCAGAGCTTAACGATAGTATTTCAAGGTTTCTTTAATCGTTCTTGTAACCTTCCAATCCTCTACAGTTGATGTTCTTAATCGAGCTCTTCTGAGGATTTTATTTTAATCATTCGACTCGTTTGATTCACACTTGTCTTGCTCATATTTTTGTGTTCTTACAATTTTATACTTATTTACCTGTTTGAGATCTAATCGATCTTCATAGATTTAAAGGTTTTAAATCTCATCAATTGGTATCAGAGCAGGAGGCTGTGTAATCGATACACATCTTTTCTATGAAAAGGTTACAGTTAGGGTTTTTCCGCAATTAATAATATTTATTAAGCCGTCATCTCATTATTGACGTATCTTGATATTTATTGTTTTGCCCTAATCTGAGTTATTACAAGTCTGGTCTTTTAACAGGTTTTTTCTATCATTATGGACGAGACGCAATCAAACCCTATTAATATTTCCAACAGCATCGGTTCGACGACAAAGATTCCAATCTTATACACCCATGACTATGAAGTATGGGCGCATCACTTCGAAGACTACGTGATTGGATCTGAGGATAATGGGTACCTCATATGGGAAGCTATCATTAATGGACCATTTTCTCATTCTGCAACGTCCAGGACTATTAAGACACAAAAGGAGTACAACGATCTGCTGAAGGATGTGAAGGATATTGCACAAGATGAAAAGGACAAATTCCAGTGCAATATCAAGGCGTTAAGGTTGATCAGATTCGCCCTTCAGTCCGACACATTCAGGTTGGTCAGCTCATGCACGACAGCAAAGGAAGTTTGGGATAGACTTCGCGAACTGTATTCTACAGACGAGGATCTTGAACATTCTATCCAAACCTTGCTCTTATCTGAGTTTGGAGAATTCAGGCAAGGAGCCGAAGAAACGGTGACCCAGACGTTCGATCGCTTCAATCATCTTCTCAGCAAGATGATCAAACATGACATCGAAAGGAAGCTTATAGAGCAGAAGGTTACTTCCTTTGCTGTCAGCTCATGCACGACAGCAAAGGAAGTTTGGGATAGACTTCGCGAACTGTATTCTACAGACGAGGATCTTGAACATTCTATCCAAACCTTGCTCTTATCTGAGTTTGGAGAATTCAGGCAAGGAGCCGAAGAAACGGTGACCCAGACGTTCGATCGCTTCAATCATCTTCTCAGCAAGATGATCAAACATGACATCGAAAGGAAGCTTATAGAGCAGAAGGTTACTTTCTTAAATGGTCTGAGGTCTGAATGGAGAGCAGTGGTGTCTACAGTCAAAGCCCATGAGCAGTTTAAATCATACTCTTTGGCGAAACTGGTGGGTATTCTCAAGTCCCAAGAGAAGATTGTGCTGCAAGAGAAGAATGTCGTTTCAAGCCTTGGTTCGTTGGCCCTTCTATCAAAAAGTAAAGCTGTGATGGAGGATGAAGACCTCAACTTGGAGGAGTATGACCTCACGTCTGAGGATTATGCAATGATGGTGTCCAATCCCAAGAGGTTCATAAAGAAGAGATTCCCCAGCAATAAAAACCGAAACTGGCAGGGTAGTTACAGTTCAGAAAAGGTGAACAATGAACCGAAGGTTGAGGAGTCCAAGAAGGAACCGAAGGTGGATGGCGATTCCGGAGTAAGCTGTTACTACTGTGGTGGGAAAAACCACTATGCTAAAGACTGTGTGCTTAAGAAGATGGCTGAAAAGGATGATGAAAAGGATGAGGAAGCTATGTTGCAGAAAAGGCTGGATGAATTGAGAAAGAAGAAGTCTACCGCTAACCCTTCTATTAATGCTCTTATTGTGCAGGGTTCAGTTAATGATGACGAGTTCGGTAGCACGGAAGTTTGGTCTACCGACTCAGAAGACGATGAAGTAAGGAAGCCTACTCATGGAAAGGCTTATGTTGCAAAGGAGGAAAGCAGTGGAGGAAGATGCTTCATGGTGTCTGACGTATCTCAAATGAGAGGATACAACACCGATGGTGGAAGCGATGGACCGAAGGTGCAGGAGGACATGTGCTTTACGGCCAAACCACTCAGCCAGCAGTTCAATGAGCTCGATGAACTGATAAAGAAGGTACAATCGGTTTTCGTTTCATCTAAAGTACCACAATCCTCATATGAGAAAGAACTAAAAAACGTTAATACAAGAATTTCTCATCTAGATAGTAGCTTAACCCAAACTCGTGTCACCAATTCTAACCTAACTGATCAATTAAGCAGGGTGGTGTCGAAGAGTGAGGAGCGGCGAATGTGGATCGAGCTAAAGGAGTCTGAATTAGTTAAAGTTAAAGACGAAAACATTTACTTGCAAAGAGATAATTTAAAATTATTAAAACAGCGGAATGTTTTCTGTTTAATTGCAAAACGTCTATATTCTAATATTACTCAGCTTCACTTGGACTGTGAAATAGGCCAAAAGATCCATCGCATGATTTTGCCCTTCCTTGAGTTTAAGGAGGATGAAATCGATGCCGAAGCCTATAATTGTGAGAGTGTGATATCGTCTAATGATGTCAATCCGACCTACATGTATGGACTGGACAAAATTGAGTCCTTCATTAAATCCAAGGACCACAAGGACATGCTTAAAAATCTTTTGGATGAAAATGATAGACTTAAACTGAGAACCGAAACCATACAAAAATTTGACTCTTTAAATGCCAACGTAAGCTCAGAAAACAAAACTGATGTTGAAAATGCATCTGAGCTTAACGAGGACGAAAACATGAGTGAAATTTCTGTAGAGGACACGGTTGACTGCTCAGAATTTGTTAAAAGCGAACCTGAAAACCACAAGAATCTTATTTCTGAAAATTCAGTGGAGTTCGCTCGTTTGTCCCAACAAAAGTCCCCGAAATTAGCAGAGAAAGCAGTTGTGTATCAAAAGGTCAGGACCACTCCGAATCAAGTATACAAGGTGACTAGAGTAACCGAACATCAAACAGCTGAACTCACAGCTATTGTAAACGAAGACAATGCTGACGGCTGTGATGAGTACTTCTGGGAAGCTCTAATAGATAATGCAAACGAAACCGTTGGCTTATCTGAAAGAACCTCCTGGATGAGTAAAGGAAGATACATACCTGAACCCTTGAATAAACCAGATAATTTCGATGAGCCAAGAACCAGTGATACGAAAGACATTCCTAAGGAGGATGAAAGTTCGACAAAAGAAGAAGTTCCCTCTACTTCATCAGCTCAAAGTAAAACTCCTTCAGTTCCAAAGGAACCAGCCAAGCAGAAACCGAAAACGAAAGCGAATGTTCATCATCAACCAAAGCAGATGAGGAATAAGAAGATAGAGAGAAACCAAAGATACAGGAAGAATCTCTCTGAAAGGAGACAATTCTGGCAATCCCAGAATGCATACTTCTCACATCAAGACAAGAATCTGAAGTATGAAAACAATCCTGTCGGAAAGCCTGAGAGCCACAACAACCGAAAGCCAAGGTTCGGTTCACAAGAAAATACCAACCGAAGGCAAAGGTTTAGTTCCGAAAAAGACTTCAACCGAAACCAAAGGTTCGGTTCAAAGAACGATTCCAACCGAACGCAAAGGTTCAGTTCTGAAGTCAAAAGAGAACAAAACTCTAAGGTCCATCCCTCCAATGATCATAAGCAAAAGGGTCACCTAGAGTTTCCAGCCAAACAGTCCTCTCATTCCAAACCCACCTCTTCTAGTTCTTCTAATTCTTCTACTTCCACCAATTCATCTCCATCTTGCTCTAAAGCTAATTCTGTTCATTCTCAAAAGTCTCATTCGTCAGCTGAACAAAAGGGCAAACCGAAGGTCAATGAATCCAAATCAGAGTCCAAACCGAATGCACCCAATCCTAACAAAATAAAAGTTTTTACCATTAAAAGGAAAGATGAAACAACTCTCGTAAAACGAACATATCTAGTTGACATCTCTCTTACTGTTCCTGTTCCCATGAAAAGCTCACGTGGACCCAAGAAACTTTGGGTTCCTAAATCTGCTTAATTTTTGTAGGTTATAAGTGATGAGCAGTTCGACGAAGAATGGTACATAGATAGTGGCTGCTCACGTCACATGACAGGGAGAAAAGAGGAGCTCAGGGAGTATAGATCTCTTGCAAATGGTGGCAACGTCAAGTTTGGAAATAACTCTTTCGGCACCATAAAGGGATACGGTATGATAACAAATGGGGACTTTACTATAAGGAAGGTGGCTTATGTGGAAGGACTCCAACACAACCTCATCAGTGTATCTCAGCTTGTTGGTGGTACAGGTCTCAAAGTCTCATTCGATGATGAAGGTTCTGAAATCATAGAGAAAAAGACAAAGAAAGTGATTCTCAAGTCCGAGCGAAAGGGTGAAATGTTTCCCTTAAACATTAAACCTATCAAAGGAAACCCAGCTATATGCTTGTTATCAAAAGCTCAATCCGACGAAAGCTGGTTGTGGCACCGAAGACTCTCTCAGATATCAACCGACTTGTCACTGGAGGTCATGTTAGGGGTCTTCCACTGCTCAAGTTCGATAGAGAGCATTTGTGTGCTGCATGCGAAATGGGGAAGCAGAGTCGTCAAAGTCACCCATCTGTAATCAACACAAAAGTTGTTGAACCACTCGAATTACGTCATATCGATTTGTGTGGTCCTTCATCTATCGAAAGCATCGGTGGTAGCAAGTATATTCTTGTTATTGTTGATGACTTTTCACGATTTACATGGGTGTTCTTTCTAAAGCTCAAATCTGAAGCGACTCAAAAGCTGAAAGTGTTCATCAAGCAAATTGAAGTACAGCTCAAGAAGGTTGTTCGCAACATTAGGAGCGACAATGGTCTTGAATTCAAGAACAGGGAGTTTGAAGAGTGTCTTGCAGAAAAGGGAGTCACAACTTCTCAGCTCCCTACACACCACAACAGAACGGAATTGTCGAAAGACGAAACCGATCTTTGTGTGAAGTTGCCCGCACTATGCTAAGTTTCGCTTCCTTACCTCTTTATTTTTGGGCTGACGCTATTTCTACTGCTTGTTTTACACAGAACATGTCTTATCTCAACAAGCGATTCACGCTCACACCTTATGAGATACTAAACAACAGAAAGCCCAATGTGAAGTTTTTCCACGTGTTCGGCTCACGGTGTTTCGTCTTTAACTCTAAAGAACACCGCAATAAATTCGATGTCAAAGCCGACGAGGGAATCTTTCTGGGTTACTCTCTCACATCCAAGGCATACAGGGTCCTAAACAAGCGTTCGAGAAAAATTAAAGAGACATACTATGTGACCTTTGACGATAGCTATGTCAAAAAGCTACAGGCTACAGAAGAATTTGCTGGGGAAATCTTTCCCCAAACTGGGCAAGTCACAGTCTCGATCGCCAACTTATACGAGAAATTTCTGGAGCTCTTTGACGAACCAAAGAAAGCTTCTCTCTCCGAAGCAGGTGCCGCAGACAACAAGGTTGACCACATGAAGCAGATAGTCGAAGAAGCTGCAAGGAGAATGAATGAAGGAGGATCGACTACTGATGACCTTCCATCTAACAATGCTTCAGTCGAGGGGGAGCCAAGCTCACATGTCGAGGGGGAGCCAAGTTCTACAACTCCAACCGAAGGGGTTTCTCCAACCGAAGGTACCTCTCCAACCGAAGGTGCTTTAACGCCTGAAAGCTCAGTACCACAAGAAACCCCTGAACCTCAAAGTTCTCAAAGCACATCAATCGAGGGGGAGCATGATGATATGACGCTTGATTATGATAGCCAATCTGATCCAGAAGAAATGATCAATGCTGAACTAGACCCAACCTTTGATCCAAATTACCCTCCTCTTACCAAATGGACCAGAGATCATCCTATCTCACAAGTAGTTGGTGATGTATCTGAAAAGATTCTGACCCGATCACAACTGAAGGCAAAGCAGATATCCTTATTTTCAAAGGTTGAATTTTGTATGTTTAACTCATTCGTATCAAAAGTTGAACCGAAGACAGTTAACACTGCCCTCGATCACTCTGATTGGGTTCAAGCAATGCAAGACGAACTAAACGAATTTGAGAGGAACAAAGTCTGGCGCCTCATTCCAACTCCTCCAGATGCTTCGGTTGTTGGTCTAAAATGGGTTTTCAGGAACAAAATGGACAAGGAAGGGAATGTAATAAGGAACAAGGCTCGTTTGGTTGTAAAGGGATACTGCCAGGAGGAAGGGATATATTATGAAGAGACTTTCGCTCCAGTAGCTAGGCTAGAATCTGTTAGAATATTTCTGGCTTATGCTGCTCACAAAAACTTTGAAGTTTTCCAAATGGACGTCAAGTGTGCATTTCTCAATGGAGAACTCGAAGAAACTGTGTATGTGGAGCAACCTCCTGGGTTCGTGAACGAAAAGTATCCAAACCATTGCTATGTTCTGGATAAAGCTGTGTACGGTCTCAAACAAGATCCGAGAGCCTGGTATGAAACGCTAACAAAATTTTTAAAGATGTCTAAATTCAAACAAGGTTCGGTTGACCCAACCTTCTTTCGCAAAAAGGAAGGTAACCACCTTATGATAGTTCAAATTTATGTCGATGACATCATCTTTGGTTCCACGAATCCCAGCTTAACAGCTGAATTCAGAAAGTTGATGGAGACTAAATTTGAAATGAGCTCAATGGGTCCTATTAACTTTTTCCTTGGTTTAAATATTAGACAGGGACCCGAAGGCATCTTTATCAATCAGGAAGCTTACACGAAGACTCTCCTAGCAAAGTTTGGCATGATGGGAGACTCAAAAGTTAAAATCCCAATGGCATTCGGCACCAAGCTTACCCCATCTCTAGACAAACCGGCTGTTGATATCACGCTCTATCGTCAAATGATAGGCTCACTAATGTATCTTACTGCTAGTAGGCCTGATATCATGTTTTCTGTGTGTTATTATGCTAGATTTCAGGCAAACCCACGCGAACCTCACATGCTTGCAGTAAAGAACATCTTACGCTATCTCAAGCGAACCTCCTCCCTAGGTCTTTGGTATCCATCCAACTCAGGCTTCTTCGTTCAAGCCTATTCTGATGCTGATCTTGGAGGATGTGGACTCGACAGAAAAAGCACAACTGGTGGCTGTCAATTCCTTGATGGGAAGTTGGTCAGCTGGCAATCCAAGAAACAAACGTGTGTGTCGTTGTCTACTGCCGAAGCGGAATACATTGCCGCTGCATCCTGCACATCACAAGTGATTTGGATCCAGAGTCAACTTCGAGACTATGGACTCAATATGAAGAAGATCCCACTATATTGTGACTCTGAAAGTGCAATTAGGATCTGTCATAACCTAGTGCAGCACTCTAAAACCAAACACATAGCACTGAGGTATCACTTCATCAAAGATCACATGGAAGATGGAAACGTCGAAGTTCACTTTGTAAGAACCACTGATCAACTGGCTGACGTCTTTACCAAAGCTCTTCCTGAAGCATCATTCAATAAAATTTTACAAGGGCTAGGTATGATGGAATCAGAGTGAGTACCTCACACTACCTCTCCATCTCAAACATAAAAGCGAAACCAACCGAACGTTCGGGTTCGGTTAAACCATGTGTCTCGCTCATCACTTCAAAGGTAGTTTTTCTATGTTGTATATTTCTTGTACGATTTTGTTTTTCTCTGTGTTAAAAGTATTTTCCAATTGCTTATTTAAATTCCTTGGTTTCTCAAAAATTTCCAAAACCGAAACCAATCGAAGGTTCGGGTTCGGTTTCTCAAAATTTTCCAAAAACGAAACCAACCGAAGGTTCGACTTCGGTTTTTCAAAATTTTGTTAAACCGAAACCAACCGAATGTTCGGGTTCGGTTTTTCAGTTTTTTTTTCTCTCCAAAGTTTTTTTTTAAATCTTATCTTTCTCTTTCTCTTACTTATTTTTTTACTACTCTTTTATTTTTTTTATTTTTTTTATTTTATTTTTTTTGAATCTCAAAAACTCCAAAAATATTTTTTCTTTTGTGTGTTCGTTCGTTTATGGGGATATAATTGCTGAATTACTTAAGTGTCCCTAGAAGCATGCTGCTGTATGTGTCCCAAGCCTCATAAGATTTTGAATAATAGCCTTTATGACCTGGTATACACAAACCTTGTCTTCCCAATAAGGCTATCACATTTATTCTAATCGTGAGCTACCTCACTCTCTTCTCATATGAGTTAAGAGATTCCTGCTTGGTCCTTATTTTCGCAGCAGAGGTACTATATCTTCTTACACCATCTCCATAAATCTTCTCCACTACATTCGTTTCATCAACGTAACCCTTGAGACTCTCAGAAATTACCACTGAGGTTTATGGTTACACAACATCTGTGTTTATGATCTTAGTTTCGTGTCACTACGAGCTGAGTGAAACCCAAAATTCAACACCTAATGAATTGACGGTGAACAATTAATTTGCTCAAGTTTTCACCAACGGATTGACGAATGTACCCTAATGAAATCTCAAATTTTCTTTTGTGCGATTCCTATGAAATTGTTAATCACCATAACATTTCTACCCTTGGGATCCAATTTTAATTTTTTTTTCTCTGAGATTTTATATTTTTTTTCCAAGCCAATTTAAAATTTATTCCTACCTACTTGTTCAACAGGCTACACCGGTCTCACAAGTACTTTGTTCACTTTCTTTCTTATTTCAAGAACAGAATTGATGAATCAAAGCGAAAGCCACCCTTATTTAACCTAATTAAAAGAAGCCTTTCAACATTTCTTAATAAATGTTTGATCGTAATTCAACGGGAATCCACACTAGCACTTTAAGGTCTCTCTTGACCTTGAAGGAAGAGATTCGTGCCCGGGATCATCAGTTTCGTGTCATTATTGACATCACAGAATATCCTTAAAAGAGTTGCTTTATTTCTTTTCCTTTTACACTCTTTGCACGAAAATCTTTGATTTTCCAAAATTCCGTTACTAACTTTTACAGGCTGTATTATTACCCGGTGGTTAATTATGAAGTTGTGGTTAAAAACAATCCACGTGGCTATTTCATTCAAAAGTTGTCATTTAAAAGGATAAGACGAAAAGGTTGCTGACTCGGCGGGAGTTCAAAGGATTAAAATTCAAACGACGGTAAAAAGTGGGCGCGTGTGCATTTGAACCGTCCTTACTTTTTCTGACATTATGGACACGTGTGCGAAATCCAAGCGACATCCTTCTGGCATTTAAAGGCGCGTGTGGATTTGAACCGTTTTTCTTCTGAAACGGCGCTTGTTGGGTAGCGTGATCCTAGGAATCTGACACTATCTCTCCTACGTGATCATCGCATAGAAGATATGAAACGATTTTTCTCTCTCCAATCCCTCACTATAAAAGGCAGTCTACAACACCATTTACCTTTTTACTGCTTCCGGATTTTCTAGAGAGCAAAAACCTCCAAAACGCTTCACTGTTCATCTTCTTCTTCGACTACCTTCAACAATGGCAGAATCTTCTTCCGTCCATGCTACATCACAAATCCTTCCCATTCGTCCGCAACAATGCCTGGTGATCAATCTCAATCCTCTGGCGTACGACTCCTACATGTCGCCGATCATCGAGTGCCTGAAGTACTCCCAAATCGCCACCGCTCTCTCCAGGATCGAGTCTGTGCCTATGGTGGCCTTATCGCAGGTTTACGTGACTGCTTACTACGACAAGGCAGTTGACCAGGTGTTCTTCGAGATTGCTGAACACAAGACATCTGTTTCTCGATAGCGTTTCTGCACCATGCTTGGGTTGGCTGTTGACCCATCGAGAATAAGTTCGGAGACGATTCCGGTTGGGCATCTGTTCAGCATGTTTTACAACATGGGGTACACAGAGGTCCTCACCTCTGTCGCAAAATTCAAGAAGTCCTGCCTGCTGCCTCAATGGAATGGCTTATTTACAGTCCTTTTCAAGGGCTTGTCGGAGCGGAGTTCAGGATCCGACGGTGCAAGTCGCCTCTTCTTGTCGATAATGTACGCGGTCTACAACGGGATTAACCTGGACTTTAGGTTGGTCCTATGGCAACAGCTCATCCAGAGCCTTTCTTCATCATCACGACACTCTGAGGTGTCGTTGGCCCGGTTCTGGATCTTGATTACAAAATGGGCGATGGACAAGTTCGACATCCCCACTGCCGATGGTGCATCGATGTCTTCTGTTGGTACGTTTCATACCAAGAAGATCATCGTCTCAGATGCATCGAAATTTTCTTTCATTGGCTCCATCCCGGAGACAATGTATCGCGACGTGCCTTCTGACAGCAGATTGATTCGGACGATCAAGGAGTTCAGGCCAGCTGGTCCTAGGGAACTGACACCGGATATGCTCAGGTCTATCCACGATGCAGACAAACCGGTAAACAGGGGCAAAAAGGCTGACAAAGGGAAGCAAGCGACCAAGGCTCCAAAAGGTCCTTCTCCCAAAAAGAGGAAACAGACAAAGGCTGCACAGTCTCCACAGCCGAAGAGGAGGAAGACACAACCGAAGCGCAAGCTTGTTATTCCCTCTTCTTCAAGTGATTCTGAGGGCGAGGGTTCGGGTTCCGACGGCTCTCAAGGAGACGAATCCCCTCAACGAGGCAACACACCCCCTCGGTCACCTACCCCGGAGGTGGTACTTCACAATTCACCAGTTCCTTCACCTCCACCAACCATTCCTACTTCCATTCCGACCATAAACCCCACTATTCCACCAACATCTTTCCCTATACCACCACCCATTTTCACAACTGCCACCGAAACACCACCAGTAACCGAAACCCCTCCCGTAACCGAACCTACCCACACTCAACCACCACCCAATACTCAAACTCAACATACCCCAACCACAACACCCCCAGCTTCACCACCCCCTCCATCTCCAGAAAATGCCTCTGATGGAGACGACACTTACCTTGGTGGGGAAAACATGAACTTTGATTCGGTCTACTATAGTCCGTTTCAAGTTCAGAGTGATGAGGAGGATGATGCTCCAGTGACAAAGAAGCATCTTAAAGAGCTTCACGAGAAGGTTGATTTACTTCTCGCCTCCTCTTCCAACCAGCAGTCCTCTCTATCTGAAGCGCAGCTTCAGAAAATTGTTGATGCCTTCTCCCGGGCTCAACATGATTCGATGGCCTCCGCAACTGCTGCTATCGACGCCTCAACCAGAGCCTGTGAGGCAACGACCGAAAAAGTCGATAAACTATTCTCCGACGCTACTGTCCTGTTGAAGTCTTTGCAGGAAAGCGCCGACGCCACTAAGACAACTTTGGAACCGATTGTTCAGCAATTGGCCAAGTTCGTCTCAACGGAGTTGACTTCGTTCGCTGCCCTTCGCCAAAACCTAAGCGACGACAACTCGGCCCTTCGTGCCTCCATCGATGCGCGCCTCGCTAAGTTACAGGAGGATCTCGCAGCCGAGAATTCTTTGATGGACGTTCTGGCGAGAAAAACAACCGCCCTCAAGGTCAAGAGCACGGAGCTTTCCAATTCACAACAACAACTGGACGCTCTTCGATCCGAAAGGGAGGTGATCAAAACTTGTGTTTCGGATGTCCACGCGGCGTTATCCAACATCCTAGAAGCACACGATCCTATTCTGAACCACTCGGTGAGGCGAACCCTCGCTGAAAAGCTCTCTCCGGCCATGGACCTTCTCAGCAAAATCGAAGGCCTTCCGAGTTTCGTGTCCATTTCGAAACAAGGGGGAGATGAGAAGAAGAACGGATCGAAACCACCTCCTTCCTCCAAAGCTACTCACACAACCGAACCACCTAAGACTGGTCAAGCTTCGGGTTCGGGTGTGAAGAACAAAGGCAAAAACATAGCTGATGATGAAGATGAAGATGAAGACAGGGAGACCATTGCTGACATGTTAAAACGAAAGAACAGTCGCAATGCTGATGATGATGCCAGTCGTGTGGCGCGAGAGGCTGAAGAAGCCGAACGCAAGCAAAAGGAAGCCCACGATCTCCTTAAGAGCCGGAAGACTCTCTTCCCTGCCTGGACCAGGGAGCGTTTGATCAAAGAGGCCATAGAAACTCCCAGCATCTTATGGCTCGAGCCGGTTATATCGTTCGACTGCAACAATACTGTCGACTCGCAGTTCGACATGCCGCTGACTCGAAAGGCGTTTATCTTCCACGCCTTCTCTAACATTTTTGAAGTCCCTCATCTGAACGCTGAGCTTGACAGGGAGCTCATTGACTTCTATCTGGCGGCTGCTCGTCCTCAATACCTTACTTGGAGCGCCCAGAAGATTGTAAACGTTCGAGTGCTGAAGCCTTACGCCGAAGGGAGATTCACAAACGTTCGGTTCAAGCTTATTCGGGGATCTGCAAGAACTGCTCATCTTATCTCCTTGGCAGATTTACCGAATTTAAATCCTCATGATTGGATTGTCCTGTATAATATCCTTTTGACCGATGAAGCCGAATATGGTCCCATTATAGACCATATCAAAAGGATGTTAGCCTGCTACATCATGGAGGTTGCCCTAATGGATTAGGAGGTTGCCACAGTCTTCAAGAAGAAACCGAAGATAGCTCCTGTGGGATCGGCCAGTGATCTCAACCAAATGAAAATGGGCAAGATCGACCCGAGACGCAACTCGGTTATGTTCACTAGAGCCGAAGGACAGAAATGTCTCTTCGCTTTAGCTGACAAACACCTTTACACCACAGCTTGTTTGGAGCATGTGTTATCGATTATCAAACGGTGTAAAGAGAACTCGGCTGATGACATCAAGTACTTCAACGACATGATCAATTGGTACATCCGGTTTAGACAGACCATTCTCTCCATCACCAAATGTCTGTTTAGCACCGTGAAGAAGAAGGTACCTGCTTCAGCTGCTGGCCCAAGTAACAAGCGAAGGTCTCGCTCCAAATTGACGCAAAGGGGGAGATTGTTGGGCTGAAGATTATTTTGGAGATTGCGTCTATTGGGCTCGATAGTATAGTTATTTTGTACTCCAGTTTGGGCCTGTCCAACCGAGAGCCTTTTATGTTTTATATATAAGAATATGCTTGCATGCATATTAGGTGAACGATTGATACGATAATTCCAGAGCTTAACGATAGTATTTCAAGGTTTCTTTAATCGTTCTTGTAACCTTCCAATCCTCTACAGTTGATGTTCTTAATCGAGCTCTTCTGAGGATTTTATTTTAATCATTCGACTCGTTTGATTCACACTTGTCTTGCTCATATTTTTGTGTTCTTACAATTTTATACTTATTTACCTGTTTGAGATCTAATCGGTCTTCATAGATTTAAAGGTTTTAAATCTCATCAGCTGACAACCTGGGACAATTGGCCTTTTATGGCCCCTCTGATTGCAATGGAAGCAAATCAGGTCTGATGTCTGAATCGCGGAAGCAGGGGCAGTATAATCTCTGCCAAAATGCCCCACCTTGCCGCGCTTATAGCAGTCTGAACCCGGCCCAGTGCGACAAACTCCCTCATGTGACCAACCGCATTTCCCACAGCGGTCCCGCCCTGACTGGCCTTTCGGCCTACCATCGGATCCCTTGGGCTTCTTCCCCGAAGCCCTCATCGCCTGCCCCTCAATGGCCTTCCTCTTCCGTTTGTGCTCCAAATCAATCTCTCTCTCTCTCTCCCTAGCCCTAACAATCATGGACTCAAGGGTAGGGCAAGCAAAGAAACTAACATGCTCCCGAATATCAGCCCGTAGCATGTCATGGTATCGGGTCCTCCTCATATCCTCATGTCACACCCCGAAACCGATGGCGGAAACGTTCCGGGGTGGAGGACGTCATGTAAAGTATCACAACCAATGTACATAGTAAGCATAGTAAACACAACCATTACATTACATAGGAATATTTACATTTGTTGAAAGCAAGGTAATACATGTTTATATATACATCAGTATATCAAAAGTAAAGACGAGACTCCTATATGCTCCATCTTCTCTAAAAGAAAGCAGGTTACCTGTCTAACGTGAACCTGAGAATACAAGCATTTTTAGAAATATCAGCATAAAGCTGGTGAGTTCATAAGTGGTTTGTTTCTGTGAAATAAAAAGGTCCTTTAAGTTTGCAAAAAGTTGTTTCCCAAGAAAATCCCATATTTTCTTATAAAAGAAGTCTGGTTATCCATTTGTTAAACAACCTGTTTATGACAAGTCAAGTTATCCCAGGAAAAACCCTTATTTTCCTTAAAAGTAGGTGATTGGTTATCGATCCGGAATGAAAAGTACAAGTATCTACCATACTTGCAATGTTAAGTAAAGTTTCCCTGAAATTTTAGTTATCCTTGGAAAGTACATTAGTTTTAACACATATATAAAACTAATAAGTAGGTTGTGAACTAATACCTAAGGGTATTACTGATACCCTCTAGTAATCAAAATAGTTATTACTTTGAGGTTAGTTCACTAGGTTCATTATTACTTAAGAGTAAATATCCATTATCTAAGTTGCGAGTTCCATAACCATACGATAACTAGATATGGCGCGTAACGGGTCCAATATCATTTATGACTTTTGTCACCCTTAGACCTGTCGGTCCCACTGTAGCTAGCAGCAAGGTGTAGTCAGCCCCGTATAGATCTATATACTCAAGTCACGCTCTCCTTCTAAGAGATTCTGGTTACAGGGGCGGTCCTCCACTCGTGTATCTTTGTGGAGTGTTTCAGAGGACGTGTCTCCAATCTTAAGAATAACGAATTTACAAGTAATAATTTAGAAAAATCCAGTTTTATGAATGGCATAGAATCCTTCGTGAAATATAAAATATAACATTTTATAATAAGTTTCACAATTAGTTTGGAAACTAGCTCTGCAAGTTAAACGGTTGGTTAATACGGATTTCAGTGTAAAAAAACATACTAAACATGTAACATTTCATAGGAAATAATAAGTTTTGAGTACAAGTTTCATTATACTTTTTCTTGTATTTTCCCCCTGAAAACATGAAAAACACGGAAAATGGTGTAGGGGTATGAGCTCACCAGACGAGAAATGTGTCGGGTAGGATGTTAAGTATCAGTTTAGGCTTGAACACGCACGAGATTCCTATGTAACATAAGGAGATACATAATTGTATCTAATTAGACTTTGAACTACTAATTAAGTAAGAAAACACACTCCGGGGCGCGAAAACACTTTATCTCAAGTGTTAGGAATGATCCGGGTTGCAACTAAGGGTGTGTAGGGCCTAGATAAGTAGTTTACTCTTCAAGAGTAGACCCTTAGGGTGTTTACGGTCCAAAGACCATATCCCCATGAGTTTACGGCCGTAAACTCATGGGTGGTGTGCTCTTGGGTGTTTAAAGGTCTTACAATGCACAAGGGAGGGTTCTAAGGTTGAATCAAAGGCTTAGGAAGTGATCGGGACTTGAATTGACCTTGGAAAAGGGGTTTACGGTTCTTGAAGGACCCTTGGGGATTTTACGGTCGTAAACACATGAGTTTACGGCCGTAAACTCATGTTTGTCCATTTTTCATGTGTTTTGGTGGTTGTAGGTTAAGCATACAAAGTTCTAGACCCAAATATAAGCAATTCAAGGTGTTAAGGGCACTTAAACACCCTTTGGAGGTGTTTACGGTTTTGGGAGACCTTCCCAAACCGTAAACTCAAGTGTTTCTCATTTGGGCATGGTTTGGTGCATCACATGAAGGAATACAAGGTTCTAGGCACTCATGGAAGCTTTTGGAGGTGTTTAAGGGGCAATTTAACACCTTAAAAGGTGTTTACGGTCCATGAAGGTGTGTTTACGGTCCAAGAATGTTCTTGGACTGTAAACTCATGTTTGCTACTCAAATGACATGATTTTGGTGTTCTAAGCTCGTACATGCAAGTCCTTAAGTCTTTGCTAAACACTAGAAAGGATTTGGAAGGGTTTTGGGGCTTCAAAACCCCTTTAAGGGAGTTTACGGTTTTGGGAGGTGTTCCCAAACTGTAAACACATGATTTTGAGAGTTTTGGGTGATTTCAACATAGATTTGCATGCTTAACAAGTTAAACAACAAGCTAGGATAGATTACTTACGATTTTGGAGCTTGAAAGGGCGTTTTTGGATCAAAACTCGAGTTTTAGAGAGAGAGTAGAGAGACAAAGTATTGAGGAGGTGGGAAAAAGTTCAAATGAAGTCACTCATCCTTTATATAAGGCTTGAGTTTGTGGCCAAGTGGGAATCCACCCAATACCGACGTTAAACGGGGGTTTACAATTTTACCCGATTAAATTGTCGTAACCCGACTTAGTTGTAACTAAAACTTTTCCAAATGAATATCGAGGGTGTTTTAACGTGTTTCTAATGTGTCCCGACACTTATGAAATCAAAATATAAGTCCCAATTTAATTAACTTAATCCAAAAGTTAACGAAAAATTATAATAAAATAAATTTTATTAACGGAAATGGGATACAGTGACGGAATAAATTTAGAGTTGTCACACCTCATCCCCCGTATACTGGGGTACCAACAAGGCCCTCTCCCGGAACTTGGCGGTGATCTCCGCCACAGTCTCCGTAGTCTGTCTCATATCCAAGAACTCTCTGGCCAACTGCTGAAGCTCCACAGCTGGTGCAAACTCAACCCTGAATCGGGTCACGAAATCTGACCATGACATAGCCTCAATGGTTGGGGCTCCCAACGTATCGCAAATCAACTCCCACCTGTCTCTGGCTCTATCCCTCGGACAACCTGCAACGAAACGGACCTTCGACCCTTTCGGGCAGAAGCTCGTCAGCTGAGCAGACTCGATGTCTGCGATCCACCTCCTAGCAGTAATGGGGTCCTTCACCCCATGAAAATCCGGCGCACCACTCCCACGGAAGTCCTTAAAGGACAGTGTGCGTGTACCCACCTGGCTAGACGCCAGATCACTCTTGAATGCCCGGAGGTGATCCTGCATCAGCTTGATAATCCCTTCCTTGATCGACCCGAAAATGACCGGGGTCGCCTCAAGGATACCTCTCGTAATCTCAGACGCGATAAACTCGCGTAACCCATCATCGACATGCTCGGATCCCGCTCCCGAACCCGATCATGAACCAGATCCTGATCTCCTTGCTCCATGACGTGTGACCACCATTCTGAAAATAATAACACAATTGTCAGGATCACATATACCCCCGAAAGGTCTCACACACTCTCCAAGTTCCAGGTTCCATCTTGGCCCACCTTGAATCGAGTACGGATCCTCTACTTTCAGTAGTACGGGCCCATACTACCTTCCACATCTATCCGTGCTTTCCTCAAGGATTACCTTGACTTCACTAAGTCCCTTTTCACCGATGCTCTCCCCACTGATCATATCCTAGGTTTCCCTAGGGCACTCTCCGACATACTCCCCGCTATCAGCTGCATTAGGAGTCCTTACCGCGTCCCCCTAACTAGTTTGCGGATACTGTTACATATCCGTTCACTAGTTAGTCGAAGTTGGCCAGAACCCCCATAGCACAAGCAAGCAACATTCGTGCGTTGAGTAACCAAACCAGGCATAACCTACACAGGCCATCCTACAGCTGACTAAATAGTCCTAGCATACAACTCATACAACAGGCATATAAGGCATCCTTCCTAGATCCTTAGCCCTAACTAGCATGCAATTCTCAGAATCATATATCAGGCACACAAGACATCCTCCTAGACTCTTAGTCCTATTCTAGCATGCAGTTCCCTGAATCAAAACCATACAACATAACATAACAAGTATGGGTATCTTGGGGAAAACTTACTTGAGCCCGGCCGGTCGCACGCATCACACACTTCGTCTTTCTTAAAACTTCCCATTTTAGATTTTAGAAAACCATTTTCCTTGTAAAAAAATCTTTTGTCCCTCGGTTTGAGTCCATACACCCCCGAGGGTGTGTCCGAATCCCTCTAACCAGGGCTCCAATACCAACTTGTAACAACCCAAAATTCAAGCCCAAAAATTTCATTTTAATTATTTATTTCATAAAAACATTCATTAGAAAATACTGTGCCAACACGACATTTCATAAAACAATGTATCATGTTTGAAACCCATTTCATAAACAAATATCATATCAGAGTACAATCCCAGAAAACTTCGTGCGGAAAATCAGATGTGTGTGTGATGTCATGCTACGCCGCCGACTCCTTCCCCTTAGACGAAGAGGTACCTGAAACCAAAAACCGAAACCGTAAGCACAAAGCTTAGTGAGTTCCCCCATCATACCACATACCATACAATACCATCGGTATCTTTCAACCGGTAATCATCATCGGTATCTTTCAACCGGTAGTCATCATCAGTATCTTACAACCGATAATCATCATCGGTATCTTTCAACCGATAATCATCATCGGTATCTTTCAACCGATAATCATCATCGGTATCTTTCAACCGGTAACCGGGGTCTATCCCCCATACTATTAGCATACAACAACAAGGTATAAGCATACAATTAGGCATATCCGAGTACTGAACTACCCTTCGGTCCTAAGGACCACTGTCAGGGGAAAACTATCCCTATCATACACGTAACATATCATACAGATATATCTCATAACCAAACATGTATCCATACCAAGATAATTATCAAAAATACAATCATCTTCTAAACACTTCTACTTGGTGGGCTGGCATTGTGGCCTTAGACCCACCCCTATTGGAAGGTAACTCACCTTAAAAGGCTGGCTGCTGAAAAGCTGATCCGCAAATGTCTGATAGCTGCTCTGGTGATCCCCCGGCTATATTTCCATAAAACACTTAATCAGACATTGATACTATTCCCAGGGTAAAATGACTATTTTACCCCCGACCGATTCCAAACCAAAGTCAAGTCAAAGTAAAAGTCAACTTCCAGTTGACTCGGCTCGCCGAGTTGGCTTGCCAACTCGCCGAGTCCATCTCCAGTCGATTGACTTTACTCCCGTCTCTACTCGTCGATTTAGGGATTGACTCGACGAATTCACTTCCTAACTGATACCCAATGGTCCTTCATCCGACTCGCCGAGTTGTATGAACAACTCGTCGAGTTAATCTTCATCCGATGAACACGTTCTATCCTCGACTCGCCGAGTTGTATGAACAACTCGTCGAGTTCTATGAAGATTGCCTTGGACTCGTCGAGCACCTTCGTGCACTCGCTGAGTCCCGTGAACTTTTAGATCAATGGCTTAGTCCAGAATGTTGGGTCACTCCCCGGAGACCACCTTAAACTTTTCCACACTCAACTGGGTCCTTTCGACCCTCAACATAATGGGACAGAACCCCCTAGACTCGCCAAGTCCAAGAATGGACTCACCGAGTTGGTCACGTCCATTCCCTAAATCCTTGCTTCCTGATGAACGTCCTTTGATCAAAAGATAGATCCAAGATCCTACAATTGATCTAGCACGTACAGTTACAAACTTTACATGCTTGCATGGGACTTTGAGCTCAAAAGGACATAAAACAAGCTCATATGGCACATGGGACCTTTCATGGGTGCAAAAGCAACCCAAATCTGCCTAGTGACTCCTTTCATGATGTGATTCAGAAGCTTAAACCCCCAACCATGTTTACAAACATGGTTGGCCACCAAAAATGGCTCATAAAATCCCTAAACCTCCCCAAAGAGGGATCTAAGAAATGAATGAGCAAGATCACAGCTTTTTACCTTCAATGAGCTGAAGAAGGTGCACAAACTCAGGTTCCCTTGATCTCTACTTGCTTCCTCAAGTTTCTCTCCTTCCTTCCTTAAGATCACAACACCAAAATCCACCAACAAGGCTTAGATTGCTTCAAAAATGGCTAGGGTTTCAGTGAGGGGTGTTTGGGAGCATAAAGGAGTGATGGAGGCTGCATAAGGTCGTTTAAATAGGGTGCAAACCCCTGGATTAGGGTTTTTGTCCAGACAGCGGCTACTCGCCAAGTCCGCGACCCGACTCGCCGAGTCCACAACTTAAACTCCGCGTCTCATCCCGCTTCTACTCGGCGAGTCAGTCCTTCGACTCGCCGAGTCCAAGGCCAAAATTGTAAATCATTAATAGAATTAAATACAAGAATATGTACCAAGAACCATGTGCTACAGAAGCCCTAAATGCACCCAAAATCTAAGCCCTAAAGATGAACAACCAAATGGAAGACCAAATCAAGGGGCATTTACCTTGATTGAGCTGAAGATAGAATAAGATCTCTGGATCTACAAGCCCCAACTCGAATTCCCAAGGTTCTTCCTTCCTTTCAAGCTTCACAAACCACCCAAAAGCACCAAAATGGTCTTAGATCACACAAAAACGGCTAGGGTTTCGATATACAGCTTCTTGGGAGAGATAGGGATGAGGGAGGCTGAGTTAATTCGTTTAAATAGGGTGCAAACCCTCAGATTTAGGGTTTCACTCAACCAGTACCTACTCGTCGAGTCAGTCTCCCGACTCGTCGAGTAGGTCACTTAAACTGTCCGTGGATCTCGACTCTACTCGATGAGTTGGGCCTCCAACTCATCGAGTCCCAGAGAAAACATCAAAAATACTTGAATAACAGACATACCAGGAATCGGGTGTTACACATATAGATCTAACAATTATTTCCAAGATGTGAAGACTAATGTTACTTCCTTGTTTGCATCCCTTTAGGGCTTCCATGATCTCAAATCACTTCTCCCAACCCACCCTTTGAGCAGGTCCTTAAGTTGGTTCGTTATTTCATAGCACTAAGATGTTCTAATCTCTGTTGGAAATTAGGAATCATTGTGCTTGACATTAGGCAAACCACCTCATTTTAGTCGCTAAGATGTCTTTCATACATGTCTCTAGCAGCCCTAGTAGTCTAGTTGGGTGAGCCTCATAAACAAGTTCTTGAATAGCATAAAGTTTCTTTGTGAACCTGAGCATATTTCTCCGGTTTTAAAACCATAATTCATGTCATTGAGTTTATCCTATTTGAGGAGATTTTGCAGTGAAAAGTTTGTAACAAAATAATTTGTGTTTGAAGACACTAACTAAAACAAGAATATTTACTAGTGATTTGATAATTATCCTTTATAAAATTAACAACTGAAAATATATTTATCAAAGGCTAAGATCTATCACTTCTAGTTGTGAAAGTATTTCTTAATTAGAAAGAGAAGTTATTTGGGTAGATACAACTCTTTACTTATTCTAATCTCTATGGAACTCTTAGATTGGTGCATGATTTATTGGTTTTTACTAAGTGAGCATTTGACGTGTTTATCAAAGGCTAAGATCTATCATTCACTTATCTCTTTTTTGTGAAGAGTATGCCAAAGAACACAAAGAAAGATAGTAAATCGTTCATTTAAACATATACGAAACACGATGTATGGCTCAAGACTCACTGGTAGTGAGTAAATCATTGCTAACATATGTGATGTTCAGCTTAAGACTCACTGTTAGCGAGTAAATCATTTATGTTTGTGATTACGATCACTAAGTATTGAGTTGGATTGCTCACCAACTATTTGTAGTTTGTAAATTACAGTTACTTATAAGTCTCATTATTTCAAGTGTAGGTGCAAATGGGAAAAGTAAACGGGTGGCTTAGCTTGTAGATGATATGAAGAGACTTAGAAGAGTGAATTGTAATGTTAACACAAGGCTTGTTGCCATTGTAAAGTTTGTTGTTCAATTTGTTAATATGGAGTTAAACCATATGTACGGATGAAGTGTTAACAAGAAAAAAAAAAGTTGGTATACTTTGTTTTATTATTTGGAGTGTTAAGAAATTATAAAATGCTTTATCATCATAATCTTCACTTCTAACAAGCAACCATCAAATACACTTTTATGATGACAAAAACCATCCTTTTGCATCCAAGAGACAGATCTAGAGCCATTTTGATTGTGGTGGGTTTTCAAGTCAAAATAGTGCATGATATATCTTGTACAGATTCTAATTTACATGTCATCATCATCCTCTATCAACAAGTAGTGTAATGTTACATGTAATAATATCTCAAAATTATCAAATTTATAGATTATTGTCACAATGTACCATCCAATTTATTTGTTTAGAGCATGGTATATGATCAAATTCGTTCGACTGAAATCATTAATCAAATCAATAACAGAATGCATAACATGTAAAGAAAGTATGCATGAAACTTCTAAAATGAGTATATTTGAAAATTAAGAAATAACATCGTCTATTACAAGTAATGGATTCAGCAAACCCTTTGATTATTGGATTCTCTAGCATCATCAATCTTCACACGTCCAAAATGTTGAGGAAAAGCAACAAAGATGACCTGCCAAATTTAAAAATAATAAAAACAAAAAAGAAAGAATATTGTTAAACAAGATGCCAAATGCTCAACTTGTTTCTTTAGTTGTAGTTAGTAGTTACCGATTGTGTTAGATGCGATAAATAGCAATCTACTTTTATTTATGTGTATTATAGCATTCTACTTTTGTTTTTTCTATCACAACTTTGAAATGTTCTTATTTATGTCATTAACTTTGAAAAATCTACCCTAATTATAGCAATGAAAATTGCTTTATATTTAAGATTATATTGCTATATATAATCTGTAGATTTTTCAAAGTACAATTCTATAATAGGAAGAAATAAAAGTAGGATGTTATAATAAACAAATCAATGAAAGTATTTTTTGTTATTTCTTGCATTTAACCCTTACAAAACTAGCTTTAATATAAACATCTGAAAGTAATATGAATTCAAAGAAACTTGGCAACATCAAACATGTGGGTGGTCATGTCAAACACTCAAATCTAACACATTTACAACTCCATTAATGAATCACATTACCTATACTTCTCGAACAATCATGGCTTACAAAAAGAGACCAATGAATCAGAATATCAGATGATCATGAAGGTTTGGAGAATAAATGATTGGTTTTAAGGTACACACTACACAGAAACCCATTGGAAGATTGCAAAAAGGAAAACAAAAACAAATAACAAATAAATAAATAAATAAATGCAGGTCCTTATGCTTTGTGAGTTTTAAGGAAAAAAAAAACACGTCTTTGTACATACAAATTCCTTTATACTTGCAAAAAAGGTTGTTATCATGAGTGAAAGTGTGGAAACTATCCTCGCTGATACTAAAAACAAAACCTAAAAATCTGCAAATCAGAGAAAAAAATAAACTAATATTTAAATTTGAAACTCAAGTCATACAAGGTCTTGATGGAGGTAATAATGGGTGGTTGCCTCATATTGTTTCTTGCTATATAACAAATGGAGCAATATGAGAAGAAAAAATCTATATAGAGCTTGTAACAAAAACTAAAAAGGAACAATATCTTACCAGATAATCTGATTAAAGGAGATGTAGATCTTGTGTGGTACCATATTACCACCATCTGAAATGGGCATAGCTTCGATTGGTGGAAGCAAGTCCATGAAGAACCTCTCTTTTCTTACGTGCAGTTCCCCTCTTCCTGTAAGCATCCATTATCTCAGCAGACAAACATTCCTCCAATCTTGAGCTATGATTAGTTCGTCGTTTTTTAGCTGCATCAAGGATCCAACGAACAGCTAAAGTTTGTTGCCTATCCCTGGCTACAACCCCAGGGACATCATAAATATTACCAGCTATTCTTACTTTTGCTACTTCACAAATGGGTTTCACATTCTCTAGGGCTTCAGATATAAGTTTGACTGCATCACGATCAGTACGAGCTAGCTTGTGAAGGGTTTCATGGAAGATAGCACGAACTCTCGTCTTTTTGCCTTCTTTCATGCGAAAATTCACCAACTTATGGATCAACTGTTTTTCATCACCATCCAATCCCCCCATGTAGTTGAGAATTTCTGAGCCAGTGTAAGCCACTTTAGACTGACTAGTGGTTGAAAACTGTTGCAGAAACAGCGGTGTGATAGGCGAACTTGAACCATGGAGTTCTCTGATAATACCATTCCACTGCCTACCAGCAGCAACTCGAATCATCTTTTCTAAACTGCTCCGACTGAGTTACTGTACTTAATCACAAGACCTGAAAAACCTGCAATCAGTAGTAAAGCTTGAAAGTTAATTTTATTGGGTTGTCATTTGAGAAAACGCTAAAGATTACTAATTCCATACTTGAAAGTTGAAACATTGTTATGCTAGTTATTCATAAAACATAGACGGACAACAAGTTTTAACGTCCAAGAGTATATACACAAATGCATATGCAAATACGCACAGATATGTAGACACACCAACGCATGTTTACAAACACATTCATCCATTTTCCCCAATCGAAAGCAAAATCTATAGCATATATAGAAACTATCGATGAAATACAAACCTTCTGGGGCTTAATCGAGACTGATTAGACTTCCTAGCTTTAGGGAAATTGCAACCCTAAGAATGAGAGGACATCGGCGGAGGTGAAAAGGGGTTAGACATAGGAAAAATGAATCTTCGCTTCACCGAGAACTTTCTCCGAATAATTTTCGAAATTAGTTACAAAAATGGTCCCTGTAGTTAGAAAAGGAGTGCATTCTCTTTTTGTAACAGACAAATCTTCGTAAATGGTCAATATGGTTCTCATCAATATTATCTCCAAGGGTTTGTTTGATGACCCTCTTATTGTGTTGAGTACGAGGTCAAACGTTTGATAGCATCAATTAAATCTCTAACTCGGTCCACACATCACTTACCGAGTCATCCTAAAAATAATGGTGACTGATAAAAAAAAACTCATTCCTTCGTGTTTACCCTTCTCCTTCTTTCTTCTTGAACAAGACTTTACTCTCTCTTTCGATACCCTTCAGTAATATGGTGATTGTTATTGTTCCTCTCTCTAAAACCCTAATTGTTGCCTAACGTAAAAAAAAAAAAACTTTTATAGTTTTTTTTTTCTTTTTTATACAGCAGTTAAAAAACAAAAAATAAAATACAACCCCTACCAACATAGCCATAACCCCATCCCACCCTACCCCTTATCCACCATCACCGTCCTACCATCATCACTACACAAAAAATACCCACCTTATAACTCTACCCCAACACCACCACATCTTATAATGTTAAATGCTCACCGCCCGGAAACAAAATCGAATTACCAATGAAGTAACGATGTTGGGTTTAGGTCACATGCACCGCCAAGACGTCATTGGCTGAGCATACAGATTTTTAGTATGGCTTATCAAACACACCCTCCCTCTCATTCATCTCTCTCCGGAAAAATACAATCATCGAAAAACACTGATTCTCTCTCGCCCCACCCACCCGATTGACCCTCAACATCACCCAATATATCTTGCCATCACCCACTATACCTTGCCCGTTACCCAAACCAGACCAAGTAACATCTCCGACGAACACCAACAACACTATATCCCCTTCCATGTTCGTCCATATTTTCTTAGATCACTCTGAACAACCATACCATGTTTACAGGAACACGATGCATAAACCCATTACAACACTTATAGAAACATTAAACCCTAGAATTAGATAAGCAAAAGCAAACAGAAACCCGATTTATGAATCCCCAAGCAATTATATCACTGTAACATCACACATGTTTTGGTAAAAAATTAACAAACTAATTTTGTAACTAAATTAGTAAGTGTGGTGTGATGTTTGAAATAAGGTGAGTGTAAGGTGCTTAAGATCTTGAAATGTTACAAAGATCCTAGTTGTGCCCCAGACCTTGGGTACAAAATAATTAAGTTCAGAGAACTGTTTAATAGAAGTGTGTTACTTCTTAATGAAATTATGTGTATTTGGGACAAAAATAGTGTTAAAGTGATTCAATAAATGAATTAGTGTAATAAAGCTTAAGATACTCAAAAAGTGCCAATATACCACAAAGTACCTTGATAATCTTGATAATGAAAACAAATTAACAATAAAATACATAATATAGTAAGGTTATGACGATAAAAAAATAGTAAGTAAATAAAAATATGTAACATCCTGTGTCCCGTCATTTCTTATTTCAGGGTCGTGGGTCAGAAATCGATTGCATAAAGGCTTTATGCCTTAAGGAGGTAATGTTTAGACCTTTTGAAAGGAGGCAATGATGGTTATGAGATCTAAACCTTTGAATTGTGTTTTGGGCCGAAGTGTAGAAAGGAAAAAGTCATATGTAATATTATAGAGCTCTTTAACACTTTTCCGTGGATATAAAGAACGTCGAAAACGGAGTTGAAACGAAGAAGAGACGACCGTTTGAAGTTAGGACATTTTTTGGGTTGAGGCGGTAGGATTTTTTGGGTTAGGCGTACTAGGGCATCCCTAATACGCTGGACGTAAATTGAGTACGTTGGGCGTACATGATCAGTGCCCAAACCCTATTTTCGTGGTTTGAGCCCTATTTAAGCTCCTTAACTTCCTAAACACACTCCATTCTTAGCATCCACCTCTCCAACACCCTCTCTTGAAACCCTAACGTACCCTATTTTGAGCCTTGTGAGCAAAAAGAAGGTGTTTTTATATGCTTTGGAGTGTTCTTGGTGCATCTTGGAGAAGAAGGAACTCATTGAAGAAGTGTTGGTTGCATTGGAGCTTGTAAATCTAGACCTTGTTCACCCTGATATTTCTTCTGGATGTATAAAGTTTGAATCATTATGATGAAATTGTTAGATCTAGCTAGTTTTGGGTGTTATGAGCTTTTGGTCACTTTAAGTGCATAAAGTTTAGATCTTGGAAGTTTGTGACCTTGTTATGGATAAAGTGATGGGTTATGAGCATAACATCATTCCTATTGTGTTCATGCAACCCTAATTGCTTTGATCTAGGTTTTTCTAATTTGAACATACAACATTGAATCCCAAAGCAATAAACCCTATGAACTAGCATATAATTTGAAATTGACATATGATTAGGGTTAGAAACATTACCTTCATTGTTATGTAGCAATAACAATCCCAATACTTCTTGATCTTGACTTCTAAAAGCCTAGTGCCTCAAATGTTGCACCTCTAATGGAGTCATAAACACCACTAGCAACAAGGAAGAACAAGAGAGAAAGAGAGAGAGAGAGCGGAGAGGCTCAAAATCGGCTATGGAATCCTTCTAGGGTTTCTTATGGCTGATTTTGGCATGCCCAAGGGTTCCTTATATAGCTGAGCAATTAGGGTTTCAGTCAAAACCCTAATCCAGTTGCTTAGTCTTTAAGCAGCCCAAAGGATCCTTCCAGAAGGCCCCTTGGATGATTTCTATATGGACTCCCATATAGAATTCGTCCATTGCTTCCTTATAGATCCTAAGCCCAACTTTGTAACTATCTTATAATTATAGTATCAGTCCCCTTGATTTAATTAATCTCTTTTGACCACAAAACTAATTCTAAATTAATTCTTGATCAATATTAATTAAACCATATGATTTCTCTTTTAATATATTATTCATATAATATATTAATAAATCACAATTAATCCTCTTTCTCCATAATTCATCCTATCAGTTGCTAAGGTGAAGGCAACCCAAAAGGACCATGCTCATAATCGGGTCAAGTACAAACCAAAATAGTTATGGGCTTAGACACCTAATCCAATATAAAGTTGGAAACTTTATCCATCTAAACATCATATTGATTTAGATCTGAAGGTTAAAGACTAAGACTTAATGGATAAAGTTGAAAAAGATGCACTTTTGGTCCTTTTTATGACTTAAAGACTAGATCTTGTTTGTTGGGTCCTTTTTATTCATTATATCCCTTCCATGCCAGAGTTGTGATGTCTTAATGGATTAATAAGTTAGGGTTTTAACTTTTGGACCTACCGTAGCCATGGAAAGTCATAAAGGTGGAAACTTTATGACTTAAGACAATGTTTCGAGGCTAGATCTGAGTTTGGGTGAAAAGTCCTTAAAGGATTAAGTGCTTAATGGAAAGGATGGAATCATCCCGAGTATGTTGGGCGTAATTTTCGTACGTTGGGTGTACTAAGACATCCCATGTACACGGGGCGTAAGTTGAGTATGCAGGGCGTACTCAACCAACCTTGGAATTTGACTTTTGTTGACTCCATTGACCATTGACTTTTTGACCAAGTTTGACTTTAGGTCAAAGTTAAGGGTTTTGATTGGTGATTAAGATTTTATATGGTTACGATGTTAGTGGATCCGCATGAGCAAGCAGTGTAGCAGGGAGCGTATCACGGTATTCTCAAGTTTCTTTGTTTTAGGTGAGTTTCACCTCATTATATGGTAGGTCGAAGGCACCAATGTCAGTCCACTAGTTCCAGTTATCTGTTAGTAGAGGGATGCCTTAGGGACTGTATATATTCATGTAGAATATACCGAGGACTCTGAATCTAGGATTTCTTTCCTTTTTCTTGTTTGGTTGTGGCTCTAGAGTAGGATCATATGTCTAGGTGTCTATCTCACCTCTGAGTATATACAGTTATGCATCCATTGGATTGTTGGTATTTAGTATGTTGCTATATTGTAGTGAACTATTAGATATGTATCTCTTGGATTGTTGGTATTAGGATCATATGTTTGGGTGTCTATCTCACCTCTGAGGACTCTTACTCATGAATGTCATATTAATGTCTAACCATTTCAGACAATCTACAAGCCAAATTCATGACAGTCTTGATTCAATACCTACTTCCAAAGTATGATTAACTATGGAAAGTTTGAATAATCTTATTATTCTGGAAGTCAAAACATGCAAAATTGAAACAATAGTAAATAATTGACACAAGATAGTAACTTTACTCATAAATAAACAACAACTTTTATTTAATCATCAAATGTCAGTTACATTTTATCTATTACAAGTTTCAGAAATTACTATCTAATCATTAAAACTAATATCGTCTTTCAACCCAATGCGCCTCACATGCTGCAAATGCTTAACCCTATTTAGTCCCTTCGTAAGGGGATCTGTTGGGTTCTCTTATGACGATACCCTCTTAGCTACAAGGAGTCCTTCTTCTATCTTGTGTCTTATGAAGTGATATTTTCTGTTAATGTGCCTGGATCTACCATGATCCATTGGTTCCTTGGCTACGCCAACCGCACTGTCACTGTCATAGAAAATCTCCATAGGCTCCTTTATAGCTGGTACAACTCCAAGGTGTCCAATCAAGTTCTTCAGCCATATTGCCTCCTTCGCCGCTTCGCTTGCTACTATGTACTCTAATCCGCACGTTGAATCTGCTACATTCTCCTGCTTGGAACTTTTCCAAGTAACTGCTCCTCTATTCAGGGTAAATACCCCAGCCCGACTGAGAGCGGAAATTATCTATGTCGGTCTGAAAGCTAGCATCGCTATACCCCACCACTCTCAAGTCATCACTCCCGCCAAGTTGAAGGACCCAGTCCTTAGTCCTTCGCAAGTACTTGAGAATGTTTTTCACCGCAGTCCAGTGAGCCTTTCCAGGATTCCCTTGATATCTGATGACCATGCTCAAAGAAAAGGCCACATCAGGGCGAGTATAAGTCATTGCATACATAATCGAGCCAACTGTGGAAACATATGGTAATCGACTAATCTCAGCTATCTCAGCCTCTATGCTCGGACTCTGAGTTTTACTCAGTTTGGCATTGCTCTGGATCGGTAAATCACCTTTCTTGGAATTCTGCATATTAAACCTCTTCAACACCTTGTCCAAGTAGGTACTTTGACTAAATCCAACCAGTCTCTTACTCCTGTCTCTCAATATCCTTATCCCTAAGATATAGGCAGCTTCTCCAAGGTCCTTCATAGCGAAACACTTCCCAAGCCAAGATTTCACCTCCTGCAAGGCTGGGATGTCATTTCCTATGAGTAGTATGTCATCCACATACAGTACCAAAAAGCTAACTATACTCCCACTAGCTGTGACATATACACAAGACTCATCCTCGCTTCTTGAAAAGCCAAATTCTTTGACTTTCTCATTGAAACAAAGATTCCATCTACGAGATGCTTGTTTCAATCCATAAATGGATTTCTCAAGCTTACATACTCTATTAGGGTACTATGCATTGACAAAACCCTCTGGCTGATTCATGTAAACATCCTCAGCCAACTTTCCATTAAGGAAAGCGGTTTTGACATCCATTTGCCATATTTCATAATCATGAAATGCAGCTATGGCTAGCATAACCCTAATAGACTTAATCTTAGCTACTGGTTAGAAGGTCTCATTATAGTCAACTCCCGAAGTTTGAGTAAAGCCCTTCGCAACTAGTCGCGCTTAATAAGTGTGTACTTTCCCATCCATGTCGGTTTTCTTCTTAAAGATCCATTTGTACCCGACTGTCTTACGACCCGGTACATTGTCAACCAAGTTCCAAACTTGATTGTCATACATGGACTAAATCTCGTTGTCCATAGCCTCTTTCCACTTTGCAGACCCGGAGCCCGCCATGGCTTCCTTGTAACTTTTAGGTTCATCCAAATTTACCAGTGTGCTATCACTGATAAATATATCACCTTCTATAGTAATATGGAAACTATAAAACTTAGGTGTATTCCTAACTCTTGTGGAACGCCTCAGAGGTACAAAATCGTCAATCGACTCAACAGGAGTTCCTTCCTCGGGTTGATCACTAGTGTTTGAGGTTACCTCACCAATTGACTCTTGAAGCTCTTCAAGGTCAATTTGCCTCCCACTGTTTCCTTGGCTTATGAATTTTCTCTCACGAAAGACCCCTCTCCTCGCAACGAAGACAACATTATTACTCGGTTTGTAGAAGAGATAACCAAAGGATTTATGTGGGTAGCCGATGAGAATACACCGCTCACTCTGAGGTTCGAACTTGTCATGAGTCTCGCGTCTCACGAAAGCCTCGCAACCCCAAACCTTGATGTGTGCTAAAGAGGGAACCTTCCCTGTCCACATCTCGTAAGGTGTATTGGTAACCTTCTTGGTAGGGACTAGATTAAGGATATGGGCGGCAGTCTCTAAGGCATACCCCCAAAATGAGATAGGTAACGAAGCTTGACTCATCATGGAACGAACCATGTCCAACAAGGTTCGATTGCGCCTCTCAGCCACACCATTAAGCTGTGGTGTTCTAGGAGGTGTCAATTGTGAAACAATTCCACATTCCTTAAGATAATCAAGGAACTCGATACTAAGATACTCATCGCCTCGATCGGATCGGAACATCTTTATCTTCCTGCCCAGCTGATTCTCCACTTTTTGCTTAATCTCTTTGAATCTTTCAAAGGTTTCTGACTTATGCTTGATTAAGTAGACATAGCCATATCTATTATAATCATCAGTAAAAGTCACATAAAAGCGGTTAGCATTCCTTGTGGCGGTTCTGAAGGGTCCACACACATCTGTGTGTATGAGGTCCAACAAACCTTCACTCCTCTCACAAGAACCAGTGAAGGGTGATTTAGTCATATTTCCAAGCAAACAAGTTTCACAACTACCATCTAACTTTAAGTCAAATGATTCCAAGACTCCATCCTTTTGGATTTGGCCTATGCGCTTCTTGTTTACATGTCCAAGACGACAATGCCACAAGGATACTTTATCCAAACTAGTGGAAGAATCAATGTGCAATACATTATTTCCTAAGTTGTCTACAACCATCACAGTTTCATATACACATTTACAAGGTAATGCTCTAAAATAAAAAAAACACCATTATAATAAGCATTTATTGCACCAATTTCATTATCAAACGAAAATGTGAAACCTTGTTTGTACAAACCATGAAAAGAAATAACATTTCTCACCATTTCAGATGAGTAACAACAATTATTCAAATCTAATTTTAACCCACTACAAAGCAATAAATAATAAACTCCAATCTTGGTGACAAGTGAAGCTTTCCTATTCCCCATGATTAAGTTTATCTTCTCGTGCTCCACATCCTCACTTCTTTTTAGTCCTTGCAAATCAGAACAAATGTGAATACCACAACCTGTATCAAAGACCCAAGAATTAGTATGCGGTGTGTTATTAGACAATATAGTGTAAATACCTGCATGGGTGGGTTTTACTTTCCCATCCTTAACATCCTGCAAGTACTTAGGGCAGTTTTGCTTCCAGTGCCCCTTATCATGACAATAGAAGCACTCTACTTCTTTTGGGTTGGAGGAGGGAGCAGCAGGACCGACTTTAGTCTTGATTGAAGAGGACCCACCAAGAGACTTTCCCTTGTGACCCTTGGAAGGGGTCTTCCTCTTCTTTCCCTTGCCTTGCCCGATTGCCAGGACTGGGGCAGTAGCAGTAGTAGGGCCGGTCCAGACGGTGGGCAACCCGAGCGACCGCCTAGGGCCCACGACTCCAGGGGGCCCAAATTTTATGGGTTATATAGTGTATATATATAAACCAATTATTACCAAAAAAAAATTTATGACCTAAAGTTGGTTCAAACTCAAACTAGCTCAAAAGATAAATAATTTGGCTTGCCTGTTATTGTTAATTGAACGTGTTTATAGTGAAGAATAAATGATATATTTTTTTGAATCTTTATTATATTTGTCTTTAAGGGGCCCTTTTTTTTCTTTTCACCCCGGGCCCCATATAAGTTTGGACCGGCCCTGAGCAGTAGGAGTGGTTACTACAAATTTACCTTTGAGACCACTTTCGGCAATCCTCAAAAGGTATTGAAGCTTGCTCACAGTGACTTCCTCCTTATTCATATGATAAGTCATGTGGAACTGATCATATCATGGAGGTGAGGAGTGTAGAATAATATCTATAGCCAACTCCTCATCAAAGTTCACATTCAATTTGAGCAGACGATCCACAAACCTTTGCATTTTCTGCAGGTGGCCCATGATGGGTTCACCATCCTTCATCTTTGTTGTAATCATGGAGCAGATGATTTCATACCGCTCTTGACGAGCACTCTGATGGTATCTTTCCATCAGGTCCTAGTGCATCTCAAAAGGGTAGAAGTCCTCATAGGACTTTTGGAGTTCAAGAGACATGGTGGCAAGCATGATACAAGCTACCTTGGTGGCATCTTTCACATTTGCCCTAAAATCAACAATCTCCTGAGGAGTGGCAGTAGACTCATCGATTTCCTTAAGCTCCTTGTTGAGGACATATTCGTTGTCCTCATAACAAGTAACCATCTTGATGTTCCTAATCCAATCATTGAAATTAGTCCCATCAAAGATGACTCTCCCACAAAGGTTCATGAAAGAGAAGGAGCCAATAGGGTTTGAGCCAGAAGCATTATTAGAAGACATCTGAAAAAGAAGAAAGACAAAGTTATAGAGTCCTTAATATAACACCCAAAATGAAATATTAAGGCAAGGACCCAACACAATATTTTACAATTTGAAGAGGGATGCCGTAATCCAAGTTGCAAAATATTTGAAGGTAGGTAAATGACGGTTTACCAATTTCCACCATGAAAAATGAAATTGATTATTAGGTTTTAGATGAATTGAAATTCCTTGATTCTTTGGAGATTCATTGAACTTTTCAATGACATGTTTAAATCTCAATTATGCCCTTCAAGTTTATGATTGGGATACCGAGGATCACAAATAAGGTGTGAATAACCATGCAAATATACTTGGTACTCTTAATGTCATTTATCACCTAATCGATGTGCCGGTTAACCATACACGCTCCATCGATCTATGACAAACATTAAGCTACCCTTTGCCACCCTTACTAGTCCATGTTAGTGTGCCGATTAACCACACACGCTCTACTAACGACTTCGTAGGGTGCAAAGTGTAATTTCATGGGTTAGCATCAATTTCAAATTTTCCTAAAGTAACTAAGATTGGGAATTTATAAAACATGTAGTTACTTTATATCTATCATTATACTTTTAATGAGAATTATAGTCTTTGTCCTATCCGTTCGGCTAACGACCCTCCACTAGTCAAGGAAGCGGTGGGTGAGAGTGGACACCCATTAAACCACCATTTTATAGGCAATAACCTTATACCTCCTCTTATAGACCGGCTTTGTGAATGAGGTCTACTAACGGTAAGATTGACATGTTCTTATATATATATATATATATATATATATATATATATATATATATTATAATAGTATAAGGGTTGAATTTTAACCTTTTAAAATTCTAGGGTTTGGAATTAAAGTTTTAATGCGTGACTTTACAAATTCCAAAACTTGAGGGCAAGTTTTGAAACTCTTCAAAACTTTTCAACTTCATAACATATGAGTTTAATGGTCTTTTAAAATGAGACACTTCATTTTTGTATAACCTATGACTTTTAATGATTCATTTAAATGATTTTTTTTTTGGAATTCCATAACTTGAGGACAAGTTATGGAGTCCATTAAAATCATCAAGATCATCAATTTAAACTAACAAGCATGTTCAAGTTCTTGATTAAACTCATATGAACAAGATAATTCAAATCAAAGAAATTCCATGTAATTAGACTAATCATATAAACTAATACAAAACATGAAATTTTGACAATTATTTTTTGAATTGGATAAGCATGATCATTACCACATCAAAAACAGGTTTATAAGTTCAAAAACAGTTTAGGGTAATGATCCTAGTCCATTTCCAGCCTTAAAACTCGAAAATCTACACTCAAGGGCTCCAACTCGTCGAGTGTATGAACCAACTCGGCGAGTTGGTCAGGATTGTGAAGGGACTCGACGAGTCCACTGTCCAAACATCAAATTTTTGATTTTTAAAGGACTTCTAAGCATGTAGCATCAAGTATAATTAAAAACAAGCGTAGGCTCTGATACCATTGAAGGGTTTTGAGCATTCTAACACTCCTAAGGTGTACATGCAACCTTAAATACCTTGGATCTATGTTTTCTCTATTATACATGCAAACTTTCATTTTCCAAGGTATTACTCTAGCTAGCATACAAAACTTTGATACTTGGGTAATAAAACAAGCCAAATAACAAACCTTTTGTTGTAACTTGTTGCTTGGAGCTTTAAGAGCCTAGCACCAATAGTATGAATGCCTCAAGTGGAATCAAAAATCACCACTAACACTTGGAAACTTGGAAGAGAACTATTTAGCTCACAAAAATCAGCCACACTCTTTCAAAGACTTTAGGTGCCAATTTCTTAAATCAAAGGGCTTCTTATATAGTGTGGTTATATCAGGGTTACACCATGTAAACCCTAATGTGCATGACTTTCCACATTCCTCACAATCCATCGGTTTTAACATCCATAGAGTATCCATGGGTCACCACATGGGTTAAGCCCAACATAAGGAATCATAAATAATTAGCCCACATTATAAGAATAAATGATTTACATAATCAATCCCAATATATTTAATTAGTCTCTTTTGATCACAAAATTAATTCCAAATTAATTATTGATCAATACTAATTAAATAATATGATTTCATATTAATATATTATAACTTATAATATATTAATAAATCATAACTATCCTCTTCTCAAAAGTCCAAATTGTTCTGGTGAAGTGCAACCCAAATGCACCATGCTAAACCGGGTCAAGTACATACCAAATATAGTTATGAAATTAGATACCTTATCCAACAATACTTCTAGGTCAAGTACATGATGTGTATACATGATTCATGCAAAGATGTTAAACTCAAGGAATGATCTGAATTTGGATAGTCGCTATAGTTAAAGTAATTGTAGAATACACATATGAATATGGAATCTAAGTACACTATCCTTCGATTCTAATTGTTTCCAAGTTTCCAGTAGGTTATAACTTAGCTTCTGGTTTCTAAGTCTAGTATGTTCCGTGCCTATACATGCAACTATGTTTATCCAAGTCTAGAACCGACTCGAATTTTTCATGTTGTCACAGTTGAGGAGATTGCCAAGGAAGCTAAAGTATTTAAAGTTAATGAGTTGTTAGAAGAAATGGTGAAGATGCTTAATGATGTCAATGAGAGTAATATAGCATCTCGGGACGTTGAAGCTTGGACAAAAGCTTTGAATAAGACGATAAAGGGTAAAGAAGAGGTTGATCCGAAGGTTGGGAAGGTGGATGAGAATGAAGGGGTTAGTGAGAAAAAACAATATACAATATGTTACCCTACGAGGTTTGTTCTTTTTGTTATTTTAACAATTTTATTTTTTATGACAATGAATGAATCTTTATGTTTCTTATCTTGATTTTTCTACAACTTGAAAATTTAGAGTCTTATTTGAAATCTTTAGTTAAGATTCAAGGATAGGATAATTGATTTTTCTCAGACAATAGTTGGATCCTGTCACTGATGTAATGAAAATTTCAAAAGGTAGAGATCTATATTTTATATACTTGGGGTAGTAAATGTTTTTCATAGAAAAATAATATTTGGAAAGTATCAATGAACTTCTTGCTTTGTCATTTACAAAGTACGTACTTTGTAAAGAGAAATATTAGAAAGATGATAATACTTCGTTTTTTTAATAAGTAGCATGAGGTAGGCCATTAATGAATTTTTTAATCAAGTATCTTAAATTAAAAACATAAAATATTTTCAAAGACAAGGATTCATGATCGTGTATGGCTTAAGAAAGTTAATAATAAGTGGAAGACAATCTTAAAAGTAAATCCAAAGATATCTGAAGAATTGTGTACCTTATATCAGTGAGGATATCTTGAGCAACTCTATTCTTATACGATATCTCGAGATAATATATTGGGTGAAAGATACTTCATTTGATATTTTGGGATGCCCCCACTACTTTAAACCTTTGATTTTAATTCAAATATATTAGATTTGAGATAGATGTTTTATATTTCTTAGCTTAGTGAACATGAACATGTTCAAACCAATAGAAAACATAAAATGTTGAATATCTTGGGATAACCTCATCCTAGGAATGTTCCCTTAGGACATTCCACAACCTTGGGATGTTCCCTTATGCTTAAGTTTAACATGTTAATGATAAATGCATGGGTATAATTTCATGGCTGTATGACATGCATTGATTTTTTCTTAAGTTCTAACAGATAGTAATATGGAGGTTGTTGGTTACTAGAACGTAAGTCAATCCCCATATCCTTTTACTATTGCTAGAATTTGTGAGTCCAAGCAAAGTGTCTCAACCTAATCTCGTATAAAGACATTAGTCTTTAAACCTTAGAAGATATTTTGGATACCTAGGAACTTAGGAGGGATGATCAATCATTAATGTCTTTATCAAGATCTCCGATGTCTGCAAAATAAAGATCTTGGGTAAAGGGTGGGTGTTAGATTAAACTAACACCCCTCCGATGCTTAAGCCAATGTCAAGAATAAGAATATATAATTGATAAATGATGTCACAACTGAAAATTTTCAAGTTAAAAAACCAAGCCAAAGGAGTCTCGTATATGGAATAGCTATAGCTATACTATTATTATTATGTTATGGTAATATACTTTTTGAGAATTATGCTACGCTAAACTCTCTTGAGCTATGAAATTAAATGCGATGTTAAACTTACGTCAAATATAAATCACACAAACAATAAAACAAACATATTTGAGCTTCCTTTACACTAAGACCATGAACACTTCGCTAGGAAGTACCCAAGGCCGTAAACTACCCTAGGAAGTCATAAGTTGGCCGTGAACAACTTCCAAGAGGCCACTTTGGCCGTGAACCACCCAAATCCACCAAGCCTTGATCGTGAACACCAATCTAGGCCACCTTTAGACCGTGAACTACCTAGTGGACTCCCATTTAGACCGTGAACTACCTAGTGGACTCCCATTTAGACCGTAAACCACCTTTGGAAGATCCCTTTTGACCGTAAACCCTTTGGTGGACCTCCCTTGGAGTGTAAACCCTTGTCTAAATCCATTTAGACCGTGAACCCCTTTCCAATTCAAGGGTGTGTACAGATTGTGAGCTGTATTTGACTATTTCCAATACAAATCTCAGTAACCTATGCATTGCCCACCAATAAACCAAGCACATATCAAATCAAATTCATATCCCCATTCAAAGGGGCGTAAACCCCATTCTCATTTCACCAAACTCATTTACACTTCTGTGAATCCTTTGTAAACCCTCCTAAGCATTCAACTAAGTTCCAGGAACCATTTTTCCTCACAAATCTTCCTAAGATTTGGTAAGTAAATTATGCCTAGTTAAATGATTCATCCAACACTTCAAGTGTTCTAGGCTCCAATTTCTGTGTTCAAGTGTTCTAAATCTTCTACTCACACATAAATTTATGTGTTCAAGTGTTCTAAATCTTCTACTCACACATAAATTTATGTGTTCATAATCTTATGCTAGAAAATCCTCAAGAAGTTCATCCAACACTTCAAGTGTTCTAGGCTCCAATTTCTCACCTCATCTCTTCACCCACACATTCTCCAATGGTGAGCTTCATACCCCTATCTTTTAAGTTTTTCATTGTTTTTTTTTTTTTTTTGGTGGGGGGGGGGGGGGGGAATACAAGTCAAGAGTCTTGTGAGATCATAGTATAATTACTTGTATATATTTGTATGTTGTGGTGTATATGTTTAAGATTATGAAACCTCCTATAAAAGTCCAAACTCAAGATTTTAGTTAGGCCTCAAGGGTTTAGACTAAATCCCACCAATTATTGTTGATTAGATGTGAAAACTAGTGTTCATATGACTATCATTCATAAAATCAGATGTCAAAAGTTACAAGGATTTTATTAAACAAATTGTTTAAAGAAGAGTTTGGACATAATATTTTGAAGATGTTAAGTTATGGAAATATTAATATCTTGGGCCATTTTCGGCCATATATATATATATATATATATATATATATATATATATATATATATATATATATATATATCATTTTTGGAACATGGAATAAATTTGAGAAATTATCGAACACTTTGATTTATTAAGGACCAAAAATGGAATTATGAGGTAAATAAGGGTCTTTTTGAACATTTTCATAAATATAAGTCTAAAATGAGCATTTTAGAAGAAATAGGTCATTTTCAACAACCCACCAAGTTTTGAACCACTTATGACACCTTTTAACAAATATGAGTCTTATTTGATAATTTGTAAAAAGAAGTGCCATTATTGCCAACATCGATAATATTGAGTTATTTTTGATAAATATGATTCAATGTGGATTATTTTCAATAAACAAAATGAAATGAAACCCCTAGTCAACAAACGCAACTACGGCTATGAAACGAAACAAAACACCTAGTCAACAAGCACAACTAATGTTACGAAACGAAAACGAAACACCTACTCAACAAGCACAACTAATGTTACGAAACGAAAACGAGACACCTAGTCGACAAGTACAACTATTGTTATTTACTAAATAAATGATGGATTTCAACTATTAGCACAAATATCTGTTAGTATTATAGTCAGACGCATCTTCATGGTACATATATATATATATATATATATATATATATATATATATATATATATATATATATATATATAGTGTATGTTTAAAGTCCTGTAAAGAGCTATAACCAGAGTCTCCTGGAGGGAGATCGGGAATTTGTGTATAGATCTATACGGGGTTGACACCCCGCACCTTCGATGTTCGCTACAGCTAGACCGGCCAGTCTAGGGTGACAAATGTCTTAAACGAATCTGGCGCCTGAAGAACGCCTAGACAGTCACTCCGTCATATTAGTATGGTTATAACAGCTCGCTAGAATATAACAATGTTATTTAGAAATTTACGCAGGGAAAACCTTACAAACAAATTGACACATTGTGTTGACCGCCCCTATGCATGGTAATGATTGTCCACATTCATTGTGTTGATCGTCTACTTGCATTGTGCGGATTGTCCACAATCGCCTGTTGATTTCTCACACCTCTCCAGTCTTAGGGTTTTTAAGACCACAAACGATTTTATACATTTCGAAAGATGATAAACTAAAACGCACCCATGCAACTATACTTGATTGAAAATAAGACTTCCAACTATTTTATACAAGAAAATATAGGATTTTCTGGAGAAAACGAATTTATACAATTTCGAAAGACGGTAAACTAAAACACACACATGCAACTATACTTGATTGGAAACAAGAATTATAACTATTTTATATAAAAAAATATAGGATTTTCTAGAGAAAACAAATTTATACAATTTCGAAAGACGATAAACTAAAACACACACATGCAACTATACTTGATTGGAAACAAGACTTACAAATATTTTATACAAGAAAATATAGGATTTTCTGGAGAAAACGAATTTATACAATTTCGAAAGATGATAGACTAAAACACACACATGTAACTATACTTGATTGGAAACAAGACTTACAACTATTTTGACAAGAAAACACTAGAATTTTCTGGGTTTCTAAACTATCACAAAGTTTTATACGAAAATGGTTATGAACTCACCAACATATTATATGTTGACGTTTTTCAAAACGACTTGTATTCTCAGGGATCTAGTAAGCAGGTAATCACCACGATCAAGGACTAGCGTCGCTGCATTATGTTATTGCTACTTTTGTTATTTCATGTTTAACTTTTGAACAGAACAAGCATTGTAAACAATGCAAGTTTATTATCCTAATGTATGATGTTTGGATTTGCTATGTTTCATTTATATTCAATTGTTATGATACTGCTCAATAAAGTCATCCGCCTCTGGACGTTTCCGCCATCTGGTCCGGGGGTGTGACAAATGAAATTAGAAAGGAATACATACCTGAATATTTTGGAACGTGATCTTGGGCTTACGTAAAGTAGGTTTTAAGATGTATAAAATTCTAGGATCTTGGTAACACTTGACCATCTAGGGTAGATAGCCAGTATGCCCCCTTTCCAACTTCTGAATTTGTAAGGTAAGGATCTTCCCATTTTGGAGCAAGTTTCCATGCACTATGTCAACTGTATTTTGGAAAAAAAAATTCTAAGGACAATATCTCCTACCTGGAACCTTTTTATTCTTGTATTCTTGTTGTAAGACTTGGCAATTTTTTGTTGATATGTTGTTATCCTTATCTTGGCAAGATCCATGAGTTCATCTACTGTGTCAAGATCTTCAGCCAAAATTTTCTCATTATTTCTTGGTTATAAAATCTTGTTCTAGCTATAAGGAACATGAATTCTGGGGGAATCACAACTTTTATTTCCAAATACTAAAGAATATGGTGTTTGTCATATAGAATTTTTGGTTGTGGTTCTATCTGCCTAAAGAACCAAGGGTAATTCTTCGACCCCTCTTCCTCTTTTCTTTGCGAGTCTTTATTTAGGTTATGGACTATGATTTTGTTGCTCTAATCAACTTTACCATTTTCTTGAGGATGAATAGGTGCAAAAGGTTGTTAGGGACAGGATCATTGACTCATATTCAGGATCATCAAATACTTCTGAAGCCTCAGGATCTTGACCAATATCACTAACATTTCTAACACTTGTAACGACTATATTCTCTTTATTTTTCTCACATGTGCATAAGAAGTCGACACAAGACCAATTTGTCACACCCGAAAACCATTGAACGGCGGAAACGTTCTGGGGCGGAGGACGTCATGTACAGTATCACAACAATGAAAAGTAGTAAACAAGCAACAACATCATCCATTGCATTAATAATATAATTTTAATACAAGTGTGTTAAGATATGTATAATAGACACTAATGTATAAATCAAAATGAAAGATGAGTCTTGATCGAGCTCCATCTTCCTTAATCCTTGCATCGGTACCTGTCTATGATGACCTGAGGATACAAGTAATTTTGAAAGCGAGCTTTAAAGCTGGTGAGATCATAAGTATTTTAGTATCTTAATTTGTATGTAAATACTTGTATGTATTTGAATTGTAAGTATTTGTATGTATACGAATTGTAAGTATTGAAGATCTAAATGAACTGTATGTATGAAAATGTTTGTAAAACAACTGTAAACGTTTGAAAAGCCCTAGAAATCCCTATGATTCCTATTAGTAACAAAGGAGTCTTCTACCAAGACTTAACTGCTCTCAATGTAGTCTTCTACCAAGACCTAACTACTCTCAATGTAGTCTTCTACCAAGACTTAACTGTTCTGAATGTAGTCTTCTACGAAGACTTAACTGTTCTGAATGTATTCTTCTATCAAGACCTAACTGCTCTGAATATAGCCTTCTACCAAGGTATCTAGTGTCTGTGCGTGTGTCTCTTGTAAGAGTATGTATTTTCCCAGGTATGACTATCATTAACCAAAAATATAGTTTCTACATTACCGTGCGTCGTGTGAATGTTCACGAAGTGAATGTAATGGGAAAACAAAATAGTACTATGGTGTAGTGTCGAACTACAACCGTACCAATTACCTTAAGTCTAGGGTAATCTTGTAAGTACTGTAGCATTTGTAATAAATAACTACATCGGTACTCAGCTGCCTTATTTGAGGGATAAGGTATAATGTGATGTCTAGATCCCAGGCTGTACGCTCCCCTATCAAAGGGATTTTGGGACCTACCCACGACCCCTGCATATCTGCAAGCCGTGAGCATCCACATTACTATGATCATGTATACTCGATATAACTATCACAATCGCATTGTGATTCATCAGTATAGTTAGATCTTGAACTGGGTCCATGCTATAGCACCTAGTGACATCTGTTCTATGTATATGTAAGTGTACTCGTGTAAGTGTGATCATGTAATTGTACTCATGTAAGTGTGACCATGTAAATGTATCTATGTAATAGTATAGTAATGTACTGAAATGTTCTATCTGTAATGTATGTTCTCTCTATCTAACAAGTATAGTAAAGTACTATAGAGTTCTAGCAAGTATTGACTCACGAATGAACTGACTCATTGTATGTTATCGCGTTCTATTAATAGTTTTAGTATCTTTCTAAACTACCCATATGGTAGTTTACTAGTAATCTAACTGGGACGTATGAACATGGATGTATACCCTTGCTACCCAAGGGCATTGGATGAACTGGAAGGACCTTTTATGTCTATATATGTACACATGATATATAACTAATATTTAAACGACCTTCAGATGAGTACCCGATATCCTATCAGACCACCACCAAATCGAGGAAAAGGAAACAAGGTGGATAGCCTTCCTAAGTCTTTTAAACATTACTTATATAACTATACATATAGAGGCATGAAATTTATAATATAAAAGCGTAAAATAAGTTTTGTAAAACCTTTGAACATAATTATTATCTAAGAAAAGATTGACTTGATGTCCATTTATAAAACGTTTTGAAGGCATGGGTTTGATAAAACAACTTTAGTATAAGGAAACATTTGTTTGAAACACAATTGTAAATGAGTTTGAAATGTAACATACAAAGTAAAATATATACAGTGTAATAAAGAGTTTTAAACACATAAAGTGTTTATGAAAAACATTTGAAGTAAACTGTTTGGTAAAACGGCTAATGAGTAGCCAACCATTTGAATGTAGCTTATTAATCACATGTGATTAATATAATGACTAGCATTATTCTACTTGTATCCCCCCCATAAAATATTTAAAAATAGTTAAAGCATTGATTAAGAGGTATGAACTCACCTGTAGTGAATGGTTCTGACGAAAATGTTGGATCAGTTGCTAAGTATCAAGTGGTAACTTAAGTACACACGCGAATCCTATTTAGCATATATTGGCACATATATGAATATAATTAGTGTTATGAACAACTAATTAATGAATTGGGACCACCTTAGGGACTAGTGAACACTTATATTGAAGTGTTACAACCATAAATGATTGTACGAAGGGTTAAAAGGCTATACAAGGGAGTGTATGGCCAAAATACACACTATATGTGTGTGTGTGCGGCCAAGTGTGCGGCCAGGTGTGCTGCCAGCACATGTGTGTGGCCAGGTATGCTGCTAGAAGCGTGTGCTGCCATAAAACATGGTGTTCTTGGTGTTCTTGGTGAAAGATGTTACCTTTCCGGATGATACTTGAGAGGATTTTCGAGTCCTAGCTTTGCAAGAGTGTAAGAAATGATCAAAATGGCCAAGGATAGTACTTATAGGAGGGTGTGTGCGGTTGGAGGTGTGTGTGGTTGGCCTGTGTGCGGCTGGCTGGCCGCACACACCAGGTTTGGTGTGTTTAGCCCATTTTTCTAATTGCTACACCCAATCTAATCCATCCTCCGACACGTAACTCAAATATACTAAGCTTTAAGCACTCTTTAAGCACTCTTTTAGACCAAAAAATTCATTATAAAATAGCAAAACGAAGCTAACTTTAATTACAATGATGAATGTAAGTTAGAAATTTCGGGTTGTCACATCATCCCCCTGTGAGAGGGAATTTCGTCCCAAAATTATAATTTAGGTAAGAAAGTAGGTACGAATGATCGATTCATGAGGTGGGGAACTTCCTAATCGATTTGTTCTCGCGCTCCTAAGTGAAATCGGGTCCTCAGTTGGTATCCCAACGAACCTTCAGTAACGGGCGGCGGCGTTGCTTTGTCTGCTTGACCTCTTGGTCGAGGGTCACTATGGTTCTAATACGAAGGCATGGATCTCGATGAGTGGACTTACAAGAGTCCTAACGGAAAGGTACGGTTTCAAGATCGTGACGCGAAGAGTAAAATGTACATTACCGAGTTCGCGGAGTAGGTTTAGTCTGCGAGGTACAGGACCAATTCTGGTAAGAATCTCGGAGGTCCTGACTAACTTGGATTTAACTTTCCACGTGAAGCAAAGCGCATTAGGCCATTCCTAATAGTGAGTTTTCCTAAAGAACTTGGTCTCTCACTTGGAATTCCCAAGGTTTCTTTTTCTCGTTTAACTTCCTAGCCAAGGGCCACCCCTTGCTGGGTCAAAGTCGTAAAGGTTTCTCTGATTTGCGAGGAGTTCTGGATGAACTATGAAAGTAGGTCTGAAAGACCTAGGATTTGGCAAATGACTGTCGGCGTCTCTGATGTCGACCAATTCTCAACAGTTTTGACAAATTGTATGAGTACTCAAAATTTCCCACATCACTAACGGTGTGTCATAGGAACCTGACTCTACAATTTCAAAACTTGTGCTTAGAGAACTTCACGGAAGTTCTTCCGAAGACAATGTTTCCATGGATTTTCTTCTTACTACGAGGATTGATAAGTAAGTCATTACATGGAGAAATGATGAACTGATTCAAGTAAGAAAGACGTACCCTACTCATTAGCTCATGAAAACTATGGGCGTATTGGTCCTATCCGAATGCTATCACTACGGACTCGAAGTGTCCGCATCGAGTTCGGAAGGTAGTCTTTCGGAAATCCTACCCTAACACACGAACTGGTGATATTCGGATCTCAGACCCATTTCATCTATGCAAGGCAGAGATAACGATTTCTAAGGAAAATCTTGATGGAGTCCTCGATATCCAAGGCACATACTATACAATCCGTCGATCTCTGGAAGAATAAGACTGGGGTTCTCAAGGGTGAGAAACCTAGTCTTCTAATTCTCTTTCTGTGTAGTTTGCTAAGTTTTCCGGGCTGTTCTTGTATCTCCGAAGGTGTTTAGGCTGTAGGGAAATCTGTTTACAGGAGTCGTACTAGGTTCTAAGTTTGTTCACATGACGATGCGATTACTCGTAGACTTAGGCAGTTCTCCGTCCTGAAGTTCATATTAGAATTCATACATGGTTTCACAATCACATCTCGTGTATACGAGTCGTGTATGTATACATTCCTCAGTGATAGATCGACCGTATGAATCCTTGGATTTAACTTGACGTACTGCACGAGTGGTACTTCGGGGATTTCTTCGGAAAAGAAAATAACTAAGAGGTACTCCTGGCATGAGTACTTCGGTGTTTTGATATAACGGTTTCGCTAAAAAGATATTTACCGATAAAGAGATGTACGTATGAAGCTGTTTTTGTGAGGATCAAATTGAATCGAGTCATATGATAATGTCGGAATCATACTGAAACTTAAAGACATTAGATTTAAACATAAGACGTTGACAGACAAAACACAACCGTGCAACCATGAACAGAGTTACAGTACTGTAGATTTACTACAAGACCATTGCTGCGAATAAGGTATACTACAAAAGACAAGTATACGCAGCATGAGTGATAGTTTGTTTTATTTACTACTTTTTATAGTTTATTTTAGCACATTTCATTTGCATTTTAGTTAATTTCCATGCATATTTTCCCTTTTGTTATTTTTATGACCATTTCGGGTACTTTCTAGTTTCTTGAGCATTATTGCAGATTTTCTTGGAGACTAGCTGAGCGGCACTCTTGGGAGGCGATTGGGCTTGAAAGAAATTGGGGATTTCGTGCTTGATGGCTATGAAGGTGACTCATGGGGTAGACTTGTCAATTGCTTGAAGGCGTGGAAGAATTGAGCTTTAAATTTGAAAGACGCGGGAGAATTCTTGAGTGTGCAAGATCAATAATTGGGAGTTTGCGGAAGTTTAGAGTGATGTGGATGGACAAATTGGGCTTTAATTGAAGCAATATTGAAGAAAAATGGGCTAGGAGTTGATTGGATTCGAACTGGGCTAATGGATTAGCTGTGGGGGCCCAAGACTTGAAGAAGCCCAAAATACCCGTCAGAGCCCGCGACCCGCGTAAGATTCCCCGCGGCCCGCGTGGATTTCTGACAAGGGCAATTTCGGGATTTTGCTAAGAGCTCTATATTGGGAAGGTGGGTGTGCCTCTTTAGCCTGATCTTGAAGGTCCGATTTTGAGACTTTCTCTCTGGAGTTTGGAGCACTTTTGGAGGCCAAGAACACTTGAAGAATATCTTCTTTTCATCTCTTGAATCTTGTCAAATGTTTGGTACAATCTTATCTAACTTCGTTCATTTGAGTTTAGCCATGCTTGGCTAAACAAATCTTGGTTGACTTTTTGTTGAATCCTTTGAATTTTTGTTGAATATTGAAGAATCCATGAACTTGTTCTTAAATCTTTATGTAAATGTTTTGTGTTTTATCATGTTATCACTACTAGTATGTTTTGATTCATGAGTTTAAATGTGTTTGTGGTGATTAGTTGGCTAATTTCTTGATTAAGTAAAGGATCCTCAAATTAGCAAGTAATAAATGATTTTTGTGTTGTTTTTGCTTCACACAATCATAGAAACATTTCCTCCAACATGGTGGTGAAAGCATTTGACTCCTCTTGGATTTGGTGACTTTTTGGTTCTTAATGCTAGTTGACTTTCACTAATTACATGCTATTTGGAATTAGTGACTTTGACTAAGGAAATTGTTATGAGCTTCTCTAGCCATTTCAACAATTAAGAAAAGTCTAGGTAATCTCAAGCTCCTTGGATTACTATAGCCGAATTAAGGATTTAAATCAAAGTATTGCACCATTGGATTCTAATGATATGTTCATCAAAAGTCAAAGTGAGGAAACTTTAAGTCAACCATCTCTCCCTTATTGATTTTACATCAAACTCTTATTTTTGTTGCATTTGTCTATTTAAATCATAGTTAATTCTAGTTTGTTTCAAGTATATCAAAACACCAAAACCCCCCATTTTATTTTTATTGTCATTTTACAAGTATTTTTACAAAGAGATTTTTCATAGAGTTATAAATTGAACCAATCTCCGTAGATTCGATCCCTTTACCACTATACACTATTTTAGTGTGTAATATTTAGGGTTATTATTTGTGTTGGCCTCGACAACCACCAAATTTTTGGCGCCGTTGTCGGGATTGGTTTTGATTTAATCAGTTTGTTTCTCTATGCCTAGATCTCATTGTGCATGTACTCTAGTTTAAAACTCAAAAATTGAAGAAAAAAGTGTGGTTCGGGAATGAACACTCCTAGCATTGAAGATAAGCTTTCTGATCTAGCTCAGTTAGTTATGATGATTGAAAGTGACCAAAGTGTGCAGCCCACACCTCTTCTTTGTGATTTTGATGCCCAAAATGGACATCAATCCGACATGTGTCCATATTTATAAGGAGAATGGGAAGAAGTGCAAGAGAAGGGAAGCTACTACTGGTCAAACCAATGGAGTTATGATCAACCTCAACATGATCAATGGTGGGACAACAACCAAGCTTGGGGATACAACCAATACCAAAGCTCATACCAAGGTTGGAGAAGTGACCAATATCAACAACCTCCACAGTTCCAACATCCATATCCTCCACCTTCTCAACAACCTAAAATTCCAAGCATGTCCTTAGAGGACATTGTGAAGAGCATTGCCACATTTACCCAAAATTTCCAGGAAACAACGCAAGCTAGCCTCAAAAGCTTAGAGCAACAAATAACACAACTTGCTCAAACAATAAGTATATTGGAAGATCAAGACAAACTACCATATGAAGAGAGCCCATGTGCCATTCCTTTGAAAGATGAGAAAAGTTTTGATGGCCCAAGAGTGTTATATGGAGAAGAGGAAGAAGGCGTAGAAATGGAAGAAGTTATCAAGGAGGAAGAAGAAATTGAGAAAGATGTCAATGAAACTATAGAGGAAGTGTTGGGTGTTAACAAAAGAGAGGTTGAGCCACCCACTACCATTGAGAAACTAACTCCAGTGGTAGACCAACCACAAGAGCCGGGAATGATAAATATGTCGGACCCTTTAAAGGATACATATGTCGAGAATGAAGACGCCCAACCGGTCACCAACTTGACCACCATGTCAAAGATGGAAGAGTTGGTCACCTTACTAAACAAGTACAATAAAGAATATGGTTGGATGCTTTCTATTATAAAAGGTCTAAGTTTGGTATGGTTCTCCCGTAAAAAGAAAGTCAAATACAAGAAAAGAGTCCCAATGGAGGTGTGGAAACTAAAAAATGTCGACACGGGACAAATTTTCAATGATAATGGACATCGGTTGAAACCTTTCTATGAAGGTTTTGATTCAAATGTCCAAGATGTCTTCCATTTGGATGCCCCAAAGTGTTAAAGTGAAGTTTGGAGGCGTCTCGCCAAAGACGTTAAAGAAGGGCATTTTTGGGAAGCATTGTACTTTCGTCTTTTATAAAACGAATAAAATGATTTTGAAATTTTTTTTTTGTTTTGAAAATGTTCATTTTTGAAAATTTTTTAGCTTTATTCTCACCTTTGGTCCAAACCTTTTATTGTGTTTTTGAAACCGGGACTTCGCGGGAATCATTTAGGCCAAAAATCAAGTTTTTTTGAAAAATTTCAAATTTTAAGGTGCAGGAAGTCACGCGGCCCGCGGGAAAATCCACGCGGCCCGCGTAAGGTCATGTGCGGCTTATGTGCGGCCCATTCCTTGCCCGCGTAAAACAATCACCTCTAGCCCTGTTCAGCTCACGCGGCCAGCATGCAGGTTCCACACGGCCCGCGGGGCTGGTTTCAACACTTAGTATTTTTTGAGCTTCAGTTCACGCGGCCTTTACGCGGCCCACGTGTTTTGACCCAAAATTCTTCAGAACCTTCTGTGAACTCAAGAGAAAACCAAGAATGTTACATGCGGCCTCTACGCGGCCCTCGCCCCGCCCGAGCTCCACACAAAAACTCGATTTCCCGGAGGTCTACCGGTCGAAATCCCGCGAGACCACCACCATTATTCACCATGTTTCCTCCTCTACAAACCCTTATGCTCTACCCAACCCTCCGATTTAGGTCATTTCCGCCCTTTCCTTAAGCATTGAGGACAATGCTTGTTCTTAAGCTTGGGGTGGGGCATTTCCCTTTCTTTTTAATTTTTCATGCATTTTTCTTTAGTTAGGTTGCATAACATATTAGTTTAAGTTAATTTGAATTCATTTTTTATTTTATAAAATTTCAAAAAGATTTTATTTTCTTCTTTTCCACTTTTTATTTTTGCATAACATTGAGCTTAAGGCATTAACATTCTTGCATTTTTGTTGTCTGTTTATTCTCACCTCTCTTGGATGCCATGGAACAGGTTCATAGTTATTGTGTCATTATTGGTCCAGGATCTTGCTGCTACCTCACCCATCGAACCGGGACCACTAGCTGCAGTTTGGGATTTCATACTTGGGATCAGATGCTGGTAGCTTAAAGGGGTAAGTGATCATGGCCAGGTAGTTTCATGAAGAATTATGCATACAATACTAACAACTATAGGATATACTATAGCAATGGATGTTCTTAGCCTTTCGGTCACTACCGCTGAGAGGATCACACTTGATCATGTTTGAATTGTTAGGATGAAGCATTGGTGCTTGTCCCCGAGTAGAATCCATATCCGGTCTCTTTACATCACCATATTTTTTTGCGATTTTCTTAGAATTTTAGAGAGTCTTTTAGTCCACATTTGGACATTTTCATTATCTTTGAAAAACCACAAGTTTGAAAAGGAGCTTACATTACATCTTTATGCTCCACACATGGTAATTTTCACACTTAGGCCATTCGAATTATATCATTTCCCTTTCGGTTCCACTTACACACCTTTGGGAACCAAATTTTGAGTCAAAGGGTTTTCTTGTTAAAAATTTCGATAGTTAATACATTACCTTCATGTGTTTTAAAAAAAAATCAAAAAAATTCAAATAAAATTCAAAAAAAAAGCAAAAAGAAGCATGCAAATTTTCAGTTGAAACTATCTTAGATAGGTGGCCGGTTCAATTATTGAACAAATTTCCCAACATCTTGGTCACCCGGTGTTTGATATTCATTTGTACAAGTCTGTTTTATTGTATATAGATCGAGTTGTTTTTTCTCGCAAATTGGTGATGTTAGGGAGACTGTAGAGTCGGATACTACGGGAGGTTTGGGCCAACACTAAGTGAACCGATTCCTACAACGGTGCCCGAGTGATTAAACCTAGTTACACATGAGAGAAACCGGCAGACGTGAGATCAGAGTGTGCACTTAAAGAAGAGCTCCACCCGAGCCCATCCAGTTGTTTTCTCCCTACTACAGATGTTCTTCATTGTATGCATGTTCCATTGAGGCTGCGACTGCTCATCCCTCCTTACTCACCTAAAGGAGTTGTCCTAGCTGTGGTTTATGGTTCCATTGACATCGGATGAAAAAGTTGTGAGATAGCAATGAGATCAATTATGACCATGTTGACTAACGTCGAACAGGTTCCACGGTTCTATCCATTCTTTTTATTTTCCTTAGGATAGTTCATCTCGAGTTCATTTTAGTCTTGTCTTACTTGAGGACAAGTAAGGTTTAAGCTTGGGGTGATTTGATAGTTTGTTTTATTTACTACTTTTTATAGTTTATTTTAGCACATTTCATTCGCATTTTAGTTAATTTCCATGCATATTTTCCTTTTTGTTATTTTTATGACCATTTCGGGTACTTTCTAGTTTCTTGAGCATTATTGCAGATTTTCTTGGAGACTAGCTGAGCGGCACTCTTGGGAGGCGATTGGGCTTGAAAGGAATTGGGGATTTCGTGCTTGATGGCTATGAAGGTGACTCATGGGGTAGACTTGTCAATTGCTTGAAGGCTTGGAAGAATTGAGCTTTAAATTTGAAAGACGCGGGAGAATTCTTGAGTGTGCAAGATCAATATTTGGGAGTTTGCGGAAGTTTAAAGTGATGTGGATGGACAAATTGGGCTTTAATTGAAGCAATATTGAAGAAAAATGGGCTAGGAGTTGATTGGATTCGAACTGGGCTAATGGATTAGCTGTGGGGGCCCAAGACTTGATTGTGGTGATAGTGCTACGGTGCGCAAGGACAGCGGTTACGGTAGCCACCACGACAGCTGTGACTGTTGTTTGGAAGGTAGCGGCGTCCATAGGAAAAGCGGATGTTTCGTTGTTCGACTGATTGCTTCCGGATGACGACATGATTCTGTAACACGAAAGACAAGGATTTTGTGAGCGATTCTGTTTGACCCTTGATGTACTTAGATTGTTCATGTAAAGAGTACGACTATGTTCTTGAAAGTTTGACCTACATCCCTATGATGCAGTCCTAGTACGGATTGGAAGTATGTTCACGGAGGTTTGACCTACATCCCTATGATGCAGTCCTAGTACGGAATGAAAGTGAGTTTGTAGAATGGTCTCAAGACGTTTGTCGTTCAAGCCGAGGTATCGTTGGTTGGTGAATAACAAGATTCAACCATTAAAAGAGACTTGGAAATGCCTCCGGAGCTAAATTACTATAGTCCAATGACTTGACTAAAGCAAGTTTCAGGTAGACTCCAATGAAAGTATTACAAGAGTACTTGACCAAAGAATGACACAGAAGTTAGCCGACTGTCAATATCTTTGATATTCACGACGTAAAGATTCGGGAAAAATGACCTTGTAAAGGTCTTACATCATATCCAGAGAAGATAGTTCTTGACAGCATAAAGACCTAACCAAAAGTACTTACAGTACAAGATAATTTCATAGAAAATGCCACATCAGGCATAGACAGAAAAATGATTCCTTTTAATAAAGAAAATAAAGTAATGCGTCTACTGCTGGCGACGATCATCCCTCTGGTGAACTCTCAGTTCAGCCAGTTGACGTTCCACATCAATTAGGTGTCTTTCGTACACCCTCTGGTGTACGCGGAGCTCTATGATTTCGGCTCGTGATTCTGCCAGTGCTCGAAGCAGGGTTTCATGGTTTCTCTCAGATCTCTCACAAGCATCTTCTAGACGAATGGTGCAGAGGGTATGCATTCTTGCATCGGCGACAACTTCAGTAATCTGATGTAGGGCTGTCCTGCCTTGAATCTCATTCCGGGCCACTCTGCGGACCAAGATTGGCAAGATTCTGTCTGCTGAGCCCCCCATTGCTTAGGTCATAAAGTTCCGGTCACCATTAAATGGCATGGGCTGATCTTGTCCTTGGCTCCATGTTTCCAAGCATTCCACCCACTCGGGCGTCGGGCCATGAAAAGACGGACGAGGGTTAGGAATTGGAAGGGAGCTGCTTGGGGTAGGTTCTCAACCTCTGGTTCGGAATTAGCACCGTCCGAAAGGTCTTTATCATGGTGATCATTCAAAGGGATAGGATGATCATTATGTGGTTCTTCTCCAAACCAACCAGCTATGACTTCGTTTGGAAGATACTGATTGCCGTGGGGATGGAGTCCAGCTATGTTATCTATGCGAGAATTTGGGGTAAGAGAATAATTATTAGACAAACTATCTAGATAATTATTCAAAAAACCTTCATTAGTTACATCACTATTTGTGAAGTGCATACCAGTTAAGTGTAATCTAAACAGGATAGACCTTCGAATAAGTGACCTTCACTCCATATTCACACAAAATAGGGGTAAAGTAAAATTTTCACAGATTCTAAGTCTATAATATCCTAATTACATATAGCCTTAGTGTATCCACTTAGCAACTATCAACTTCGTAATGAAGATCCCGTTTTAGTTCTCAAGTATAACGTACTTATAGTAACACCAAATACTCCTATAATATTTTAAGTTTAATGTTATGTGCTACTGTTCTCATTGTGGTAGGGTTGGTAAGATTTTAGACTTGTTGCAACCACACAACTACACTTAGGCACATGCTAGTCAACCCTCGGATAATATAGGTGATCAGGCTATATCTTCCCAGTTTTGACTATATGTCTCTAAGTCCATCTGTGTTGCCCAACAACCGTAATTCTCTTGTACTGTCCTAGTGACACTGATTTTAGTATGAATGCAGGCACGTATATTTACTTAAATATTTTATTATTTAAAGTATAAACTCTTGGTTAGAGTATTTTTAATCCCGTATGTATTTATAGTTAGTATATCTTTTATGGGTTGATATACTTAATTCACTATAAACAATGCTCTGATACCAATCTGTCACACCCGAAGACCATTGAACGGCGGAAACGTTCTGGGGCGGAGGACGTTATGTACAGTATCACAACAAAGAAAAGTAGTAAACAAGCAACAACATCATCCATTGCATTAATAATATAATTTTAATACAAGTGTGTTCTGATATGTCTAATAGACACTATGTATAAATCAAAATGAAAGATGAGTCTTGATCGAGCTCCATCTTCCTTAATCCTTGCATCGGTACCTGTCTATGATGACCTGAGAATACAAGTAATTTTGAAAGCGAGCTTTAAAGCTGGTGAGATCATAAGTATTTTAGTATCTTAATTTGTATGTAAATACTTGTATGTATTTGAATTGTAAGTAGTCTTCTACCAAGACTTAACTGTTCTGAATGTAGTCTTCTACGAAGACTTAACTGTTCTGAATGTATTCTTCTATCAAGACCTAACTGCTCTGAATATAGCCTTCTACCAAGGTATCTAGTGTCTGTGCGTGTGTCTCTTGTAAGAGTATGTATTTTCCCAGGTATGACTATCATTAACCAAAAATATAGTTTCTACATTACCGTGCGTCGTGTGAATGTTCACGAAGTGAATGTAATGGGAAAACAAAATAGTACTATGGTGTAGTGTCGAACTACAACCGTACCAATTACCTTAAGTCTAGGGTAATCTTGTAAGTACTGTAGCATTTGTAATAAATAACTACATCGGTACTCAGCTGCCTTATTTGAGGGATAAGGTATAATGTGATGTCTAGATCCCAGGCTGTACGCTCCCCTATCAAAGGGATTTTGGGACCTATCCACGACCCCTGCATATCTGCAAGCCGTGAGCATCCACATTACTATGATCATGTATACTCGATATAACTATCACAATTGCGTTGTGATTCATCAGTATAGTTAGATCCTAATCTGGGTCCATGCTATAGCACCTAGTGACATCTGTTCTATGTATATGTAAGTGTACTCGTGTAAGTGTGATCATGTAATTGTACTCATGTAAGTGTGACCATGTAAACGTATCTATGTAATAGTATAGTAATGTACTGGAATGTTCTATTTGTAATGTATGTTCTCTCTATCTAACAAGTATAGTAAAGTACTATAGAGTTCTAGCAAGTATTGACTCACGAATGAACCGACTCATTGTATGTTATCGCGTTCTAGTAATAGTTTTAGTATCTTTCTAAACTACCCATATGGTAGTTTACTAGTAATCTAACTGGGACGTATGAACATGGATGTATACCCTTGCTACCCAAGGGCATTGGATGAACTGGAAGGACCTTTTATGTCTATATATGTACACATGATATATAACTAATATTTAAACGACCTTCGGATGAGTACCCGATATCCTATCAGACCACATCCAAATCGAGGAAAAGGAAACAAGGTGGATAGCCTTCCTAAGTCTTTTAAACATTACTTATATAACTATACATATAGAGGCATGCAATTTATAATATAAAAGCATAAAATAAGTTTTGTAAAACCTTTGAACATATTATTATCTAAGAAAAGATCAACTTGATGTCCATTTATAAAACGTTTTGAAGGCGTAGGTTTGATAAAACAACTTTAGTATAAGGAAACATTTGTTTGAAACACAATTGTAAATGAGTTTGAAATGTAACATACAAAGTAAAATATATATAGTGTAATAAAGAGTTTTAAACACATAAAGTGTTTATGAAAAACATTTGAAGTAAACTGTTTGGTAAAACGGCTAATGAGTAGCCAACCATTTGAATGTAGCTTATTAATCAAATGTGATTAATATAATGACTAACATTATTCTACTTGTATCCCCCCATAAAACATTTAAAAATAGTTAAAGCATTGATTAAGGGGTATGCACTCACCTGTAGTGAGTGGTTCTGACGAAAATGTTGGATCAGTTGCTAAGTATCAAGTGGTGACTTGAGTACACACGCGAATCCTATTTAGCATATATTGGCACATATATGAATATAATTAGTGTTATGAACAACTAAATAACGAATTGGGACCACCTTAGGGACTAGTGAACACTTATATTGAAGTGTTACAACCATAAATGATTGTACGAAGGGTTAAAAGGCTATACAAGGGAGTGTATGGCCAAAATACACACTATATGTGTGTGTGTGTGCGGCCAAGTGTGCGGCCAGGTGTGCTGCCAGCACATGTGTGCGGCCAGGTATGCTGCCAGAAGCGTGGGCTGCCATAAAACATGGTGTTCTTGGTGTTCTTGGTGAAAGATGTTACCTTTCCGGATGATACTTGAGAGGATTTTCGAGTCCTAGCTTTGCAAGAGTGTAATAAATGATCAAAATGACCAAGGATAGTACTTATAGGAGGGTGTGTGCGGTTGGAGGTGTGTGTGGTTGGCCTGTGTGTGGCTGGCTGGCCGCACACTCTAGTGTGCGGCCGCACACACCAGGTTTGGTGTGTTTGGCCCGTTTTTCTAATGCTACACCCAATCTAATCCATCCTCCGACACGTAACTCAAATATACTAAGCTTTAAGCACTCTTTAAGCACTCTTTTAGACCCAAACCTTCATTATAAAATAGCAAATTGAAGCTAACTTTAATTACAATGATGAATGTAAGTTAGAAATTTCGGGTTGTCACACAATTCTCAATGGAGAGTCATCTCAACCAGGCAAAAGACCCGGAATACCAAGTCAAATAACGTTCATATGTTGATTCTGGAGGATCCCAAAATTATCAGACTTCTTGTTATTAGCATTAGACTATAAATAGCACATGTGGACAGAACACTAGGGGGATACTTAGCTCCTCCATGATACTTTTACTTACATTTACACATTCAACTCTATATTCAACATTTTATATCAATAAAATCACCAAAGTAGGTGATCATTATCACCTCCCAAGGTTTTATGTCGGAGATCCTATCAATGATCGAGGGGTTTCCTTGTAACTCACTTGTGTCACTTTGATTATCATTTCTTACTTGATTTACCACGAACATCACAACCTCTCATACAATTTGGTTAGATTCCACTTAGTTGATTTTTGACCAAAACAATTTGGCGCCCACCGTAGGGCCGTGGTGTTCAAACCCTTTCGGAAAAGCATGTCTACACAAACGACCATATATTCCTCCTACATTCCTCCCATTTCCTCTAAACACCTTCACCCTCCCCCTGGGGGAGCTCCCAAGAAAGCGTCTGAGGCACCGAAGAAAAACACCTCTCTAGTCACCACACAAGGATTTAGGATCCTCCTATGTTGATTTCCAATAGTGAAATCTTCTCTATGATAAAGAGATTAAAATGACAAATCACTCAACAATAGGAGGATAACAAGACAATCTTCAAGGAAGTGGAGAGAATGAGGGTAGAAATCCACAAGCCTCTAGAAGCAGCACCCTCGATCTTGCAGCCCAAGATCCTGGACTTTGATAACACGGGATCCTTAGCGAATCGACATGAGATAGGATCCTTAATACCAACATTTGTTCCTACTTGGGGTGCAACTCCAAGAGAGAAATCCCATACGAACAAGTATCTCTAACTCTATGGACCTTGATACAGGTTTAAGCCCGATCATGGCTAAGGAGCTTCAACAATTAAGAAAAATGATCTCAAGTATGCTTGGAATATTTCAACCTATACCGGAAGTATCCCCCACAAGCCACATGATATCGAGATTCACTCCTGCAATCGCTGACACCGAGTTCCCAAAGCGCTTCCAAACGCCCATCATGAAGCCTTACGATGGGACCACGGATCCTGAGGAGCATGTCACACAGTATAAGGAAGGAATAAAGATCATCCTTATTCTCACACACTTAAAGGAAGCTTACCTGAGCTAGGGTTTTGGTTCGACCCTCATAGGATTAACCTTAAAATGGGTCCTTAACGCTCCTCCTTACTCTATTACATCCATTTCTCACTTAGTTAATTTTTCTAACAATAAATTTTCTTGTAGCAGAACATTCGAGAAGATCACTAGTGATCTTTATCGGGTGGTTCAGGATCCTAATGAATCCCTTAGGACTTTTGTGAACAGGTTCGGCAGGGAAGCTCTGAGTATCCCCAACATTGATATGGTGACTGCAGTTGAAGCCTTTAAAATGGGTTAAAAAAAGGACTCTGCTTTCTACGAAGACCTGGTAATGACCCCATGCAAGAGAATGGATGAGATATGAAACAGAGGATTAAGATTCATAAGGATCAAAGAAAACAAGGAGATCCAAAAAAGGAGCAACCCACCAAGCTCATAAGATCACCCTAATAGAAAGTCCGACTTATTGACACAAAGATCCTATAAGACAAAACCATATTTCAAACCTGATCATCATAGGGTTAATGCCCTTGAAGATGAAGGAGAGGAAGAAGAATTTCCTAAGATTACTAACTATTGCTTTTCTATGGATATTCTAGGTATAAAATTTGCTATGCAGGATCTTGGCGACAAAGCAAGATGGCCAAGGAAGGGAGAAAAATCCATCACTTGGAAAGACAAATCCAAATGGTGTGTATACCATGAAGACTTTGGCCATACACAGAGGATTGCATATCTCTCATGAAGGAGATCAGCTACCTCTTAAGCAAAGGATACCTCAAAGAAATCCTTGGAAGAAGAAAGGAAAGATCCAATGAGAAAGATCAGGGTACTCAAAAGATCCTCGATAAGCCAGGATACCCTCCTGTTGATGCTAAGGTAATCAATGTGATCTCTGGAGAATCTGGCATTTCTGGTACCTCTTATTATGCAGCAAAAAGGCATGCCAAGGTGTCAAAAAACAGAAAAAAGAAGAAAGGCCAAAGAAAAAAATACATCAATCACAAACGAGAAAGAGATCACTTTCGACGAAGCAGATAGACAAGACATCCATGATTCTTACCATGACGGATTGGTGATCACTCTTTAAATCGCCAACCATTTCGTCAAATGGATCCTTGTTGATGGAGGATCCTCAGTCAACATTATACTCTTGGATGCTTTAAAAAGAATGAACATCCCAGGTCTGAAATAATCAAAAGATCCCCAGTATTAATAGGATTCAGTGGCGAAACAAAACATACAACAGGCGAAATAAAGCTACCTATCTACATTGAGGGGTTAAACTCTATGCAACATTTTTGTGTAATAGATACATTATCCTCTTATAATGTTATACTACGTAGACCATGGATTCCCGACATGAAGGCAACCCCATCAAAATATCATAAATGTGTGAAGATGCCCACCCCATGGGGGACAGTGAAGATCAAAGGTGGTCAAAAATAATCCAAAGAGTGCTACAAGAACTAGATGAAATCTTCAACAATACCACAACAAGCGTACCAATTAAAGCAGAGGGCACAAGATGTGCTAGGAACAAGAGAGCAAGATGTAAAGGAAGTGCCCCTGGACCTTGAGGACCCTGACGCCAAAGTTCTCATAGATCGAACAAGAACTAATAAATTTTCTTAGAGCTAGAAGCAAGACATTTGCATGGAAGCACGAGGACATGATAGGTATAGAAAAAAAATATAATAACCCATAAACTTAATATTGATCCTTCTTTCAGACCAATACACCAAAAGAGAAGGAAGTTCGCACCAGATAGAAACCAAATCATACAAGAAGAAGTAAAAAAATTCTTAAAACATGAATGACCAAGGAAGTGAAGTTCCCAAGATGGCTAGCCAATGTGGTCGTAGTACAAAAAAAAATGGAAAAAGGAGAGTATGTATGGATTATACGGATCTCAACAAGGCTTTTCCCAAGGATCCTTTACTTGTACCACACATAGACTCCATGATAGACGCCAAAGTTGGTCATGAGTTACTAACATTCATGGATGCATCAGTAGGATTCCAACAAATCCAAATGGAACCATCTGACCAAGAGTAACCCCAACATGTATATATTGTTATACTGTCATGCCATTTGGTCTTAAAAATGCAGGTGCAATATATCAAAGGATAGTCAACAAGATGCTCAAAGAAAAACTAGGGGACACCATGGAATTATACGTTGATGACATGGTGGTCAAGTCGAAGAAAGCTAAAGACCATCTCAAGGATCTTGAATAAGCCTTCGACATATTGGACGAATATAATATGAAGTTGAACCCCTTCAGGCAAGTTCCTCGGGTACATGGTGACCAAAATAGGAATTAAAGCAAGTCCTGAACAAATCAAAGCGATCATTGATCTAAGATCCCCATTCTCGACAAAGGATATCCAAAGACTAACAAGAAGAGTGGCAGCCTTAAATATGTTCATCTCAAGATCCTTAGAAATATGCAAACCTTTCTATGACATCTTGAAGAAAAATAAAAGGTTCAAGTTGACTAAGGAGCACGAAGATGCTTCCAAGAACTTAAAAGATACCTAAATTCAACACCCCTATTGGTAAAACCATTAGAGGGGGGACCACTTCTTCTCTATATTTCAGTATCCTCAAACACGGTGAGTGCAATCTTAGCAAAAGATCTTAACAGCGACCAACATCCCATATAATATGTAAGTAAAAGTCTCTTGGATCCTGAGACCAGGTACTCTCACCTTGAAAAAATTATACTTGTACTAGTAACTGCTTCCACAAAATTAAGACACTACTTCGAAACACATCCTATAGTCTTATGAACTAATTATCATATTAAGAATGTTATGAGAAAACCAGAAATATAAGGAAGGATGAAAAAGTGGTTCGTGAAGCTAAGCATATACGACATCAAGTATGAGCCAAGATCTGTGATAAAATCCCAAGAACTGGCGGACTTTATGGCTAACTTCAGTAATTATCTACAAGTTGAAGTAGAAATAGAAACTAAACAATTATTATTAGAAGAAAACACAGGAATATGGACACTATTCACAGATGGAGCATCAAACCAAAGAGGAAATGGACTACGGATCATACTAAGGTTACCATAGGGGGACAACCTACCCTAGGCATTCAGTTGTGAGTTCGATGCAACCAACAACGAGGCTGAATATGAGGCACTAATCATGGGACTACATCTAGCCAATGATCTCCAAATCAATGATCTTCAGGTGTATGTAGAATTCGTATTAATAACTAACCATTTTAATGGATCCTATGCAGAAAAGGAGAAAGACTAGCACTATACCTCTAGATCCTAAAAAAATTTAGCCTCTGAATTCGAAGCATTCATCCTAACCCAAGTTCCTAGAGAAGACAATGCTAAAGATGACGCTTTAGCCAACCTATGATCTTCTCATAGGATCCCATTAGAAATCAGGATCCCGATAATCCATGTGATGATCCCAACAATTGACGATCCTGTCAAAAGACCGAGGGATATCGACGATGACGAGGTAACAACCAGTGTCGCAACAATCGAAGATCCTGATCCTCAACGTCCTCATCAGGATTCTAGCATCAAGGATCCTTCCCCAACCTCAAGATCTTGGATTCAACCCATTGTGGAATATATCCCAAATGGTACCATCCCGAAGGAAGAAAAAACTTACAATTCATTCAAAATGAGGGTCTCACGTTTTGTGATGATCCGAGGTAAGCTATATAGGAAGTCCATGGCAGGTCCATACCTTAGATGACTAGAAGATCATGAGGTTGCGGAAGTCCTAAAAGACATACATGAAGGAGATTGTGGTAACTACACTGAGGGAAGATCCTTATGCTCCAAGGTGTTGAGGACGGGATACTACTGGCCAACCTTGAAGAAAGATTCCTTATTATATGCTCAAAGATTTGATGCTCATAAAAAACATAGCAACATCCTACACCAACCAACAGAACATTTACATCCTATCATCTCCCATTGGCCATTCATGACGTGGGGCATTGATATAGTAGGAAAATTACCTAAGGCACCAGGAGGAAAAGTCTTCATGTTGGTAATGACGTGGGGCATTAAATAACGTTTCCAAGTGACATCTTTATTCTAAGGATAAACTACCCAAAAGTGACCCCATCTCACCAGGCCAAGCTCCTAAGCTACCTGTACCAATCGTAAAGGCACAAAGCAAGGAAACAAGTGTCAGCAAATGCTTCGTGAGCCAATAGGAGTTTGTACACATTCAAAGGGAAAACTGTCACACCCCAAAGCCGAGAACGGCGAAAATGTTCTGGGGCAGAGGACGTCATTTAAAGTATTACAACAATGCAAAGTAGTAAACAAGCAACAACATCATCCATTGCATTAATAGTATAATTTTAATTTCAAGCGTGTTCTTTCATAGTATAAAACAACGTAATGAATAATCAAAAATAAAAGACGAGTCTTGACTGCTCCGTCTTCACAAAACCTGGTCGTCGTACCTGTCTATTTGTGACCTGAGAATACAAGTTATTTTGAAAGCGAGTATCAACAATAAAGCTGGTGAATTCATAAGTATTTATGTGTCTTTGATTTGTAAGACTGTAAAGAAAAGACTTGTAATTGTTTGAAGGAAAGTTTGTATAAGTATGAAAGTGTCTGTATGTAATTGTAAACGTTTGAAAACCCTAGAAAATCTCAAATTTCCTACTAGTATAAAAATAGTCTTCTACCAAGACCCGACTGTTTTGAAAGAAGCCTTCTACCAATGATCATGTATACCCAATATAACTATCACCTTTTGTTTAGAACAATGCGTTAGTGATTCATTGGTATAGTTAGATCCTGTAATTGTTCCATGCTATAGTACCTTGTCGTGTATTGTATCTTCCTCCCTGTTTCTCTTTATTGTGTGTTCTCTTATGTTATCGTGTATTGTATCTATGAAATAGCATCTATGTAATAGTATCTATGTAATAGAATCTCTTCATATAGTATGTAATGTATTAGTATGTATGTAATTGTACTTTTGCAATTGTATCTCTTCATATAGTATGTAGTGTATTAGTATAGACTCATGAATGAACTGACTCTTGCGTGATTCTTTGTACTTGGAATAGTAACTAGTATCTCCTAACTATACCTATTATAGTTACTAGTAATGTATGTGTATAACCGAAGTATGCCTTTGCTACCCAAAGGTACAGAACTAACTGATGGAACTTTTATCTATATATATGTATACATAATATATAACTAATATTTAGACGACATTCAGAAGAATAACCGATACCCTAAGGCCACATCCCAACGAGGAAAAGGAAATAAAGTGAGCTAGCCGTCCTAAGTCCTTTAAACATTACTTCTATAACTATACATATATAGGCATGCATTTGACAATATAAAAGTATAAAAGATGTTTTGTAAAACCTTTAAAAAGTTTAATAACTAAGAAATGATGACTTGATGTCGGTTTGTTAAACGATCTGAAAGCAATTTGTTTGATAAGAACAATTTTAAATATAAGGAAACCTTTATTTGAAACACAATTGTAATAAAGTTTGAAAGGAAACATACAACATGTAAGACAGTTTGATAAAAAGTTTTAAACATGTAAAAACATTTGAGAAAGCCATTTGAAGTAATCTGTTTGGTAAAACAGCTAAAGTGTAGTAAATCCATTTGTATGCTAGTTATTAATCACATGTGATTGATGTACTAACTAGCATGATTCAACTTGTATCCCCCCCCCCATAAAAGCATTTATAAACATTTAGAAACATTTAAAGGTTAATTAAGGGGTATGAACTCACCTGTATTGAGTGGATCGTATGGAAGTGTCGGACAAGTGCTTGGTGTCAAGTGAAGACTTAAACACACACAATGATCCTAATAACATATAAAGACATATGTGTGTGTGTGTGTATATATATATATATATATATATATATATATATATAATTAGTGATTATAGCACTAATTAGACAAGTATAAACATCCTACTGGGAGGAAAACACTTTAGTCAAGTGCTAAGAGGCCATTGGGTTGCAACAAAGGATTGCAAGGCATCGTATTTGAGTTTATGATCAATGGACCATATTTAATGGAGTTTACGGCCCAGGGGAGTTTACTCCTGGCCGTAAACTCTCTAATGGGTCTCTATTTGAGGCTTAAAGGCAAGGTGTAAGTGGTTAAGTGTTCCAAGGCTTAAACAAGAGGCTATGTGAGTTTAAGGTCCAAGTATGACTCTAGCTTGTGTTTACGGCCAGGGGACCACTTCCCCATGAGTTTACGGCCGTAAACGCATGGTAGGAAGTACCATTTCGTTTCTTGAAGTCCCTAGCTCAATGGTGGTTGGTTCTATGCTAAGTTCTAGTCAATTGGAAGGAGGAAAGGGCATCATTGCACCCTTATAGGGAGTTCACGGCCTTGGGAGATCCTTGGCCGTAAAATCTCATTCAACCCTCTATTCTTGATGATTCTAAGCTCTAAACATGTTAATCCTAGTGTACAACGAGTTAGAACAAGAGTACTTACGATCTAGGAGCTTGAATGGTCGTTTTTGGCCAAGAACACTAGTGTGTGTTCTTGGTGTTCTTGGTGAAACTTGAAGATCTACAAAATGGAATGATTTCACGGATGAAATCATGTAAGATCACTAGATCATGTAAGATATCAACTAATTAGGACAATAAACTTACGAGTTTTGAAGATCGGGAACGAAGACCGGGATGGTACTTGAGAGGATTTCAGCCAAGGAAGTGAAAGAATGGAACAAATAGCCAAAATATCAACATATAGGGTGGAATTTACGGCCCTTATGGAGTTTACGGCCATAAACTCCATTGAGGTGGTCGTGAACTCCTTGACAAGTTGTTTAAGGCTTGCTCTTTGTGCTATAGATTCAATAGATAAACCCCGACACTTATCACTTAAGTGTACAAGGCTCAGAACACTCAAACAGGCTCCAAATTGGGCTAAATGATAGCAGGAATGAGTTTGACTTTCAATGAAGTGTTAGACTGAACAGAATGGAAAATTTCGGGTTGTCACAAAAACATACCATCCCCTAACGGGCCAATCATTCAAATTATAATCATATAAACAAAATTCACATATCAATCATTAATCAATCATCTTTCGCACAAAATTCAATCATTCAATTTTGTATCATTCATTAGTGTAACATCAATCGTATTTCATGCATAATCATATCGTAATCGTACATCATCATATCAAAGGAATCTATCATAATCGTACAGGCGTAGGTAGTCTCATAGTGATACCTAACCCCAAGGGAAAAACCCGTTCGCTACTTGTGTGCCTGGCCAGCCAAATGCTTTAGGTGGTTCGCGACTCCCACCAGTCACACCGACCCCAAGAATCTATTTTCACTACTCCGACGATGCAATGTACAAGTACATCGCGGTGTCGTTTGGGATCGGTACAAACAATGCCAATTCTACCGATACACCTCCCGATTCCCACATGATGTTTGAACTGGCCTCGTTCGAATGGCCAACATCACTCCAGTCCGCAAACACCGAAGTGTACACGTACCATATGTCGCACGAGCATCTAGAAAGACCGAACAACTAGTAAATGGCTTAAGCTCTTTTCCTAGGAGGTATTTTTCTACCAACCAGGCTCGAAGGTATCCGGATGGGGTTTCATGCTAAGTGCTAGGTTCTACCATTTGCCCTTTACGCATAACCCCACATAATTGGTCGTAAATCAAGTACAAGCATGTAATATTTGTATTATCATAATCATGATTCATAACATTTATACCAAGAAGATACTCAACAAGATCATGGTCAAATATCAAGCATTTCATATAACATATCATAGTTGCAATTAATCGTATCAAGTACCAGGATAGACATATCATCCAAATTTACTAAGCATACAAATGTCAAAGAAGGCAAAACAATGACATATCTCATACTACACATATAGGCATAATCAACAATTAATAATATTCTAATTTGACTAATCGATCCGTTTCCGGAAAGCAGTTTTCGACTATGTACAAGGTTTATGAAAAGTCTATTGACTCACCTTTGGTTCGGTAGTGAAATCACTTCAAAACGTGAATCCGTAGCTCTTTGATTCAACAAATACCTAAACAAAATTATATATTTATTTAGTTTAGGTTAAGACAACTGGATTATTACTAAACGCGTATTTAGTTTATCTATTATTACTTTATTAAATTAATTTTATTGTCGTTTATAAGCATAGCTTTTAATACATGCTAACAAATCAGATCATTTTTTTAACATTTTAAAATTCGCATGCAATTATTATTATTTTATCTTTACTAATAAAGCTCATGATATTGCTAAAATTATAAGCCACGGCATTTATGTGGTGATTAATTAAACTTCATCTTGACTTAACAAACTCAAAATTTCCTGTCTTTACGATCACCGACCATGTTCTAATAATAATATACACACATAATCTAATTAAAGACCTTATCAAGTGAAGTTTTGGTAGCTGTAACTTGTTTATAAGTTAATTAATCAACTTATATACACTGTCATAAGAAGGCCACGACTACACTATTTTCCTTTATGGCCGGACACAAAGGGATATGATTGACTGTAGTTTTGAGATTAGTAGATTAATAAAATCAGAAGGATTACCCACTTCACATGGCTGCTAAATTCAGGTAATAAGATCGTTAAACAGAAGAAGATAATATCATGTGATAAGGGTGGAATTGGCAGCAAATCAACTTGGTTAGATAGACAAAAGAAAAGAAGTAAAACATATGTATGTTTATTGGCTGCCCCTCATCATGAAATCAGAAGAAAAAGAAGAAAAAAGAGAAGTATACGCTTTGACATAAGCTTTCTTCAATAGCAGCCGCTCATGGAGAACATCCCAAACACACCAGTACACGCATAGGCTATTATCCAATCTGGATTTGTTCCATGAGCAGGTAACAAAAGGAAAGTCATACATATCTCGTTTTGAGGATTAAGAGCATTGAGTTGACAGAAAGTTCCAAGAACAGAGAAGTAAAGGAAGAGCTACAACTTGGCAGCAAAGCAACAAGGTGTCAAATATATGCTCTACAAACTAACGTTTACCAGGCAACTGCTACATCGGATTAATACATTCACGATCATTAGCAAGTGTATAATCTTTCAAGTTTATGAAGGAAACTTACCAGGTGCAAAGAAGGCCCTATTTCATCCTATTTTGATTTTCAGAAGGCACAACAGTCTTTCTCGCGTACTTCTATCGCTCTATTTCTCTCTATATCCCTCTTATCCCTATTCTTATCTTTTCTCATAGGTCTAGTGTAACCCTATCAGATATCCTTAGAGAAACGTATGCGAGAGTAATTAGGGCAGACGGTTAGCATATGGCCGGTCGTGTGTAACAGAAACGAAGGAGATGGAAGGATACGACAGTTACCCTATTCGCATGGAATTGATTAAAGATGAATTTACAGTTTTGGTCCCTAATAACTTCACCAACTTCATTACAAACCCCGTCTCTTATATCATTTCAATTATAGTTTCTAAGATTAACAATTTAGCCCCTAGACTGGTATATTCACTTAATATATTATCTTAATTAAATTCTAAAATTAATTAAACACATTTAATACATTTTGATTATTAGTTAAATCCTATCCTATAAGTAACTAGTTGTGAAACCCATATATTATACGGGTTAATTAGAACATAATGTTAAATAAGAGCGATTAAATGAGAAGTTTATTTGAGTTTGAAATATGAAATAAGTGAAAATTATGAAAAAAAAACATGCAAAAAATAAATTAATTAAAATTATGTGTTTAATTGTTAGACCCGTGTACTAAATGAGTTATTATAATAAAATGTTAAATACAATAGTTTAAAGTGTAAATTTATTTGAAATTGAAATTGAAATTTCAAATTTCAAATTTCAAATTTGAAATTAATAGTTATTATAGTAAGTTTAATTTATGGAAACTAAATTAATGATATAGTGGAAATGAATAATGATGTAATTGACGAGTGAAAAATAAATATATTTCAAAATTATAACAAAATGACATGTGACAAATTAAATGGGAGAATGACAAGTGACAATAACATTTTCATTTATTAGGATAGATTTAAATCTCAATTAGTTACTACGCGATTTTATTCTTTTATAGTGAATGTACAACATGTCACTTACGATTGCTTATAGATTTAATTCACGAATTGAATTCAAATTTACATCTATGGTCCTTGAACTTTGATACCTATTCCGATAGTAACCTAACCATATTAAATAAGATTTTCCCTTTTTTTTTTTTTTTAACAATCGTTTAATTAGATTAAATAGAAAATAAAATACACACTTTCAATCATTTTGAATTATTAGTTAAATCTCAATATTAATTAAATATTTTTAATCATTTTAATTGCTAATAATCCGAGATAATCATTTAAAATATTAATTAAATCTTTTAAATCATAAATAATATCTTTTTGTTCATGTTATTATATATTAAGCATATAGTCCTACACGAAATATGCGCACAACTTAGTACTATATAACGGAAAACTAAAATCGTTACAATGAGATTTTTGGGTCGTTACAGAGATCCCTGCCGAAATTATATGTGACAATGGATCCTAGTTCATAAGCAAGAGGACTAGGGACTTTTACACAAGTTGGGGAATCAAAATGATAATGTCAACCCCTGTTCACCCTCAAGCCAACGGTCAAGCAGAATTTAGCAACAAAATCATAGTCAGTAACTTGAAGAAAAGGCTAGATGAAAAGAAAGGAAGATGGGCAGAAGAACTTCCTTCTGTCTTATGGGCAGATAGGACCACTTCCAAAGTAGCCACAGGCTAAACTCCATACTCTTTGGTGTTCGAAGCAGAAGCGATGATCCCAACTGAAGTAGTGATCCCAATGGCAAGATATCTATTTCAAGATCAAGAGAACAACGATAGGATCCTAGCCCATGATCTTGATACTATCGATGAAATTAATGATCTTGCCAAGATACGCATCACTGTTCATCAACAAAGAATCACCAAAGTATACAACAAGAATGTCAAAGTCAAAAGATTCCATATAGGAGACTTGGTCTTAAGGAAAGTATTCCAAAATACCAAGGATCCTAGTGCAGGTAAATTGGCACCTAAATGAGAAGGACCGTATCTCATAGATGCTGAAGCAAGAAAGGGGATTGGCTAGCTACCCTTGACGAAAATATCTTGCCAAGATCCTGGAATGTTATACATCTTAAAGCTTATTTCACGTAAGTGAGATTAGTCATTTTCCCTCAAGGTACACATACTCTTTACCTTTTACCATTTATTTTCACTATTATTATTATTTACTCTCCTAAAAACCATTACTAACTTAAGCATCGGAGGGTTGTTAGCCAAGCTAACGCCCACCCCAAGCTAACATTTGTTATGCTTAGGAACACAAGGATCTTGGCACATAAGGATCTTGATACTCAAGGATCCTAACACACGAGGATCCCGATACTCGAACATCCAAGGATCTTGATATTTAAGTTTTAAGCAAAAAATAAGAATCTTATCAAAATAGTCATAATTACATCTGCGAGAATCATCAAAAAGATACTAATTTGATGATTTTTACAGTTGAGTATGACATTTTTGCAGATGTCATCTGTGAAAATATGAGACTCGTAATTTTTAGATATAAAAACTTTATTTTCATTTTTTTACTTCATTTTAGAAAACAAATCCCAAATTTCTCTAAACTCTCGACTCTCTTAAATCTTAACTCTTAACTCACTCTAATCTATAAAACATCGAGTTCGTTTCAATGATCAAATTTTAAGGTTATTGTTTTAATTTTAGTAGTATATTCAGTAAAAATAAATAACTATGAAAATATGCATCTCTATCATTCTTTTATTGAGAAAATCACATTAAAATGTGCATATGAGTCATTATTTTATTGTAAATAACAATTTCGCATATGAAAAATATGATTTTTTCAATAAAATAATTATTGAGATGCATAGATGACATCTACGAAAATGCGTATTTATGTCTAATTTTTTACTAACAAAATCGATTTTCGTAGATTATCAATATTGTTTTTTGGTTTATGAAAATAGCTAATGTAATATTATTTTTGTCGAATGTTTTAGAACTTTTTTTTGTTAGCAAATTAAGAAAATATTGTTAATGGTTATCAATTGTGGTTTGAGAAAAATAATTACAATAGACTTATACTTAGATGTGGCAAAGATAATAACAATGTTCGTTGTCATTTTAATCGATAAAAATCATAATCACTGGTATTTTAAAACCAAAATAAAAAGTTGGGTTTCTTAATAAATACAATTAAAAAGTCGAATGACATAAATAACAAATTTTGTGTTATTGGTTGTCATTTTAAGTCATTTTCCGTTTATTTAAAGGGTTAATTGCAAAAAACTAAAAGACCTAAAACTTTCCTTTTTTTTTTTCTTTTTTTTTTTTTTTTTTTTTTTTTTCATTTTACCATTTTCTTCTGGTTTTCAGGTCACCTTCGTGATACATTTTTTTCTCGAAAAGACGCTCACTTGTTTTTTGAAAAAGCCCTCACTTTTTTTCCAAACCCCCCCGCATTTGACAAACTTTTTTCGTTTGAACCAACCTTTTCATTAACTACAATGTTCTTGTTTTTGTTAGTGGTTAGGGTATTCTTGATGGAGGAAAATGTGGTTTAACTGTATATGTGCTTGCTACCATGAGAAAGATAGATGCTTTATTGTATCAATGAAACCCCATAAAAGTGTATATATGATGAAGTTCTCGTGAATCACATCATGACAGGGCACACGCTTTACATGTAGAAGACTTAATTTTGCATGTTTTTTTTTCAACAAGACAAATAACAGAGTTCCATCACGAAATGTTCCACTACACCTATGGCTCAACTCAGTAACTTAACTCATCACAGTGATTCTCTCTACAGATGTTGCTCATCCTATTATCTTATATATGATTTATCATGTATACGTATGTATAGAAACATCCCTAAGTCAAAAGTCAAACGACTTAGTGGCTATCCAATTTTATGCATAGACTTAATATCTTTTCTTCTCGTTTGAATTTGGAAAGTATTCCCATGCTCCCACTCGTCCCTTCCATCCAAAAAGGTCGATGGAACAAGGAATCGTTCGTTATCCATCTATTGTCTGCACAAAAGACGTAAATGCCCTCCTTATCATCAATCATCATTGCTGAAAATATCCTTAATTCAAGTGAAAAAAAAAAAAACACCCAAAACTGGACCAAAAGAAGCCAATTTTGCATACAGTACCTGATGAGGGGTTGAAGAAATCACTTAAAAACAACTAATGTCTACGTTGAAGAGCCATGATTGCAGTTTGAAGCAACTCTCTGGCTTTCCTATCCGGTGAACATCCAGCAGACTCCATATCCCTATATATTATACCTACCTGCCATTCACCCACCAAACATTATTTATGTGATTCCATCTACACTAGGATGATGAATGAAGTATATGAGTGTTTTTGTACCTTGTCAAACTCCTTTGCCCTTAGCAAAGCCTTCATAAGTGTAGTGTACGTAACCACATCTGGACTTGCACCCTTCAGGAGCAATTTAGATTACAATTACCATAAACAGCTTCAGTTTAAGATGTATCATCAGAGTTTTAATACACAAATCAGCTTACGCTTTCTTTTATGTGTTGATACACTGAGAGAGCCTCCATATGTCTTCCAGCAATACCAAATGCATTTATCAAAACATTCAGCATAATAAGGTTTGGTTCGATTCCTTCACGTTCCATCAACTGGAGAACTTTAACTGTTTGCTCACATAAACCCTGTGTGTGTAAGAAGGAAGATTGCAAAGCAAACAAATTTTTAAAATCAAGAATATTAAACCAATCGTAAAATCTACAAATAGAATAATAACTTGCCTGTTGGGCATAGGCGTTTGCAAGCACACAGAATATTCTAGCTGAGAGAGGAACTCCTTCGAGTTTTAGTGTGTTTATGCACTCCTCTGCATCCTCAAAGCTTCCATATTGCCCATAAATATCAACCAAAACAGCATAAATGGTCCCACTTTGTCCATGACCTCCATCTTTCATTTGCTCAAAGTTTTTCTTTATTATATCCCACTTCCCCTGTTCTCCTAAGCGACTAATGATGGTAATGAAGATACTTGGATCAGGATACAGCCCTTGTGTTTGCATCTGTTTGAACAATACAAGGGCATTTGTGAGATCACCATGTTTGCAATGCCACCTGATCAAAGAATTCCATGTGGTGATATCTGGTGTAATCCCTTCTTGCTGCATTTGATCAAACACTTGCAATGCATCTCCTAGTTCACCGGATTTCCCAAAGGTGTCAATGATACAATTAAACATCTTCTTGTCAAGTGAGACTCCATTTTCCCTTACTTCTGCTATGAGGTTTATAGCTTTCTTCCACATTCCATTGTTCCTGTAAAGTTCAATAATCATACTGTATACAAAGGAATTCGGTTCAAACCCATCTTTCTTCATTTTGGCTACAACTTCCCACGTGTCTTTCAAACGTCCGGCACTAACATAATAACCAAGGAGAATCTCGTATGTTTCTCGGTTTTTCCACACACCCATAGCGTTCATGGACTCCATAAGTTTATCAGCAAGTGTAAGAAGAGCTTTTCTTAAAAACACTTTCAGCAAGAGATTATACACTTCTATTCTTGGTTGAAACCCTGAGCTTACCATTTCTTCGAAAATTGCCTCAACTTCCAAAGTCCTGCCTACACTTACAAGAGCTGTTAACAGACAAGTGTAGGATGCATAACTTAACCGAAATCCTAGGGCTTCCATCTGAGAAAGAAAAACCATCGCTTTATCAATATTTCCTGCTTTACATAAGCCACGTATATACCTGTTCGACAGCTCAGGTGAGAGCTCCTCGCCTGTTGTATGATCCGTTTGGCTCTCTGGAATCGGCGACTTCTCAATTGCATTAGCTAAGCACTTCACTCTCTTTGTATAATCCGCTTTGTCTTTTATTCGAGGGCAAAAAGCATTCAGAATCTGACAGTTTAGACCGCGGACTTTAAAACTTTTTGAAGGAAAGAGGAATTCGAGTGATTTAGGGTGATAAAAGACTCCAGTTGTAATGGGAAAGAAGATAGACATTGCATCTCCTCTATGTTTATGTAGCAACTTCAAGACGGAGGAAATTAGAGCTGGAAGCGGAAACCGTAATCAGGTGAACTCAGTTAACCAAATGACCTCAATTAGAATTCCATACATCTGCTATCGAGATTGCCTAGACTTCGTGGCTTTGATTCTTAGAAATTGACAGAATTGCATACCACTCTCCACGTATCTTTCCCCTAACGGCCTAAAAGCATATAGTTTAGAATTTTGGATAGGTTATTAACCAAATTGATTATTATTTTAGATTTTTTTTATTGATTTTGATTTATAAAATGCAAATCGGATGCTCACAGGTCACAACAAATCAAATAACAACTTATTATTTATTTTTAATATATAAGTTTAATTTTTTTAATTATTAAAAACTTTATCAATGTAATACTTGATATGTAATTTTTATCAAATAATTTGTCATTGAGATATTAATTCAAATCTATTTTTCTTAATAGTTATTTATAAATTATAATCTTTAACTAAATAATTTTTTTTTTTATAAAATTGACTAGTATCTAAATTATATATATTTAAAATGTTTTGTCTTTTAAAAAATAAATTGTAAAAATCGACACAACAGAATTGTAATTTGATTGGATTGGATTTAAATTTTGTTTGAACTATTTGTATCCATATTTAAAAACCGAAATATATTTAGATTCACTTAATCGGATCAAATTGATCCATAAACTTACAAATAATATTTAAATAAACATATTTTATTTCGTAATTAAAGTTTTGGTCATTGTGGTTTTGTTGGGGTGCAAAGTTTTCCATGTAGTGATGACTTGAAGACTTCATCCTTTTATGATATGTGTGAGAATTTAAGCCTTATAACTTATGGGTTGAGCTTCCTTATATATAATAGTTTAATATTTTGTGTAGGTTGAGAGAGCTCATATTTTGTATATATGAGTAAATTGGTTTGAGAGAGAGCAATTGTATATAAGAAGCATATGCTCCTGTTGAATCATGGAAGTGACCCTCTTGAACTTAGCTACCGCAACCGCATCAGCACCCGGAGTCAGCTACTGCAGTCATTAGCTAGATTACTTTATTTGTCTTTTTATGTAATACACTCTATTATCCAGTATGCCTTGCACGGCTGCTTATAGAGTTGTAATCTAGTATAGTTCTAAGTCTCTATAAATAGAGACTTATTCTCCTGTATTAAATACCTCTCCTGATCACTGATAACTTATGTATTTCATCTGAATACAATTTCTAAAGTTATCATTCTATCACTCTTCACTCTCCACTTCTTACTTAAACATATCTGATTATAATCACTCTTCGGAGCAAGTCTTTGTGACTTATTCACTAAGTTTGATCTCACTAACTAACATTGGTTTGAATGCATTCCAAATTATGAATCAACTTACGTGTATTCTTGATATAACAATTGTTGTCATTTAAATTACTTTACTTTCCGCATCTAACTCGCTAACTTCTAACTATTAATATTATTGTTTAGCTAACAGATCCTTCGAGATTAACTATTCCGCTATATGCTTGTTCTAACCATTTTGTTCAAGTGTGTCTCAAAGTTTTTCTCTCAACAATTGGTATCAGAGCCATAGTGGTTGCTTTTTGAAAATCGGAACTCTGATTTTTCAAAGAGCCCTCTATACCACTGAAGCTCATCTCTAAACAAAAATTTCAAATGGCACAATCGTTATCACTGAATGTTTCCAACAGTGTTGGTGGTTCCAATCGAGCCCCAATACTGGTTGCAAATGAGTATCATCACTGGTCTCAAAGGATGGAAAGATATCTTAGACGACTTGGTAGAGATGTCTGGAGATCTATAGAAGAAGGACCCCACGTTCCAGTCCTTACCCCTGTCCAAACTAATGGAGCCACAACAAGGCTAGGAGGAGGTCAACCAGCTTTGAACCGTCCCACAAAAGATGATCTAGACAAGATGGAAAATGATGCTATTGCCTTTTATGAAATCTCTTGTGGAGTTGCTCATGACAACTTCGACATCATCATAAATTGCAAATCAGCAAAGGTGATTTGGAATGTTCTCAAGAACTTGTACGAAGGTTTAGAGCAGGCTCAAGACAAAAAGCTCACTACAACACTCAACGAATTCAATAACTTCAAAGCCCACTCCGGTGAAAGTTTGGAAGACTCATTTAAAAGGTTCAACTTGATTGTCACAAAACTGTCCAATGCGGGTACCATCCGCAGCAATCATGAAACAAATATGCAGTTTCTTAATGGCTTAGGAAGACACTGGACAACAGCCAAAATGATTGTACAAGGTGACAGGAAGATTCACTCATTATCTCTCTATAAGCTTTATGGAGAATTGCAAGCTCAAGAGTCCACTGTACTCAAGGACTGTTCAGACTTCGGAGGACCACTCACATTAGTAGCCCAATCACCTCACACTCAAACCTATCCCACCGCGTATAACTCTCCACCGCAGTCATATGAAGCTGACTCTGAATATGACGATGAAGAAGAGTTTCAGAATGCCATTGCTCTTATCAGTCAGAAATTCAATCGCTTACCACCTTCATTTCGCAAAAACCAACAATTCAATCGACCACCTTTCAACCGTAACTTTCAAAACAATTACTTCGGCTCCACCAAAAACCCTCTCCCTTCACCGCAGTCTCAGCAAACTTAGTCCAAAGAAGTACCACCGTAGTCCCAATCAACTGACTCTGGTACCTCTATAGAAGACAAAAGTGACATCATCATATGTCACAAGTGCAACAAGGAAAACCATTTTGCCAAGGATTTCAAGGCAAACGTAGTGAAAGATAGAGCCTTCTATCTCAGAATGGCTCAAGAACTGGAAGATAAAGAAAAGGGAAAGGCCTACGTTGCTCAACTGAAGAGGAATAATCAAGTATGGTCATCAGGAGATGAAGATGAAGATGATCTTAGCAAAGGGAAAGACAAGATCTGTATGGTAGCAACTGCTGATGAAGACGGCTCAACCAATCTAAAGAAGAACCATTGCTATATGGCTAAAGATGGAACTATCAGCATTGTGGAACAGGTAAAACTCATGATTCAAACTTTAAATTACAGCATGCATGATTGTCAACCTTTCATAGACACACTGAATGACACTTGTGTTGTCGTCCTTACAGACTAAAATAAAGCCCTAGATGAGAAGAACATCGCTTCGCAGGAGATGTTTCATGTTAGAGGACGTTTGGACAATAAGAGACTCAAAATGGCAATGTTAGAGAAGGATTTAATGTTAGAAAAAGATGCTAGAATGCTTAGTGAAACCCAATTAGAAATAGCCTTAAATCAGAGAGACCTAGCACATAATGAAATTATACGTTTAAATCTGTTAATTGAAAAGTTGTTTAATGAAACTGAGGCCATTGAGAGTCTTGTTAATAATGGGAATGTTGATAACACTTTTAACTGGGGCTGGTCCAATGGTTACCTAACCGCAACGGACTCCTCACCTCGGTTCACATCGGAATGTCCCTATGTCTCACCAGACCGCAACTTCTTGTTTCCGGTCAATGACAAAACATTTCCTGAGGATATCCAAGCCCACTTTGGAAAACTTCATGATCTGAGTAATAATTTTGTTATAGAAGAAATTCTCCCTGAATCTTCTACTCATGTTAACAACACAGATTCTCAGACATCATCCATAGTCGATGAGGAAATTGTTACTGAAAGTCCTGAAGTTTCTTTAGATTTCCTATCTTTACAGTCTGACCGCAGTGTTTCTGACCGCAGTCACGTACTGCAATCTATCCCATTGCCTAATATTAATTGTCCCAAAGAAGTATCCACCAAGACTTACTCTGCAGTAGTCCAAAGCACTACACCGCTGATCGAAGTCAAAAGTTCTGTGACCATTGAGCCAATTAATCATGAATTACCAATTGAAAATTTTGAATTTGGTCAATGTTCTCAAAGTCCCGATTTCTCAAGTTCGGATGAATCGAGTCACTATTTTTCAAAATCCTCAAAAGATTCTAGGAAACCGCAATTAAATATCATTGACCGCGGTTCTCTTAAGACCGAAGCAAAAAGAGTTTTTAAAGAAGAATTTCGCTCTCGTGGCAAACAATGGGAAATTTGCTCACAAGTTAAGAAATCTGTGAAATGTCCTAAGTCAAAAAGTCCTGAAAAGTTTATTTTTTCAAATTATCATTTCAAGAAAACTGTTTCCAAGAAAACAAAAAGAAAGGAGTTCACTGTTTCTGACAATACTCAAGAAATATCCAAACATGAGGATAAGTCTTTTCGATCAAATGGATTTCAAGTCTATTTTATCAATGATCCAAAATGGAATGGTATTTTACCTACTCCAACCTTTCCAGTGCCAGTCTCAAAATCTCAAAAGTGGAAAGGAATTATGTCAACTCCAGCACTCAAAAGGTCATCTCAAATGTTTAAGAAATCACATCACAAAAGCTCTGCACATGCCTTCACACCTGCCAGACCTGCACAAAACACCTTTTCAAAACACACAAACAAAAGGGTCAAATCTCATAATCCTCGGAATGGACAAAAACATACTTTTTCTTCAAAACCTCAGACCAGGTCAAATGCAGGGAAAATGACAAAAAGTTCTCTTGTCAATGTCAATGTAAAAAAATTCAAAGAACTTCAAACACCCAGGATTTCAGGGTCAATTATAATCTCTCCAAAAGTACTCGTGATTATTCACAATCTCACAAAACTCCAAAGAACTTCAAACACCCAGGACTAGGTTTGAAAGTTGACTTAATACCTATACCTGCCACCTCGCATTTTGCATCGATTAACACATCGTATGTGACCCCGGGCTCCAAACTCGCTTGGGTGCCCAAATTAACCACTTAGTTTTTGTAGGATTTGTGCAAGGAGGATTAAGAAGAAGAATGGTTGATCGACAGTTCCTGCTCCTTGAACATGACTGGAAGGTTAGAGTACCTTCGGGGTTTTAGGCCTATATGCAATGGTGGAAATGTCACTTTTGGAAACAATGCAAATGACATCATACGAGGCTACGGTGTTCTCACCACGGGGAACTTTTCCATTCAGAAGGTTGCTTGTGTAGAAAGCCTTAAACACAATCTCATCAGTGTTGGCCAACTATGTAAAGCAGGCCATCGAGTGTAATTTGATGATCATTTCTGTTACATAATGACAAGTGACAGAAGCACTAGCTTAATCAAGTCATGATCCGAAGGCACAATGTATCCTCTGGATGTCTCTCTCATCATTGGTAAACCGCAGCTGTGTTTTCTCTCTAAAGCTGTATCCGAAGTCAGCTGGCTATGGCATCGCAAGCTAGCTCATCTCAACTTCAGATACATCAACAATCTGGTCACCGAAGAACTAGTCTGCGGTCTCCCTATTCTCAAATTCAGCAATGATACTCTCTGTCCAGCTTCTGAATGTGGAAAACAAGTCAAAGCAAGTCACCCTCTGATAATGGACTCGTCTATTTCAGAACCACTGGAATTATTGCACATTGATCTCTGCGGTCCTTCAACTATAGCCAGTCTCCACCACAAGAAATACATACTGGTTGTTGTTGATGACTTCACTCGCTTCACATGGGTCTTCTTCCTCAGACTCAAATCCGAAACACCACAGATTCTCATAAACTTCATCAAAGAAATAGAACTTCAGATCAAACTTCTAGTCAGATGCATCCGCAGTGATATTGGAACCGAGTTCATTAATCATCTTCTCAACAGTTTCTTGGTGTGCAAGGGTATTTCTCACAACTTCTTAGCACCCTACACATCGCAACAAAATGGTGTCGTAAAAAGAAGAAACCGCACATTAGTAGAAGCAGCCAGATCCATGATTTGTCCAAAACCAAAGCATTGTGTGCAAATGTCTCAACAAGACACCATACGAGGGTCTTAACAACCGCAAGCCGAATGTTCGTTTCTTTCATATTTTTGGGTGAAGATGATTCGTGATCAACAACAGAGACCAACTTAACAAGTTTGCACCTAAGTTTGATGAAGGCATCTTCCTTGGTTATTCCACTAACAAGGTTGCTTATCGAGTGCTTATCAGGCGTACAAGGCTGATCATTGAAAGCTTCGATGTGAAATTCGATGATTCTCACATCCGCGATGCTCCTCCATCCACTGAAACCACCGAAATCATGGAAAGTGACATTCCTGCCTCTTCTGGTCCTTTAAATCTAGTTGAATTCAATTATGATGATCTCTTCGATCCTGTTGAAACGGAAAAACTATCCAAAGTTCTTATGTCTCCCGTAGCTCAACAACAACATGCTGATATTTCTGGACCATCTCCATCCGAAGTAGTATCTATCAATACTTCCACCTCTCCGGTTGAGGGGGAAAGCTCTACTCCAGATCTACCCACAACCATCGAGGTTCCAATACTTAATGATGTTCAAATTCCTGCTCGCAGAGAAACATTACCATCAAACATATCTTCAGATTCGGATGATGAAAATATTGACACTAAAACCGATCCAAGAATTGTCACTCTCCCATCCGCAGTCCAGGGGGAACCCTCTCAGGTTCCAGATAGACTCCCTTCAGTAATCCAGGGGGAACCTATCAAAGAAAATGTCTCTCTCGCTCCGACAAGTCAAGATGATTCAGCAGGCTGTTCACAAATCCAGGGGGAACTTCCTTCCCAATTTGAAGCAACCTCTGATATTGAAAACATTCCTTCAACCGCAGCTGCTGATCATCTAATGCCTCGTCTACATGTATGGACGAAGGATCACCCACCCGGCCAAATTATTGGCAACCCGTCCGTAGGTATCCAAACTCGATTTGCCAAAGATTTATCTGATCATTGTCACTATGCAACATTTATGTCCGCAGTCGAACCTCGATTCATCAAAGAAGCTTTATTGAAACCAGATTGGATTTTTGCAATGCAAGAAGAACTAGAAGAATTTGAAAGAAACAAAGTGTGGCAACTTGTTCCCATTCCACAAGGTCATACTGTTGTTGGTACAAGATGGGTTTTCAAGAACAAGCTAGATGAATCTGGTGCGGTTATCAAAAATAAGGCAAGGCTAGTTACTAAAGGCTATAGTCAACTGGAAGGTGTTGACTACGATGAGACATATGCTCTGGTAGCTAGAATGGAAGCAATCAGAATCTTCTAAGCATATGCTTCTCACAAAAACATCAAAGTACACAAAATGGACGTTAAGAGTGCTTTTCTCAATGGGGAATTAAAAGAAGAGGTTTATCTTCAACAACCTCCCAGATTTGAAAGTATCGAGTTCCCTAATCACTGCTACAAGCTTCAGAAAGCAGTTTACGGTCTGAAGCAAGCCCCTAGATCTTGGTATGAAACTCTTTCTGAATTCTTAGTCTCTTCAGGCTACAAAAGAGGAGTGATTAACCCAACACTATTTAGAATAGCAAACGAGATTCACCTTATGCTTGTACAAATATATGTGGATGATATCATCTTCAGATCTTCTGATCAAGGAATGGTGGATGAATTTGCTAAGCTCATGACAAACAAGTTTCAAATGAGCATGAATAGAGAGATTAACTTCTTTCTAGGTCTTCAAGTCAAACAAATTCAGCAAGGGATATTCATTCATCAAGAGAAATACACCACTGAACTTCTGAAGAAATATTCTATGAACAACTGCTCTTCGGCTAAGGTCCCTATGGCTTTCGAATAGAAGATCTATGCTGATCCCTCTGGTGAATCTATGGATCACAAGACTTATAGAGGTATCATTGGCTCGCTAATGTATCTCACCGCAAGCAGACCTGACATTGTCTTCGCAACCGGTGTGTGTGCAAGGTACCAGGCTGACCCAAAAGTGTCACACATGACCGTAGCCAAATAAATTCTTCGGTACCTAAAAGGAAGCAAATCTATTGGTCTATGGTACCCCGCAGGCAATGACTTCAGTCTTCAAGCGTTTACTGATGTGGATCATGCCGGATGCAAACTTGATCGAAAAAGTACATTTGGTGGATGTCAATTCTTAGGAGGAAGACTGGTCAGCTGGTCCTCAAGAAAACAAAGCTGTGTTTCTTTATCTACCGCAGAAGCAGAATACGTGGCCGTAGCTAGCTGCTATTCCCAAGTCCTTTGGATGAAGACACAACTGTTAGACTACGGATACAGGATGCTGCGGATACCAATTTACTGTGATTCTAAAAGTGCCATAGAGATCTCTCATAATCCTATTCAGCACTCCAAGACGAAACATATTGAGCTACGATATCACTTCATCAAAGACCATATTCTGAAAGGTAATATTGAATTCATCTTTGTTCCTACTCATGAAGAGATTGCTGATGTTTTTACAAAAGCATTTGACTCTTCAAAACTCAATGTGTTCCTACAAATGTTGGGAATGCTGAATCCGGATCCTAAATTCTTCTTGAATTAACTCGTACTGCAGACCTTCCTGGTCCTCATTGCGGTCCTTACTGAAAATTATTTATAATAGATGGTTTTGGAACATCCCCTGTTCTACAGTCAATGTACCGCAACCATATATTATATCTATCTTTCATGGGTCCTTCTTGTTTATGTTTACTAATTTTTGTACAAGTGCTTCTCTCGGTTTCTCACTGCAGTCTTTACTTTGGTCATCTGCGATGACATTTCCAACCGCAATGAAGTTTTCATCCGCAATCGTCATTGTTGGATTAATGTCTAAGTCCATAACTATAATTGGTAAGACTTGACCTGACCCGACATGGTCCATTTGGGTTGCATGGCATCATGCATTTGGATAGACTATAATGAGAGAAATAACACTTAAGGTTTGTTAATATATTATAAGTTATAATATATTAATAAGATTATTTAATTAGTATTGATCAAGAATTAATCTAGAATTAATTAAGTGATCAAAAGAAGACTAATTAAATATATGGGTTGATTGTGTAAATCATCCATACTTGTATAGTGGGCTAATGCTCCATGGATTATCAAGTTGGGCTAAAACCCATATGATGCTTCATGGATGCTCCATTGTGTATTTGAACCCATGGATCCAAGGAAATGGAAAGCCATGACAATTAGGGTTTACCCTAATTGTAACAACTATATAAAGATCATACTCTTGGAAAAATCGGCCACTAAGTGATGTAGAGAAGGGGCTAGCCGATTTTCATGAAGTGTGGTGTTTCTCTCTAAGTCTTCCAAGTGCATATGATGTTGTGTGAACCATTTGAGGTGTCATACTTGGGGCACTAGGCACTCATGCTTCTTGAGAACATTCTACATCAAAGAGGTATGTATTATATCTTGTTATATTCATTGTTTTGTATGCTAGATTAGGATAATACCTTGGATGTTCATATTTGCATGTATAATAGAGAAAACATAGATCCAAGGTATTTAGGGTTGCATGTACACTTAGTAGTGTAAGAATGCTCAAAACCCAACAGTGGTATCAGAGTCTAGACTTGTTTTCTTGTTATGCTTGCAAAAGTAGCTGAAAAAATCTAGTTTTGATGCTGTCTGCACAGCAGACTCGCCGAGTCCATGAATGGACTCGCTGCGTCCAAGGCAAAATGCATCCAACTTGCCGAGTTGGTTCGTGCACTCGACGAGTTGGACCCCTAGACAGCATAAATTCGACTTTTTTGGCTGGAATTGGACTAGGAACATTACCCTAAGCTGTTTTTGGACTTATAAACTTGTTTTTGATGTGGTAATGTTCATGCTAATCCAGTTTCTAAGATAATTGTCATAATTTCAAGATTTATATTAGTTTGTATGTTCATGCTAATTTCTTGAAGATTGATGATTTGAATTATCTTGTTCTTAGATTAATAGAAAAGTTGTGTGAAATAGTTGATTTCAATCCATTTTAATCTGAGATTTGATTCCAAAGTGTGTTTTTGTAACTTGTCCTCAAGTTATATGAAAAGTCACATTTAAGAATCATACAACTCATAAAAATTGGCAAAGGTTACAAAATGAAGAGTCTAGTTCTAATTAAATGGTTTTATGACTCCATAACGTGTCCTCAAGTTATGGAGGTTCAAGAGTCTCTTCATTAAATAATTAATAAAAAATGTAACCTTAATTAGTTCCATAAGTTATAAAATAAAGAAAAAATTACATTCTTTAATAGTTTAAAGTCTTCCATAACTTGTCCTCAAGTTATGGAACTTGAAGAGTTTTTTTAATTAAAACTACTTTAAACACATAAGTTAATTAAAACTACTTTAAACACATAAGATAATTGTCATAATTTCAAGATTTGTATTAGTTTGTATGTTCATGCTAATTTCTTGAAGATTGATGATTTGAATTATCTTGTTCTTAGATTAATAGAAAAGTTGTGTGAAATAGTTGATTTCAATCCATTTTAATCTGAGATTTGATTCCAAAGTGTGTTTTTGTAACTTGTCCTCAAGTTATATGAAAAGTCACATTTAAGAATCATAAAAGTCATAAAAATTGGCAAAGGTTACAAAATGAAGAGTCTAGTTCTAATTAAATGGTTTTATGACTCCATAACTTGTCCTCAAGTTATGGAGGTTCAAGAGTCTCTTCATTAAATAATTAATAAAAAAATGTAACCTTAATTAGTTCCATAAGTTATAAAATAAAGAAAAAGTTACATTCTTTAATAGTTTAAAGTCTTCCATAACTTGTCCTCAAGTTATGGAACTTGAAGAGTTTTTTTAATTAAAACTACTTTAAACACATAAGTTATGGAATTAATTAGTTTTGAATAGTTTCAAAACTTGCCCTCAAGTTTTGGAATTTGAAAAGTTTTCTCTTATGAATACTTTAATTCCAAGTTAAGCCCTTAGAATTTTAAAAGTTAGAATTCAAACCTTATACTTTATAATATTATAAGTTAATAATATTTATATATATGTATAAGAGCAAGTCAGTCTTACCGTTAGTAGGCGTCATTCACGAAGCCGGTCTATAAGGGGGGTATAAGGTTACTGCCTATAACATGACAGTTTAATGGATGTCCACTCTCACCCACCGCTTCCTTGACTGATGGAGGGTCATTAGCCGAACGGGTAGGACAAAGACTATAAGTTCTCCCTTCATTAAAAGTATTAATGATAAATACTAAGTAACTAAACACTTATAATTCCCAATCTTAGTTACTTAGGAAAATGTGAATAAGGTGCTAACCCATGAAATTACACTTGGCACTTTGCTTAAGTCAGTTGGTGGAGCGTGTGTGGTTTACCGGCACACTGGCTTGACTTAACAAGGTAGGCAAAGGGTTTTCTTAAAGTTTATCATAGGCCGGTGGAGTGTGTGTGGTTTACCGGCACATCGGTTGGGTGATAAACATTTAAGAGTACCAAGTAATTTGCATGGTTACTTCACACCTTGTTTTGTGATCCTTGACATCCCAGTCACAAAACTTGAAGGGCACACTCGAGATTGAAACATGCCATTGAAAAGTTCAATGAATCTCAAAAGATCTAGGAGTTTCAAATCCAATTAAAACTTAATTATATTTCGTTTTTCATGGTGGAAATTGGTAAATCGTCATTTACCTACCTTCAACTATTTTATAGCTTGGATTACGACATCCCTCTTCCGAGTTATAAAATAGTTTGTTGGGTCCTAGCCTTAATATTTTATATTGGGTGTTATATTAAGGACTTTTAATCAACTATCTTGAATATCTCCCAAAAGATGTCTAGTTCAGACATCTATGATCTTCCCAAATCTCTTGGAACTTTACTTCCTCCACCTCCTCCAATTATTCTCCCTAACCCACAAGTTCAAGGTCACTCAAGCCCTATTGGCAAAGCAAAGGTCTATGTGTGATCACATCTTGGAGATGTAGTCACATATTGACAAGCCGGGAGAGTTGGGTGTCAAAGTCTTAAGAGAGTTAGTGGCTCAACTACTTTCTAAGTCACATAGTGAGTTCCTTTGGGACTCCTATGAAACAGACTATGACAAGACCCTTAATGATCTTATCTATTTGCTAAGATCAACTTCCCAAAACTTTATGGACATTGACAATGGTGACACTGGAAATCCAGAAAAAGCATTCTCTTCCCAATGGAAAGGGGATCGGCCATAGTCAACTCGGTTGACCAAATGGTAAAGAGAAATGCTAAGTCTGTGATAGTCCCATGTACCATTATCAAAGAGCCCATATGTTAAAGTTCCAAAGGAAGGGGCATTGGTTACGAAGCTGCCAAACTTACCTAAGGATGGTAAAGTCAATGGGTTTGACTTTATTTCAGGTAAAGTCCATTTGTCTAACTCTATTAAGTTTCTACTCTGAGATTCTTATTACATGATGTGACTGGGTCATATAGTGTTGTTTTAAGAATCAAAGAAAAAGTGGAGAAGGAAGTATATGCTGATTCTGATCGCGAAGATGGATTTCGATCGCATGGTTAATGATTAGAATTTCGAGCAGGTGCTTAAGAGTTATGATAAATTGCTTAGGAATAGATAACAACAAGTTTTCATATACATTTGCATTGTAAGGATTAGTTTTTCCGCAAAGTTTTAAAATAAAAGAAAAGTTTTTAATTTTTATTTATTTTAAAAATATCATTACAATGGCATTTGTGAAAATTTTTTGTTGCTTATAGGATTCCATTAATAGCAAGACTGGTAATATGAAATTGATTCTTTCATTTGTGGTAATGTCTAAATTTACCAAATAAGGAAATATTCTCATCACCCAATTTTCAATTGGACCGGAACTTGGAATCATGCAAGTTGTATACTATGATGAATGAGAACTTTCAAGCATTGGAAAATTAAGACTAATTACTTGTTCACATGGATGTGTGAGTCAAGTAAAGGACTAAGGGATCGAGTACACATTCTTGTGCACTGATCAAGCCCACCACAAATAATCGATAAGACTATTCGTCATGATTTACTAAAGTTTAGTAAATATGGTTATACTTACAGGCTTAAGTGTAATTCTGCTACATTGGAAAAATTTTGATGTATGGCAGAACGAATGAGAAGAATCAAATTAGGCAGAAGGATAAAAGTTTCTCAAATCTGAAAAGATGGGAGAGTATTTTATGATATATTATCATCTTAATGATTAAGAGACCTTATCACAATTCATCCTCTAAGTGCATTCTGATAGCTAAGAAGAGGAGCTAGGAATTGTTGAAGTGGTCAAATCAAGAAGATGAGTCATACTTCGTTCCAAAACAATTCTTAGAGTTATACTCTAAGACTGTAACTTGAGTGACATATCTTAAAGAAAGGTTTAAAAACACATGTCAAATGTAAGAGTAAAAGTGTCCTACTCTTGTACATTTGAAGTTGGTAAGTTGTGATGTTTTGGATAAAAAAACACCAACTTAGGCCAATTGTGTGAAGTGTTTGTCTTGATAAAGAATCCGCACTATCCCTTGAATATTTGACAAGAGAGTCTTATATGTCAAACGGACAGTGGGAGTCTTAAAGGTCTTGAAATTCTCAAGAACTAATCAAGGAAAAAAACCTGAAGTTGTTCACTAGCACACGACTTGAGGTTTATAACCTATCGTGTTGACATATTCTGTGCCCATTCCAGTTAAAGTTGGCTTTGCATATGAGTTCTTAGAGTTCTCAATTGGTTGCATAACAACTTGGAAGCAATGACAGGCCCTGTACTGCCAGGTGGCAAGAAGTTTAAATTGCATAAGTTCAGTCCATATGTGTTTGGATTTGTCATTACCCGTGTCTTGTGACTAAGGTTTTGACAAATTCATATGGGTAGGAACTCATACACCATAAAAATCTAGGTGTCATAATGTTTCTCTCCAATTCATGAAAATGATGGTGAGGAAACACTTTCACTAAGTAGATTTTTAAGTAGATAGTAATCTTTGCATTCTCAAAGTCGTTAGTAGTGTACACTAACATGGACTTATGAGAAATAGAAAAGGTCTAACCAATTGAGACTATGATTATGACATTCCTTTTCATAGTTCTGCAATTGTTTAGACACACCTGTGAGCTATCTAAGACATGGTGTATGATTTTGATAAAGTCTTATCAAAGCAATCTAGTATCAGAAATCTGAACTTTGGTAAGAAAGTCAGCTAATTTCTGAGTACGTGCCAAAGCTAGTGGGAGCATAAGAGTTATGCTAATAATCATCATGTTAGTGGGAGAATGATAATTATGATAAAGGTTGCAAGTTAGCATTGTTAATTATAGAAAACAAAAGTTTCAATTCGTGAGGTTGCAGGGGTTGAAAAAGTTGTTTTGCTATAATTAAGCGAGATGAAATTATACTTCATTTCAATTATGAAAAGCTTAGATTGAGTTTATAATCATTCTAAAGAGCTTATATTGAGATTTTAATCACCTTTAGTTAAGAATATATATATGAATTTCATGTTGGATTGGTTCAGCTTAAGAAAATTCTATATATTGCGTTCTCAAAATTCGATTATGATTACGACATCCCTTTTCATAGTAAAATTTTGAGAATATGGAAAACGAAAAATATTATGGCAAAAGACTGGTCTAGAACCATGTCTTTATGTAAAACATCATGAAACGTGCCCCATTTACTTTGGGTAGAAGATCGATTACTTGTGCTATAATATTTATTCTTTCTGAATTTTCCAAATGCCTTGGGGCATTAAGGAGGAGAATGTCTAGAATTGGATATGACTAAAGTGATTAAGCAATTATCAAGGACAATCTAAGGTTTACCAAAGATTAGTTGCTCAAGGACAGTTGGAAGTATAGTGTGAATTTTGGAAGGAACATATTGACATAGTTTGAAAAGAGGCAACTCTTGTTCAGAAGTAGTAGTCAAAATGGGAAATAGAGTTGTCTCTATAGATAGAAGCAGTTTGTGTAAGATTAGAAAGAACTTAGTGCAAGAAGCATGTTCAAAGCAATGCATACTTTGAACATAAGGCTTTGTGTCCATGGAGTAGGTCTTCATTGGAATACCCTGTAATGGTTTTTGACAAGTCTTTGTGACTTTTTACACATTCGTTGCATGAGGGTAGTGCATTTAAGTTTAAAGCCTAACAAGATTTCGATTTGGGAGTGTGAAATTAGAATCATTGAAAGTTTGGTCAATTAGTTTATTTCACAATGTAAGGATCATAGATAAACATAGAGTGCATACTTGGTGTGTGGCAAAGCTATTGTTTAGAAAAACATAGTGTACATGCTTGGAGCATGGGACAACTAGTGTTTTTAATTCAAGTATAAAGTTGATAAAACTGAAACAATGAATAATGAGTAATCAGTATGGTGATAAATAGAAAGTGTTTTATTTATATTCATAGGTTTGATACCATATTAGATTCATTTATTCGTGTGTTTCACTTTGCATGTTTTGACGTCCATAATAACTAGGTTATTCTTCCGGAATGACTAAGTTATTTAAGCCATCCACAGTCGGTCATATGTTGGAAGTAGATATGAATCAAGACTATCATGGGTTGGCTTGTAGAGGTCCAAGTTGGTGGACAAAGTTGTGCTACAACACTCCTGAGTGCTCATAAGTTCTGAGTATTGGATTCAACCCGCACTCATTTGAATCACTTCATGGATTTTATCACGAGTGATCATGAGACGATAATATCTTATATTCTTTAAACCTAGAGATATGAGTTGTTACTATGAGTTGGTTATACATTGATTGCACGAAACTGCATTGGTAACTCGATGTTATAAAACGTGTGTTTGTGTATGATTCAACAAGTAGTAGAGCAAGCCATATGAGTCGAAATTTATCCATTCCTTTTACCTTCGGGATAAAAGCGATATCTGTGGGCCCCTCGATGATTTAATGATGATACATGTGAGTGCTTGGCCAAGCCAGGACTGGATTGATTTGTTCAATCAGTCAGTCGTCATAAATCAGAAATCGGAAAACAACAAATGGACAGAGAGAATGATTTATAATCCATGTCTCAGTCCATATGATATCTAGAATGGAGGAATATATGATCCCTTATCTAATGGACAAGTCATTGACAAAGGTCAGAGTTCATCTATGAGGTCAGAGTTCGACGGAAGCTTTTGAGAGCTACGATTGCCAGTTGGTTCTTGAAGTCATACGCAATAATAGTTTTAGACTTATCCAAGTGGGAGATTGTTGGATTAATGTCTAAGTCCATAACTATAATTGGTAAGACTTGACCCGACCCGACATGGTCCATTTGGGTTGCATGGCATCATGCATTTGGATAGACTATAATGAGAGAAATAACACTTAAGGTTTGTTAATATATTATAAGTTATAATATATTAATAAGATTATTTAATTAGTATTGATCAAGGATTAATCTAGAATTAATTAAGTGATCAAAAGAAGACTAATTAAATATATGGGTTGATTGTGTAAATCATCCATACTTGTATAGTGAGCTAATGCTCCATGGATTATCAAGTTGGGCTAAAACCCATATGATGCTTCATGGATGCTCCATGGTGTATTTGAACCCATGGATCCAAGGAAATGGAAAGCCATGACAATTAGGGTTTACCATAATTGTAACAACTATATAAAGATCATACTCTTGGAAAAATCGGCCACTAAGTGATGTAGAGAAGGGGCTAGCCGATTTTCATGAAGTGTGGTGTTTCTCTCTAAGTCTTCCAAGTGAATATGATGTTGTGTGAAACATTTGAGGTGTCACACTTGGGGTACTAGGCACTCAAGCTTCTTGAGAACATTCTACATCAAAGAGGTATGTATTCTATCTTGTTATATTCATTGTTTTGTATGCTACATTAGGATAATACCTTGGATGTTCATATTTGCATGTATAATAGAGAAAACATAGATCCAAGGTATTTAGGGTTGCATGTACACTTAGGAGTGTAAGAATGCTCAAAACCCAACAGTCGTGATAATTTCTCAACTGTTTTATCAACCTATGAACCTTTGTGTGCTATTTAATGATCATTCATTAAATAAAATAAAACATTCTCCTTAGAAACTGTCACCTTCTCTTTCTAAATAATCCTTTTATCAGACCCATTTTAGGGATGATGATAAAAAGAACGTTTTTTCCAATAAACTCATCCTTAATTTGTCCTTTCCTCTCCCTAGCAGGTCCCATCCGTTACCTCTTCCTCTCCCATCACCCCGTGATTACCTGACGTATAGACATGCGTCTGACTTTACATTAAATGCGAACCCCTTTTGAAAATCTCCCAAAATCTTTTACATCCCGTTTTAATTATATGTGGCTGAGATTTAATCCAAAATTCATCGATTCCCCCCAAAAACCCCAATCGACGTTTTACCCTATTCTTCCATTTACCTAGGGTTAAACATTTTTAATTAACCCCTTTTATAAACTCATCTCCTTCACTAAATTCACTTTACGCTTTCTGAATATCGATCATTCCCTCTCAAAACCATCAAGAACTCTGTGTTCTACTTCTTCTTCAAACACCTTCCAACTTCAACAATGGTGAAATCAAGAGTATCAAAGAAGCAATCCAAGGCTTCTGGTTCGGTGAATCCAACAGGCTCAGACTCTCCTTCAATCGCATCAAGCAATTTCAGAGCAGTGTTTGAAGATCATCCTTCATACAATGCTCCCATCAAGCTCATGATCAATTTTCTCAAGAACCACCCTCTGTTTGGTCTGTTTGATGCATTTACAAACGTTGTTCCAGTTTCTACTCTCTTCATGAGCGCTTTTTCTGCTTATCGCCCATTGGAAAACCCTCAAGAAGTTCATCTCAATCTCATTAACGGTTCTTTGGTCATCTTGTCCAAAGAAAAGTTCCTCACAGCCATTAACCTTCTGGTTCATCCATCCATTAAATTCTTCTCACCATCAATGGCTGACATCACATCCGCACTCTACCAGATGGGGTATCAAAACCAATTCGAGGAATTGGTGAGGTTAAAAAGAATCAGCTGCCTGCGGTTTGGTAGTTTGTGTGCCACTTTATCATCCGCTGCCTATCTGGCAGAACTTGAGGCATTGACAACATGGGACTCAAGCTCTTGGAATTGGTATGGAGCATCTTCACCGGACACGACGTCAACTACGGGCAAATTCTTTGGGATGATTTCATTCAGTACATTCCCAAGGAGCACCCGAAGGAAAACCCAACCGAGCTCACATTTGCAAGATTTTGGTCTCTCTGCATATCAGACCTACATGCAGAAGCTGGGATAGATATGGGTAGTGACATCAACTTCTTCGTCACTAAGGATCTTAAAAGGTACCTCCCTTCTTCTGATCAAACTCTATTTGGACTGATCCGCAGGCTTCCCACTCATATCATCTCTTCTCTTGGTTCTGAGACTGCTGATGTCTCAGACCACATTGAGGCTACAGAGGGTATTGCCCCATACCCTTCTACCCCGCCTCCTTCATCCGCAGTCGTTAACCCTGAGGGTACCGCAGTCCCCTCTGCCACTACATTATCTAATCTTCATCTAAGAAGAAAGCAGTTGGCATCCAAGAATAAACAAATAACACCCAAGAAGGATTCTCCCAAACAAACCGCACCCACCAAGAAATGCAAAACCAAACCAACCACTGTATCTAGCAGTGATTCAGAAGAGGACAAGCAACTGATCTCTGTCCTCAAGAAAAGAAAAACCACCACTACCTCTAGCCATATGCGTGACCGGACCGATGCTGAAGCCTCTTAAAAGGCTCCAGTAGTCCTTGGGGTGGATGCAGACCCATTCATCACCACCATCATTTTTCAGTTAGACTCAGAAAGTGAGTCTGATTTTGATTCTCATCATCGTGGAGACACCCCTACGGTATCATCCCAAAGGGATGATACTGGTTCTCGCCCTGAGGGTTTCAAACAACAAAGTAAAATAAGCAAAACATGTATTTTGAGTTTAAAAGACCGGATAAGAAACTAATGATCCCCGAAATCAATATATTGTGCTTATTGAAAGTATTGTGATAAAATGTACGGAATTCGTGATTCCATTGAGTTTTTCTTAGAATGAGAGAGTAAGCCTACGATGAATATTTCAAGCCAATCTCAGGACGAGTTTGGAATAAAGTTGGGGAGGTTTGATAAGTCTATTTTATGAATATACTAAATTGTACTAAATATGTTGAATTGATGCATAATTGTCCAAGAATGGCACTACTTTGATGACTTGTTGAAATTTATATGCATGTAAATACTTAGTGCTAAAGCGGGCAGAACCCGCAAGAAAAACGAGCAAACTGAAGTTAACAAGAGTGGGAGACGAATTGCTAAAGGAATGAAGAAAAATGGTGCTGAGAAATTTGACCACTCTTCAATGTTTTGATCATATCTCAAGATCTATAGTTCCAATTGACATGATCAAAGAAGTTCTGGAAACTAGACAAAGTTTCCTACAACTTTCATGTTTTGCGTTTTTACTGATTCTACCGTTTTCATCACCAAAAAGGAGCGACAAAGATGAGGGACGTCCTAAAACGCGTCTAAGACGCTTCCTAGGACGCCTACCCATTTTAGGCCATTTTCAAGTGCAAATCAAGGACGCTAGAAAGCCTGTAAAACGCCATGAAGGACGCCCGGACGTCCTATATGACGTTTAAGACGCCTACTAGGACACCGACGCGGAAACAGCTCCGAAAATCAGTTTTTCAGCACTTATTTAAAGGAGATTTAACCCTAATCGACTTGGGACTTCTTCCCTACGATTTTCACCAGTTTTGGAGGGTTCCAAACCTTCTCCAAACGCGTTCTTGATCATCAATTTCCGAATCAAAGCCAAAAAATCATCAAATTCATTATCATTCAACGTTTTAAGATTGTTCAACCAACGAATCTACATCAATTCTATCAAGCTCCAGATTTGATTACTTCATCCCAAAGGTTTCATCGTTCCATAGTTGATTGATCATTAGACTTCATTGATTTTATGATTCCAAGTTTGTTTATGAATTTTAGCATTAATTCCATTGTTTATATTGAAGTTGTATGTTTTGTTAATCATATGGAAGGCTAAACCACCTAGGTTACTTCCGGGAACGTTGTAGGATGTTAGGATGAACAAGTTGTGATTATTACTTTTATTCTAGTAAATTTCAGTTATTGTTTCATTCTTAAAATTATGATTTTTACTTATAGTAATTGGAGTTGGGTTTTCTTATTGTGTGATATTGCAACTAAGATATTGTATTGTTACTTCACTTGTCATTCTGAATTCAAGTAGTTTAGGAACTAAGATGACCAGTTGAACCCACATACATTATTCTGAATTTGTAATATAATATACTCAACATTGTAATAGGTAATCGTAAGACACGTTATCGCCAAACCACTAGTTGTTCCTAATACAATTAGACATAGGGAGTAAGACAACTAGTTCGAGTAACATATTGTGTGATCAAAATTATTTGTTGCAAGTTAATCAGCCTTAATTATCTCTAGGTAATTAAATTGGAATTTAAGGGAAGAAAAACGTGTAAGTCCAACCATCTAAACAACTGAACCGGAAGTATCTTGTTTTTTTTTTCTCTTTGATAGTAGTTTGTTTTAGTAGTTCTTGCATTACCAAGTTTTTAGCTTTTTCATCAACTTTTAGTTTAAATAAGTTCATGACAATTGCTAGTAGTTTTTCATTAACTATTTTAACACAAAGTTTGACCATAACCTCCTCGTGGATTCGACCCTTACTTACCCTAGCTATCTAGTGTGTGTGAGGTTTATTTTTGACCGAGACAACGACCTCAATCACAGATCAAGGTACCCAAGCAGATACATTAAAGCCGGAGAACGCCACAAATGAAACACTACGTAGGATGGATAAAAACTTTGAAGCCAGGGAGGACGGAATTTACTACTTCATGAATCGAATTTGGGTCCCTAAACTCGGTGCATTCAGAGAGATAGTTATGAACGAGGCTCATTGAATGCAATATTCCGTGCATCCAGGTTCGGATAAGATGTACCTGGACACTAAGCAACATTATTGGTGGCAAATACGAAGGCAGAGATCGCCACTTACGTGGGAAAGTGTCTCACCTGCGCCAAAGTGAAATTGGAGTATCAAAAGCCCTCGGGATTATTACAACAACCAATAATACCCAAGTGGAAATGGGAAAGGATTACTATGGACTTAATAACCAAATTACCTAAGAAAACAGATGGATTGGATGCTATCTGGGTGATTGTCGATAGGTTAACTAAGACTGCTCATTTCTTTCCAATAAAAGAAGTGTACAAGATGGAAAGATTAGCACGAATCTATATCAAAGAGATCGTGAAATTTCACAGAGTACCAATATCTATTAACTCGGATCGTGATAGTAGATTTACTTCATGGTTTTGGCAGTCACTCCAGAAGGCTATGGGACACACCTAAACATAAGCACTGCCTACCACCCTCAAACCAATGGCCAGAGTGAACGAACCATCCAAACACTTGAAGACATGCTTCGAGCCTGCGTGATAGATTTCGGCAAGTCATGGGATACTCAATTGCCTCTGATTGAATTCTCGTACAACAACACCTATCACACGAGTATAGGGGTTGCTCCTTTTGAGGCCTTATATGGTCGCAAATGCAGATCACCTCTCTGCTAGACTGAGGTGGGTGACACCCAGCTGGCAATAGGGAAATCACTGAGCATCATTCTTACAGTACCATAAATCATTCGAGAAACTACGGAGAAGATAATCCAAATCAAAGCCCCGACTCCAAGCATCGCGTGACCGACAAAAGAGTTACGCTGACAAACGATGAAATGTAACATCTAAAAATTTAAGCCAAATTTTAAACTTTTTCATCCATTAATACCAAATAGTATTATACAGATTGTTTTCAAAATATTATTCATCAGAGTGTCCCAGAAACAAAATCATAAGGATGAGGAGCGGTATGGTCACGCCTTTGCCTTGCCACAATCTCCTGATATACCTGAAACAATAAACTGAAACTATAAGCGTGAGAGCTTAGTGAGTTACCCCCAAAATACCAACCTCATATAACCATAAACATATCATATAACAAGCATAGAACAGTCATGCATCTCGAGTCTACAGAGTGACTGGTCCGCCCGCACAGGGCCTTTGGTCTATCTAGTCCACTCTCCGATCCTCAACACGTCTGGACCGACCTCGCAGGGCCTTCAGCCTATCCGGACCGCTCGTCGGGCCTTCGGCCTGACTATGTGCCCTCCCGGGTCTGCAGTCTATCCGGTCCGCCCTGGGTATGTTGGCCTACAGCATGAAGCAGGACCCGCCTCAACCCAACCCCAATCAAACAACCATGTGCACATATAATAGATAATCACATAACGGTCTATAGACAAACAAGCCGATGTAACAGATCACATAGCATAGCAACATCCTAACCAGGATACCGACCTTACATGTCACTAACATAGTATCATCCTATATACCAGGATACCGACCTAAACTAGATCACTAAACATAATACCATCCTAATTACTAGGACGCCGATCTAACATATCAATGAGCATATCAAACAAATACAAGTATACAATCCAAGAAAGGGCCAACCTTGGTGCCTTAGACCCTGTTGATATAGTGAGGATAACTCACCTTGCAATACCGGACTGAACCACGAAATCACGCTCCCGAAACACTACCCCAAACTCTAATACCTATAACCATCCATGATCCAATCATAAATACCCGCTTACCGATTATCCTCAAAAGTCAAAGTCAATAGCCAAGGTCAACAGTCCATGTTGACCTGACTCGTCGAGTGCACTATACTGACTCGTCGAGTTCTTTCAAAACTCACAGAGTCATGAAACCCTCGTTGACTCACCGAGTTTCCAAGTAACTCGTCGACTTCAAACGTGTCCAAAAGTCGGGGAAACCCCTGAAGACTCGCCGAGTCATCTCCCAAACTCGCCGAGTTGAATTGCAACTCAAGACTCGTAACCCTAATGTGACTCGCCATGTCAGGCGGCCCGACTCGCCGAGTTTCTTCGCCCTAGTCCATAATCCAGCGATTCTGAGCTAACCAATTGTTCCAAATTGTAGATCCAAACTTCTAGGGCATGCTTCTCACGTAAAGGTGCAAACTTTACGTGTATGTAAGATGATTTTGACTCAATACAAGCTAGGGAGAAGGTTCATGAAAAGAATGCTCACAAACAAGCTAAAGGGCTGATACTTTATGATTTCATGGACCAAGACAAGTCTAGATCTGAAGTTACAACCTCAGATCTAGACCCAAAACTCGAATTGGATCCAAAACATGCTAAGTGGCACCAAATCTCATCCATGAATAGATCTAGATGTAACAGGGTCAAGGTAATGACTTGTTACCTTCAAACTGATGCCACTGAGCAGAGAAATCGAATCCACCAGCTCCTCTATGATCTTCTTAAACTCCAAGCCTTCCTCTTGCAATTGCTTCAAAACACACCTTCCCTCCTTCACACACTCAAAATGGGGCTTTGGATCGGTTAAGGCTGCTTCTGGACGTCAAGGGGTGATAAGGGGGCTGAGGTAAGGACTTAAGGTCCTTTAAATAGGGTGTAAACCCTAAAATTAGGGTTTTCTCTTCCCAACACCAACTCGTCAAGTCCAGCCGCCGGCTCGGCAAGTTGGTCACTTAACACGTGGCCAAAACCCGCTCCGACTCGACGAGTAGGCATACCTACTCGCCGAGTAGACTCCTTAATTTACACATAAGCCCCTAAAATATACTTCTAAAGTTTGGGATGTTACATGAAAACCTCTGGAATTCCAAATCGAAGATCGAGTACTATTAAAGGTCTCTCCATGGAAAGGAATGATCAGTTTTGGGAAACGATGAAAACTAAATCCACGATACATCGAGCCATTCGAGATTCTTTCCCGAATTGGTCTGGTGGCTTATAAGTTGCAGCTACCTGCGGAGCTCATCAACGTACACCCTGTGTTCCAGGTTTCGAACTTGAAAAAGTGCTTATCAGATGAAACCCTTGTCATTCCACTAGAAGAGATCGAATTAAATGAGAATCTCCTGTTCGTCAAAGAACCGGTCAAGATAATGGATAGAGAAGTGAAGCGTAAGACACAAAGTCGCATTCCGATTGTGAAGGTTCAATGGAAAGCTAAGTGTGGAACGGAATTCACCTAGCAATGCGAAGACCAGATGAAGCAGAAGTACCCTCACTTATTCTCACGTTCATGATCCAACCTTTCAAAAGAATTTCGGGACGAAATTCCCTCTAACGGGGGGATGATGTCACAACTAGCATTTTTATCTTGGAAATTTTGTCCTCATGTAAACATCAACTATTGTAAGACTTGTAATTTAAGTGGATATCATACTCTATGCTTAATCAATATTATTCATTTGAATCCAAAATCCTGAGTGAAGTTCAAAACCTAATACAATATAACTCATATACTTAACTAAGGGTCTGAAACCCTAAAAATCCCGGTTCAAACTCAGAATAGACTAGGATCCTCTTATCGGGCCTAATGGGCCAGTAAACATTCTATTTGATGATTTTGGACCAATGAAACACATTTGGACTTTAGTTGGGCCCACATTCGTCAAACCATAGCAATTGGGCCATGTTGGGCCTAAAATAACTCACTAATTCTTATGGACCTTTATGGGTCGTGAACCAATCTCTTTAACAATGATCGGCCGTAAACCCATCTTTTCATATTAATTTGGCCGTAAGCTAACTTCTTGGGCTCCATTGGACCGTGAACCCTCTTACTTTATCACCATTGGACCGTGAGCCCTCATAAGGGCCCAATGGGCCGAAAACCGTCAACTTGGGCCTCATAATATCGAAATTAAACAAGTATGGCCCCAAATTTTTCTTCTTTCTTTTTCCTTTCCCCCTTTTTCGGCCCACACATGTAAAAAAACAATTTAGCAAAGGATAATTAAGAGTGTCGCCTCATGTTTACAAGGTGGATTTCCATGCCATTATCCAACAAACCTCCATACTAATCTTATGTTTCATTGCAACCATCACATCTCATCCTCTCCCCTCTCTTTCTCTCTTCTTATTCATGGCCTAGGGCCATTCTCCCTCATCAAGATCATTCAAGCTCTATTTCACTTCTAAACCTTCAAGAAATTCCCCCATTTCTTCCATAAACCTGTGAGTGGGTGTGTGTGCTCAAGAAAGTCCCTTCAACTCACATAATAGGTAAGATACTTCACTTTTAACTTGGATAAATCCATCATATGTTTTGATCTTCATCAAAACATCACAAATCTTGTGTTTATACTCCTCGAGTCATTATATTCAGAGGATCCTCTCAATAAGACTTCTAGGGCCGAGATCCTTCTCAATCTTCATCAAAGACCAAAAACAACAACCCAAAGTGAGTTCATACCCCCTATTTTCGATTTTTACTATGTTTTGGGGGAGAATACAAGTTGTTTTGTGTAGATCTATGTGTTTATGCATGTATGTGTGTGTTTTCATGTTATATGTTGTGTTTATGTTATGAAAACATGCTAGATCTCTTCTAATCTTGAAATACCTACTATACTTGGTGATGTTTGTAAACTAAACCATCTTATGTCACTTACTATGAGGTGGGAAAGATTAAACATGCTAAAAATGTTTGAAAACTTACCAAAAACCGTGTAAAGGGGGCCATTTTTGACAAAAATAAACAAAAAGTGAGGTTCTTATGTAACTCACGGTTTTGAGAGGACCAAAATAGTAATTTTTAAATCAAAATGGATCTTTGTGATATTCATGGTCTTAAAGGGGCCAAAAGTGCAAATTTTCACAAATGGGCTTTTATATGGGCCTTCACGGTTTAAATGGGCCAAATATGCCAATTTTCACAAAAGTTAATTATGCAACTCACGGTTATTAGGGGTCAAAAAGGATTGTTTTTGCTAAACATGGTTAGTTGCAATATTTGAGACCCTACAAGGACTAAAAATGTAAACATTTTCATAAAAATGTTATTGGACTTCTCACGGCTTTGGGCCAAAAATATGTACTTTTGGACTTTTATGGACTTAAATGTCATTTTCAACAAAGTTGTGCCAAAAATTTAAATTTTTGATAAGAGGGATCAAAAATGTGAATTTATTTTGGGCTAAAAAGATGGAGTTATCTATAATGGGCCGAAAATGCACATTTTTATAAAGATCAAGCCAAAAATGATACTTTTGACAAAAGTGAGTTAAAAATGTTATTTTACAAAAAGTGGTTCTTTTATATCATTTTGGTAAATAATTGAACTAAAACAAGCAATAAAATAACAAACGGGCTAATTTTGTCATTCTCATGTTATTGGGCATTAGTGACCCATTTATATGCTTGATAGGTCCTGAATACTCTTTACATGTTTATTGGGCCTTGTTAACCCATTTACATGCTCGACGGACCTTGGATACTCCTTGTGTGCTTATTGGGCCTGTAAATATCATACATGTAAAATGGGCCTTAGTTGTCCTTTTACATATATTTTGGGCCCAGGTTATATAATCTCATTCCTTATGAGCCTAGAAATGATTTACAGTTTAGTGGGCCTTAGTCGTTCACTTACATGTTCATTGGGACTGGAATGTGCTTTATATGTTTCTCTTCGAGTAAATTCGATTAACGATCTAGTGAGATGTGTCAGTTGACACCTATTGAGTGTACGGTTGTAGCCTGTAGTTATAACCAGGGTCTCTTGGAGGGAGAACGGGGGTTTGTGTATAGATCTATACGGGGATGACACCCTACACTTGAGTTGTTCGCTACAATTAGACTAAACCAGTGTAGGGTGACGAAAACCTTACCTTATTTCGTCGGCGTCCATAAACGCCGAGACAGGCGAAATTGTCATTATCTAGTATGGTTATAACGACTGAATTAGAGGAATTAACGTTATAAATTTATGGGAGACCATTCTCTTTTCTCGTTGGATTACTCGGTAACATACTCGTGCCAGTACTAAACTTCGGGGGTTGATATACCAGCATTCTCTTTTACAGACAACATCGGGTTGTTCAGGGGCATTCTCTTTACATTCTCTTCATTATCTTTTTGCATTCTAGTAAACAATAACACACATGCATTAATACAAGATCGAACACAAACATACTAAATTGTTTTTAGAAAATATAGGATTTAATAGGTGGTTATAAAGTTATACAAATCATTTTTCAAACATGCTTATGAAATCACGAACATTTTTATGTTGACCTTTTTGAATTAACTTGTATTCTCAGAAAACCGTTGAGCAGGTTGGGCGGAACGAACTAATGGATATTTTGTTTCATCATACTTTAATTATTTTGGCGTGTAATATTCAAAACACAATACTCAATGTAAACAATGTATGTTGTTATATTACATGTGTGATGATGATGATGTTATGTTTCAGTTATATACTATGTGATGATACTACAAGGACAAAGTCACACCAAGTCCCCGGACGTTTTTGCTGTCTGGTTCGGGGGTGTGATGGGTAGGTTAAGTTTCAGATTGATTTGGTACCTGGTGCGGCTCCGATAGCCAAGGTGTCGTATCGTCTGGAAACGCATGAGATACAAGAGCTGTCTACACAGCTGCAGGAGCTGCTAGACAAGGGTTTTATTTGTCTGTGCAATTCTCCATGGGGAGCACTGATCCTATTTGTAAAGAAGAAGGACAGTTTGCACAGGATGTGTATTGACTATTGGGAGTTGAATAAACTAATGCTGAAGAACCGTTACCCACTCCTGAGGATTGACGATTGGTTCGGCCAGTGTCAAGTTACATCTTGGTTTTCCAAGATTGATTTACGATCAAGATACCACCAGATGAGAGTCAGGGATGAGGATCTGCAGAAGCCAGCCTTCAGAACTCGTTATGGTTATTACGAGTTTGTGGTGATGCCTTTCGGGTTCACCAATGCACCATCAACGTTCATGGATCTCATGAACCAGGTTTGCATGCTGATGCTAGATCGGTGTATGATTGTTTTCATGGATGATATTGATGGGTTTTGAGCATTCTAACACTTCCTAAGTGTACATGCAACCCTAATAACCTTGGATCTATGTTTGTCTAATTATCATGAAAAGTTTATTCCTAGGTTATATTCCTATCTAGCATACATGGGGAACAATTTTTAACTTGAAAGAAAGATAGAATAACATACCTTGTTGTTGCTTATGATCCTTGAAACCTTGTGAGCCTAACACCCCAAGTGTGATTCCTCAAATGCTTCACACAACACCAAAAGCAAAAGAGTAAACTTTTGAGAGAATACACACTTGAAAAATCGGCCTAGCCCTCACTTGTTCTTGTCTAGCCGATTTTGGTGGAGAATGGGTTCCTTATATAGTGTTGACACATCTAGGGTTACACCATGTAAACCCTAATGTGTCATGACTCTTCATTTCCATGACCCATGGGTTTGTAACTCCCATGGAGCATCCTATGGGTTTAACCCAACTTGATAATCCGTGGAGCCTCTTATCCCACTATACAAGTTATGGATGATTTACATAATCAACCCATATATTTAATTAGTTATCTTATGATCACTTAATTAATTCTAAATTAATTCTTGATCAATACTAATTAACTAATACTATTAATATATTAGAACTTATAATATATTAATAAACCACAAGTGTTATTTTTCTCATTTAGCCTATCCAATTGCATGGTGCCATGCAACCCAAATGGACCATGTCGGGTCGGGTCAAGTACATACCAGAAATAGTTATGGACTTAGACACCTTATCCAACAGATATCCTGGTCTACTCCAAGACCAAGGAGTAGCACGAGCAACATTTATCCTGAGGAGAGAGAGGCTTTATGCAAATTCTCCAAATGTGAGTTTTGGATACGCAAGGTGTAGTTTCTGGGGCACATCGTCAACCAGGAAGGAATCTTGGTCGACCCGGCCAAGATCGAGGATGTAATACGTTGGGAGGTCCCGAGGATCGCATCAGAGATTCAGAGTTTCTTAGGTCTTGTGGGGGTATTATCAGAGATTTATCCAGGACTTCTCCAAGATTGTTGTGCCATTGACCCATTTCACAAAGAAGAATGTGACCATTCGGTGGGGACCGGATCAACAGTTGGTTTTTGAGACTTTGAGGCATAGATTGTGTGAGGCCCTGATTCTTGCGCTCCCTGAGGGTTTGGATGGGTTTGTGGTTTATTATGATGCCTCTATCTCAGGTTTGAGAGTTGTTCTTATGTAGAGAGGTCACGTGATTTCTTACGCTTCAAGGCAGCTGAAGCTTCATGAGGTAAGCTACTCCACACATGATTTGGAGTCGAGGGTCGTGGTTTTTGCCCTCAAGATTTGGAGGCACTATTTGTATGGGGTCTGGTGTACTATCTACACCGACCACAAGAGTTTGAGATATTTGATGGACTAGCCAAATCTAAACATGAGGCAGTGGAGATGGTTGGATGTGGTAAAGGATTATGATTGCGAGATCCTGTACCACCCTGGGAAGGCCAATGTGGTGGTCGATGCGTTGATCCGCAAGACGACAAGTACTCCTATCAGAGATGTTTGCTTGAGGATGGTCATTACATTGCCTCTATTAGATTTCATCAAGGAAGCTCAAGTGGAGGGTTTGTAATAGGAGAATTGGATGGTCGAGTGGATTAGGGGCAAATTCCCTTGTTTGTCAAGGACAGGCGTGGATTTCTGACTCAGTGTGGTAGAGTTTAGGTCACAACATCAGGTGGGGTGAGACAAACGATACTGGAGGATGCGTATAAGTCAAAGTATTTTATCCATCCAGGGGCCACAAATATGTACAGGGATTTGAGGTTGAGCTATTGGTGACCATGTATGAAAAGGGAGATAGCATGGTTTGTTGAGCGATGCCTGACTTTCAGGAAAGTCAAGCCGGAGCATTAGAGACCCCACGACAAGGTGAAACTGTTACCCATCCCCATGTGGAAGTGGGAGGAGATCACTATGTACTTCATCACAAAATTGCCTATGACGACACGTGGTGTTGATTCTACCTGGGTCATTATGGATAGATTGACCAAGAGTGCGTATTTTGTCATGATTAACGACAACATATCCATAGAGAAGCTAGCCGATATTTATGTCCGGGAGGTGGTAGTTAGGCACGGGATGCCAGTTTCAGTGGTCTCGAACCTGGATATTTGATTCACCTCCAGGTTTTGGAGGAAGTTTCATGAGGATTTGCGAACTTAGTTGCATTTCAGTACAATATACCACCCTCAGACCGATTATCAGAGCGAGCGAACAATCCAAATACTCGAGGATATGCTTCGGGCTTGTGTGTTGGATTTTGGAGGGAGTTGAGATACTTACCTTCCACTGGTTGAGTTCTCCTACTACAACAATTATCATGCTAGTATTGACCGACCACCATTTGAGATGTTGTATGGGAGGAGGTGCAGGACCCCGATTTGTTGGGGCGAGGTTGGTCATCAGGTCATGGGAAGCGCTGAAGTAGTACTTAAGACAACATAGTTGATTCAGCAGGTGCGCGACAGGTTGCGGGTCATGCAGAGTCGATAAAAGAGTTATGTTGATCGACGTCATTTGGAACTTGAGTTTCAGGTGGGGGACTTGGTGCTGCTGAAGGTGTCACATTGGAAAGATGTCATCTAGTTTCAAAAGCGGAGCAAGCTGGGCCACCGGTTTATTAGTCCTTTCAGGATTACTACCCGTGTGGAAAAGGTTGCATACCGGCTGGATCTGCCTGACGAGCTAATTCATATCCATAACACTTTCCATGTGTCTCAGTTGAAGAAGTGTGTAACTGATTATTCCACAATGATTTCGCTGGATTACATTCAGGTGGCTAAGCGCCTAAATTACGTGGAGAGGCCTGCTGCGATTCTCGACAGGAAAACTAAGACTTTGCGCAATAAGGTGGTGAAACTGGTGAAGGTGCAATGGCAGCATCGAAAGGGCTCTAAGTGGACGTAGGAGCCAGAGGACGTGATGAGGGAGCACTACCCATATTTGTTTGCATCAGCAGACTTCGAGGATAAAGTCTAATTCAAGTTGGGGAGATTTATAACATTCAATTCAAGGTATTTTCCTCTTTGGTTCTTGAAGTTTGAAATTTTTGCGAAAATGGACCCCCTCATACGTTGGGCATACGTTTAGGTATGTTTAGCATACATGTGCACTTTTGGACCGGGGGGCTTATGTAACATCCGGATTCCAGGTATCATAATTTTAATATTTGTTTTGAGATGAGACAAAGGACTCGATGAGTTGACGCCTAAACTCGTCGAGTAGGATCGACTGATGACTCGGTTTAATTAATGGACTCGACGAGTCTGCATTGTTGGAAGAAACCCTAAATCTCCGGGCCTGAGCCCTATTTAAAGGCACTTATGGCCTTCAATTGCGGCTATCCTTCCAGAGAGAGAACCCTAACGAGCTTGAGTGTGTAGAGTGAGAGGGATATGGCCATTTTGAGCTTTTTGGTGTGATTTTGCAAGAGACGAGAAGAGCTCCAGCAAGAGGGACCAAAGGAAGTTTTTGTTCTGAGTTATTCAAGCAAGGAGCTTCATTTTGAGGTACCAAATCGAACCCCTTTTCTTCCCTATGTGTAGATTTCATTTTTTGGGGTTAGGGCTTGAATCACTTCATTTTTGGGGTTTGGAATGCCTCAAACCCCTCTTGCAAGTTTGTGTTATAGATCTGGACCCTTCTAGGTCCAGAGAGTCCCAATCATCTAGCTTTATGCAGTCCCATTGGAGTTTTGAATCTAGGCTGTCATTTTAAGAGCTATTTCTTCAAATAGAGCTTGATGTGTGGTGCATGGACATAAAGTTTAGACATATACGTGACTTTTGGGTGTTAGAAGGTCAGATCTATAGGTTAGAGAATCAGATCTTAGCTTAGAAGGTCAAATGAGTATTGCCATGGAGGAAACTCGCCGAGTCCATAAGAGAACTCGACGAGTCGGACAGGGTTGCCCCACGATTCGTGATCGGTGGTAACCCGTCGAGTGAAAGGTTAACTCGACGAGTCGAGTGAGGCCTTAGAGAATTCAGAGGACACGCATGGACCCATCGAGTCACCCGAGTGCACTCGACGAGTCTGGTCAAAGTGGGACCATTGACTGAGTTGACTTCAGTTGACCTTTGGGTTGGTCAAACTAATTTAAAGAGAAGTTAAGGAGGGGTAGAATAGCCTTCTACCCATTCTTAGAGAGGAGGATGTAAGGAGTGTATTGATTAGAGATGTTATCATTTTGATAGGCGGAGGCTAGATCGGGGATTCGAGCAAGAGAGTTTTCTAGATATCTTACGAGGTGAGTCTTCTCACTATACATTACCTAGAGTGGTATCTATGTGTAGACTAAAGGGTCTTAAGTGTATGTGTATGTTTGAGGTTTATGTGCTTTGTGTTATATGTATGTTATGTGTTATATAGACCAGACCAGAGGGTCCAACGACTCATGAGGCCAGAGGGTCCTCTTTCAGACGGGACCGGAGGGTCCAATGATTTAGACTGGACCGGAGGGTCCAACAAGCTACGGGACTAGAGGGTCCCACTGAGACACATTGACCGGAGGGTCATACCGAGTTATAGCCTCGAGTGGCTTATGTGTTGTATGTGGAATTTTGGGGAACTCACTAAGCATAATTGCTTACCGTGTTATGTGATATGTGTTTCAGGTACTAACGAGGACCGTGGGAAGGCGCCGACATGATCCGTACACACTGGTGGAGCATTATGTACAGTGTGACTGAGATTCTGGGATATGTTTTGTTGTGATAACATTTGATACACTTTAGGTTTTGAGGTTACTTTATGAGATGTGTGATGTTTTAAAAATGAAAAATTGTTTTGGTAATTTACGTTGTTACAAGTTGGTATCAGAGCCTTGGTTTGACGGATTCGGATGCACCTTCGGTCGTACCTGAACTCAAACTGAGGATTTGAGAAAAAATTTCATAAAAGAAACGATTTTCCTAAGAGAGTAAAAGATTTTGAGGAAAGCAGAACGAAGCAGTGTGTACGATCAGCCAGCGCCCGAACGGTGATTTCCAAAAATACCCTTACATTATGTGTTATGAGATATTATGTGATATGCTATGCATACTAGAGTAGGCTAGGTATTCATATCTAGGACTAGAGTGTCCTGATTTGTGATGCCTTAGCCTGGGAGATTACTGCTGATATGAGTTTCTGCGAGAGTGAGTAGGTAGCAGCGTGGAGCTTATGAGTGGTCTACTAGAGAGTAGCCTGTGTTAGCAAGATATAGTGTACTTGTGATCAGGGATCCTAGGAGGAGGACTTGGGGTGAATACTAATGCGGTGTAGAAGGTGTAAGTCCCAAAACTAAGGATCCAATTTAGTAATCAATGAAGTTAATTGCAATTAGATTGAGATTGAGATGAAGAAGAAGTTAAATCAAGCATGCACACATCTATATTCAGTAAATGTCAAGTACATCTTGAGAAAAGTACAACTGCTGCAGAGTTCTGACACCTAGCTAAAAAGTACAGACTGACACAACTCAGTTGCTATAAATAGTACTCCTCCTACCAGCATAAGAGTGGGCAGCCAAACACATGTGTGCGGCCGCACACATTACATGACAACACACAAACACTGCAAAATGACACAATTATCTATACAAAATGATGCCTAGCTCAAACCACAAATTATGTTCTTTCAGTCTCCCCCTTGGTTTGAGACTAGCATAGTCTTGTCATCATTCCTTTGGCTCCTCAGCAGGCTTCTCAAACAACCTCAGATCTAATCTCCCCATTGATCCCATCCACAATTTTCCATTTATAATTGTAGCTACCATTGCAGTGTATTCTTTAGCAGCAGCTTCCATTACGTCTTTCCTGCAAATTATCTGGTGACGAGCCAGAGTACGGATATCCCTTTCTCGAAAACGAAGAAGATCTTTTGCATTAATCAGTCTCAAAACATGTTCTTGATCTTTGATTTTGATAGCGGCAGTTGCAGTTTCGTCATCGTATGCCCAAAATTCCATATTGTCAAGATATCCCTCCTGGAAGTGCTGAGGGATTGGGATTTCTTTTTGCTTCTTTGTAGTAGGCCATAAGATAATCTTCATAGGTTTGCATGTTTCTGGGTCGAGAACATCCTTATCCTTTCGATAAAGGGCTTTGGCAGTCTTCATACTGGGAAAATTTTCTTTGACCTGCCTATCAAGGAACCTCTTAAAGTTAGATGCACTTGGATCTTGCGAGGGATTGTGAAAGGGGACCCTAGATAATTCTGCTAGATCAGTCTTAGTCCAAGAATTGAAATCATGGGTGCTTTTGTAACACTCAGATATTCCTGAGTTTCGCTTTACCACCCAAAAATTCGTTTCTGGATCGAAAGCCCACATCCGGATACCATATCTGTCACCATACTTATCGCCAAACTTTCTCTTTTTGAAATCAGTTACAGTTAGAATAGGGTCTTTTGCTTTGCGATTCTCATTTGTATTTTTCATGAATAGAAGTCCTTCGCGTTGATTCGCAGTCACAATCCTTTTACCCTGTTTAATTGTGATTCTGGCTCTGCATCCTTCTGGTACTTTTTCAAATCTGTCGACAATGGTAGTTGTTCTTGGAGCAGGTGGGTCAACAGGTAGATCATCAGTTGTAGACTCGGCGAGTTGAGTCGTGGTGGCCCCACGATTTATGCCAGGTGGAACTCGTCGAGTCAGGGAAGTGCTCGACGTGTCAAGAGAGGATCCTAGGGAGTCAGTGAACACGTATAGACTCGCCGAGTCGCTCTAGTGCACTCGCCGAGTCCGGTCAAAGTTGACCGTTGACTGTTGACCAGAGTTGACCAGTGTTGACTTGATAGGGGTAGTCAAATTTAGTTGTGAAAGTGTTAATTAGAGGTATATGATGTTATAGGAGGATTATAGCTCGGAGGATCGAGCGCGAGTGATTTCCGGGATTCGCGAGTTATCGAGATACACGAGGTGAGTCTTCTCACTATACTTTACCTTGAGTAGGTAATCAGAGTTATATGACAGAGTATTTGTATGCTATATGTATGTTATGTGTTTGTACTGCATTATTTCTATGTGATTTATGTTGTGCATGTTTATAGAGTTGGAATCGGAAGGTTCACAGAGTTAGAACTAGAGGGTTCACAGAGTAGGGTCCACGGACCCATAGAGTTATAGCCTCGAGTGGCTAATATGTGTTATGTGTGGTATTTTGGGGAACTCACTAAGCTTTGTGCTTACAATGTTAGTGTTTATTGTTTCAGGTACTAGTGATGACCGTGGGAAGGCGCCGGCTTGATCAGTACACACACATGGGATTTTTATGATATATGATCTTGGGATTCGTTGTATGACATTGATTGGAGTTTCAAACAACGATGTTTATGAAAATTAAATGAATATGTTTTTTTTTTAAATTATGCGAAAAATTGTTTTGAAATTCACAGTGTTACAAGTTGGTATCAGAGCCTTGGTTTGAGGGATTCGAGTACACCTTCGGGCGTATTTGAACTCAAACTGAGGATTTGAGAAGTATTTTCAAAAAGAATAAAAGATTTTTGGAAGAACGCAGAGCAGAGTTGTGTGTACGATCAGTCCGCGCCCGGACGGTGATTTCCCAAAATACCCTTATGTTATGTGATATTGATATTGATATGATGTATTCTCATGCTAGAGTAGGCTAGGTACTCCTATTAGGACTCGAGTGGCCTGATTTGTGATGCCTTAGCCTAGGGAGAGGTGAGCTGCTATGAGATGCTTGAGAGTGAGTAGGTAGCAGCGAGGGGCTTATGAGAGATCTGTTAGAGAATGGATTATGCATGTTAGAGTACTTGGAATTTGGGATCCGAAGAGGAGGACTTGGGGTGTATTCTGATACGATGCGGACAGTAGTATTGGGCCCGTACTACTGAAAGCACCGGAGCGGTGTACAACCCAAGTAGGAATCTTTGGAATACCAAGGATCAAGGAGGGAAGAGTTGTCGAGTGTGAGTATGCTCGAATGGATTCTAATTTATCGTATGTTGTATTTCAGAGGTAGATCATGGTGAGGACACGTCTGATGCCTGAGAGCAGTGAGACCAGTGATGAGGAGATCTGCCCGATCATCCATGAGGAGGTGGCTGCGGCTATCAGGGCAGAGATACCAGAGATGTTCGGGTCTATTAAGACCACGTTGATTGAGACCTTCGATGAGCGTTATGCCGCTCTTTCTGAGGTCGCTGTTGCAGCGGCTACCGCAGCTATTGCTGCCGCGAGGCCGCAGGGTGGTGATGCGTTGCTGTTCCGAGAGTTCAGCAACACAAAACCACCAGAGTTTGATGGGACCCAGGACCCGGTGGCGGCTATGAGATGGATTTCTGATGTAGAGGGGTGTTTCTTCACTTGCTCAACTCCTGAGCATTTGAAGGTTCAGTTTGCGCTGAACCAGCTTCGCTTGGGAGCGAAGGACTGGTGGAAGTTTGTGACGACGCACTTTACACCTGCTGAGCTTGTGGCAGTGACCTGGGAGAGGTTCACTGCCATGTTCCGATATGAGTACGTTCCCCAAGTGGAGAGGGAGCGTTTGGCCCAGGAGTTTCTGACCCTCAAGTAGGGTACTGAGTCTGTTACAGTGATTACCAGGATGTTCCATGAGAGGGCGATGTTCTCCCTTGAGCACGTGTCCACGGAGCAGGCACGTATGAGCCGATATTTGAGTATCTTGAGGCGAGACATTCGGGAGTTCGCGACGAACTCCTCATACCGGACATTTTCCAAGATTCAGGCAAATGCCCGGAAGAGGGATATTGAGCTAGAGACTCAGGCCAGGGAGGAGGCGGAGTCTCAGGGGAGGGATCGGCGACCGGCACAGTCTCAGCCGGCAGCCAAGCGGGCCAAGCCCGCTAATCCCAAACCAGGGAGCCAGAAGGGCCGCACTTGTGGGAAGTGTGGCAAGGGTCATGATAGAGTCTGTAGAGCGGGATCTTGCTACAAGTGTGGCAAGGAGGGGCATATGGCCAAGGACTGCCCCAAGGGGTTTGTGGTGTGCTTTCACTGCAACCAGACCGGACACCGGAAGGTAGAGTGTCCGCAATTGTGAGGGTCATCTCAGGGAGCACCTCAGGGATCTGCCCCTGCCACCATCAGAGCTACCGAGAATCGGCCAGTGAAGGCCGAGGCGCCGAGAGCACGAGGGAGAGCTTTTCAGCTGACCGCGGAGGAGGTCTGCGCAGCACCCAATGTCGTGGCTGGTATGTATTCTTTCGTGTATTTATTTTGATGTTGCGATATTATGCTTATATTATGTTATGCGTAGGTACTTTTCTTGTGAATTCTATACCTGCCTTGGTGTTATTTGACTCGGGTGCGAGTCGGTCTTTTGTATCTTTGGCTTTTAGTCAGCATATTAATGTTAGTCGTCAGGCGTTGAGTCGGCCTCTGAGAGTTTCCATAGCTGACGAGAGGGTGATATATGCCACAGAGGTTCTCCGAGGGTGCGTAGTCGAGATTTTCGGTGTTGAGTTTCCGATTGATCTGGTTCCTATTGCGATGGGTGATGTCTGTGTCATTGTGGGCATGGACTGGTTGAGCAGATTCGGTGCGGTTATCGACTGTGAGCGACAACTGGTGACCATACGAGACCCTAGTGGGGGAGTTCTTACGGTGTATGGCGAGGGCACACATTCTGGATCAGCGTTTTGTTCGGCCGCTAGGGCAAGGCAATGTCTACAGCAGGGTTGTAAGGGTTTTTTGGCGTCTGTGATGGATACGCGGGCGGATTCTGAGAGACCGAGGTCTGTTGAGGAGGTTCCGGTAGTGCGTGAGTTCCCTGATGTATTTCCTGAGGAGTTGCCGGGTGTGCCTCCTGTGAGGCAAGTGGAGTTCAGTATCGATTTGGTTCCGGGGGCCGCGCCTATCGTTAAGGTGCCTTATCGCCTTGCACCTCCAGAGATGCAAGAGTTATCCTCGCAGCTTCAGGAGCTGCTGGGGAAGGGGTTTATTCGGCCGAGCAGCTCGCCGTGGGGAGCGCCTATCCTGTTCGTCAAGAAGAAGGATGGTTCACACTGGATGTGCATTGATTACCGGGAGTTGAACAAGCTGACGGTCAAGAACCGTTACCCGTTTCCGAGGATCAACGATTTGTTCGATCAGTTGCAGGGAGTGTCTTGGTTCTCCAAGATCGATTTGAGGTCTGGATATCATCAGGTGAGGGTGCGAGATGAGGACGTCCAGAAGACAACGTTCAGGACGCGTTATGGGCATTACGAGTTTATGGTGATGCCTTTTGGGCTCACCAATTCCCCGACAATGTTCATGGATCTCATGAACCGAGTGTGCAGGCGATGCTGGATCGGTCGGTGATTGTATTTATCGACGACATTCTGGTATATTCGAGATCTAGGGAGCAGCATGAGGAGCATTTGAGAGAGGTTCTCGGAGTTCTGAGATCGGAGAGGCTTTATGCCAAATTCTACAAGTGTGATTTCTAGTTGCGGGAGGTCCAGTTCTTAGGACATCTCGTTAACCAGAAAGGGATATTGGTCGACCCGGCCAAAGTTGAGGCGGTGATGAGTTGGGAAGTGCCGAGGTCACCCTCCGAGATCAGGAGTTTCCTAGGGTTGGCGGGGTATTATCGGAGATTTATCAAGGATTTCTCTAAAATCGCAGTGCTACTCACCAGGTTGACCCGGAAGGGTGTTGCTTTTTCATGGGGCCCCGAGCAGCAGGCCTCCTTTGAGACACTTCGCCAAAGGTTATGCGAAGCCCCAGTGTTAGCCCTCCCGGAAGGGATGGAGGACTTTGTGGTATACTGTGACGCATCGATTTTGGGGTTGGGGCAGTGTTGATGCAGAGAGGGCATGTGATAGCATATGCATCGAGGCAGCTGAAGCCTCATGAGATGAGATATCCCACCCATGATCTAGAGGTGGGGGCAGTGGTGTTCGCCCTCAAGATTTGGCGTCACTACCTGTATGGGGTTCGGTGTACGATATACACAAACCATAAGAGTTTGAAATATTTGATGGATCAGCCCAACCTAAATATGCGACAGAGAAGGTGGTTGGATGTGGTCAAGGATTATGATTGTGAGATCCTGTACCGCCCAGGCAAGGCTAATGTTGTAGCCGATGCACTGAGCCGCAGGGCAGAAAGCACCCCGCTGCGGGATGTATGTTTGAGATTGATTGTGGTAGCTCCAGTGTTGGACGCCATTCGTGGGGCACAGGCCGAGGCTGTGCAACCTGAGATGCAGAAGAAAGAGCGGGTTGTTGGTTTGGTTTCAGAGTTTGTTACCGATGGTTGGGGGCTTATGACATTTCAGGGGCGTATCTGGGTGCCGTTTGTGGGAGGAACACGTACAATTTTGATGGAAGAGGCTCATCGGTTGAAATTTCCGATCCATCCTGGGGCCACTAAGATGTATTTGGACCTGAGGAAGGAGTATTGGTGGCCCTGTATGAAGAGGGATGTTGCGTGGTTTGTTGAGAGGTGTTTGACCTGCCGTAGGGTTAAGGCTGAGCACCAGAGGCCGCATGGTAAGTTGCAGCCGTTGGAGGTTCCCTAATGGAAGTGGGAACAGATCACCATGGATTTTATCACCAAATTGCCAAGGACTGCCAGGGGAGTTGATGCAATTTGGGTGATTGTGGACAGGTTGACGATGAGCACTCACTTTCTTGCTATCAGCGAGAGTTCTTCAGCAGAGAAATTGGCAGAGGTGTACGTGAGGGAAGTGGTATCTCAGCATGGGGTGCCGATCTCGATTGTTTCAGACCGAGATGTGCATTTCACTTCCAGGTTCTGGAAGAATTTTCATGAGGAGTTGGGTACTAGGCTGCATTTTAGTACCGCATATCATCCCCAGACAGACAGTCAGAGTGAGCGGACGATTCAGACGCTCGAGGACATGCTCCGGGCATGTGTATTGGATTTCGGGGGTAGTTGAGATGCGTACTTGCCCTTGGCAGAGTTTTCCTACAACAACAGCCATCATTCGAGCATTGGTATGCCGCCCTTTGAGCTGTTGTATGGGAGGAGGTGTCGGACCCCCATTTGTTGGGGAGAGGTTGGTCAGCGTGTGATGGACAGTACAGAGATCGTGCTTCAGACGACAGAGCAGATCTAGTGGGTCAGACAGAGGTTGTTGACCGCTCAGAGTCGTCAGAAGAGCTATGCAGACAGACGCCGGTCCGAGCTTGAGTTTCAGGTCGGCGACCTTGTGCTCCTGAAGGTCTCTCCTTGGAAAGGAGTTATTCGATTCAGGAAGAGGGGCAAGTTGGGGCCCCGATATATTGGTCCTTTCTGAGTGATCGCGAGGGTAGGCCAGGTAACCTATCGTTTGGATTTGCCAGCAGAGTTGGGGCAGATTCACGACACTTTTCATGTGTCGCAGCTGAGAAAGTGTATAGCCGATGAGTCGGCAGTGGTTCCATTAGAGGATATTCAGGTGGCTGCGAGCCTGAATTATGCAGAGAGACCAGTGGCAATCAGAGATCGGAAAATCAAGGTTCTGAGGAACAAGGAGGTACCCCTGGTTTTGGTTCAGCGGCAGCATCGGAAGGGGTCCGAGATGACTTGGGAACCGGAGCGTGAGATGCGTGAGCAGCATCCAGAGTTATTTGCAGAGCGAGACTTTGAGGGTGAAGTCTAGTTCTAGTGGGGGAGAATTGTAACAGCCTGGATTTCCAGGTATTATTCATTTATTTATTTTTGGTAAATTGTGAGGAGATTCGGCGAGTTGGAGCCTAGACTCGCCGAGTAGGATCGCGGATTTGTACGTGGGTTCACATCCGGACTCGGCAAGTCCAAGAGTGGACTCGGCGAGTCCACGCTGTTTAATGAAACCCTAATTTCCCGGCCCTGAGCCCTATTTAAAGGGCCTTATAACCCTTCATTGCGGCTACCTTCAACCTTGAGAGCACCAGAGCACCTGTGAGTCCTTGTGAGTGAGAAAAGAGGCCATTATTCTTCATCTTTGTGTGTGTTAGCAAGAAGGGAAGAGGAAGGCCAAACTAGGAGGGTTGGGGAGCTTGGATCTACTTCCATTTTGGCAGAGGAAGCTATTTGAGGTATTATTCAGAGCTTATTCTCGTGTTTTTATGTATATGGTCAAATCTAGGGTTTCTTCATGCCTTGTATGCCTTGTAATTTGAGTGTGAGAGGTCCCTTTGGGAATTGGTACCTAGATCTGGATCTTAGTAGGTCCAGAGAGTCCCAAATGCCCTGCTTTATTATCCTTTTGAGTTGGGGACTTAGGTTACCATTTTAGATGTCATTTCACCAAAAGAAGCCTTGTAAACGTTGCATGGTAGCCAAGATTGTAACTTTACGTGATAAATGTGCTTGGAAGGACTGGATCTATGAGTTACTGGAACGGATCTGACCTCAGGAGTGAGTTTGAGTTCATGCATGGCTTAGACTCACCGAGTCCGAAGAACAGAATCGGCGAGTAGCTTGAAGATTGCCTTTAACCACTCAACGAGTGGTCTTACCGAGTTATGGGTTGACTCAGTGAGTCAGTGAGAGTCAGAGAGGGTTGACAGGTGGACTGAGTCATGCTGGAACTCGCTGAGTTGTTCTTGAGACTCGGCGAGTTGAGTCGTGGTGGCCCCACGATTTATGCCAGGTGGAACTCGTCGAGTCAGGGAAGTACTCGACGTGTCAAGAGAGGATCCTAGGGAGTCAGTGAACATGTATAGACTCGCCGAGTCGCTCTAGTGCACTCGCCGAGTCCGGTCAAAGTTGACCGTTGACCGTTGACCAGAGTTGACTAGTGTTGACTTAATAGGGGTAGTCAAATTTAGTTGTGAAAGTGTTAATTAGAGGTATATGATGTTATAGGAGGATTATAGCTCGGAGGATCGAGCGCGAGTGATTTCCGGGATTCGCGAGTTATCGAGATACACGAGGTGAGTCTTCTCACTATACTTTACCTTGAGTAGGTAATCAGAGTTATATGACAGAGTATTTGTATGCTATATGTATGTTATGTGTTTGTACTGCATTATTTCTATGTGATTTATGCTATGTATGTTTATAGAGTTGGAACCGGAAGGTTCACAGAGTTAGAACCAGAGGGTTCACAGAGTAGGGTCCACGGACCCACAGAGTTATAGCCTCGAGTGGCTAATATGTGTTATGTGTGGTATTTTGGGGAACTCACTAAGCTTTGTGCTTACAGTGTTGGTGTTTATTGTTTCAGGTACTAGTGATGACCGTGGGAAGGCGCCGGCTTGATCAGTACACACACATGTGATTTTTATGATATGTGATCTTGGGATTCGTTGTATGACATTGATTGGAGTTTCAAACAACGATGTTTATGAAAATTAAATGAATATGTTTTTTTTTAAATTATGCGAAAAATTGTTTTGAAATTCACGGTGTTACACTATAAACCCTAGATCTAGTATATGATAATCAATATAACATATAAATTAGGGTTTAGATCATACCTTGATTGTTATGTAGCAATAACAATCTCAAATCATCCTTGTAATGACTTTAGAAAGCTTAGAGTCACAAATGTCACTCCTCTAATGGCTCACAAACACCAAGAGCAAGAGGATGAAGAAGAGAAGAGAAAGAGGCTGCCCAAAATCGTCCAAAACCCTAAGGAGTTACTTCCACACGTTTTTGGTGCTCTAGGGATCTTTATATAGTGAAGCTATTAGGGTTATCAAACAAGGAAACCCTAATTTAGATGTTTAGGCCCTAAGCAACCCATGGACTCCTTCCTTAAAGGCCTAGGACGATTTCTAATGGGTTTCCCCATAGAATTCGTCCACTCCTTTAATATGGAGTCCATTAGCTCAATATTCAACTATCATACAATTGACAGTTCTAGTCCCTTAAGTTTAGTTAAACTCTTTTAGCCACAAAACTAATTACCAATTAATTCTTGACTAATATTAATTAAACAATATGATTTCTCCATTAATATATTATTCTCATAATATATTAATAAATCATATTTAATCCTTTCTCTCCATAATTCATCCTATCCAGTTGCTTTGGTGAAGGCAACCCAAAAGGACCATGCACCATCGGGTCAAGTACATACCAAAATAGTTATGGACTTAGACACTAATCCAACATAAACTGCCCAGAACAAGGAATGGTCACGACATGATTTGGGTGGTCGTTGATCGCTTCACTAAGAATGCACATTTCATGGCCGTTAACGAGAAATGGTCTATGGATAAACTTGCGAAATTATTATGTAAAGGAAATTGTGAGGTTACACGATGTTCCCTTAACGATTGTATCCGATCGTGACAATCGTTTTACCTCAAGGTGTTGGAGGAGTTTGTAAGAGGAATTGGGTACCAAGTTGTGTTTGGATACAACTTACCATCCGCAAACTGATAGTTAGAGCGAATAAACGATTCAAACATTGAAGGATATGCTTAGAGCATGTACCCTGGAATTCCAAGGTAACTAGGATGAACATTTACCTTTAGTAGAATTTTTCTAGGGTAATAGTTTCCACTCAAGCATCAAGATGGCACCTTATCACGCTTTGTATGGGGAAAAGTGTTGAATGTCATCATGTTGGCTGGAAGCTGAGGAAAAACAGTTTATGGGACTTGAAATAGTCCATTAGACTGCTGAAAAGTTGTAAGTGATTACGGAAAGGATGTTAGCTGCTCAAAAGAGCTATGCTGACAAGAAAAGACAACCGATATCATTCGAAGTTGGAGATTCGGTTTTACTCAAAGTCTCGTCGTGGAAGGGACTTATAAGGTTTGGTAGAAGGGGAAAGTTGAGTCCAAGGTTTATTGGACCAATTAAAAGTTCTTCAGAGGATCGGAAATCAAGTTTACAAGCTAGAATTACCAGAAGAACTAGAGGGTATGAACAATACCTTTCATGTGTGTTATTTGAGGTAGTTTACGGGAGGTGTGCCCGACATAATTCCCGTTTCTGAATAAAGGTTGGATGAGAGCAAGAGGTTAATTGGAGAACCAGAGGCAATCTTTAACCTTAAGACTAATAAGTTTTAACGTAAGATAGTCGATTTAGTGCTTGTGCATTGAAACATTACAAATGGGCCAAATCCCACCTGGGAAACGAAAAGTGACATGGTGAGTCGCTACCCATAATTGTTTGTCATCGTGTGATTCCGGGGACGGAATCATCCTAAGGGGGAGAGAATTGTAATGCCCGTGTTTCTAGGATAGGAATTAATATTGACATTATAGTCTAGGTTAACCTTTGTGACTCATTTTGGAGAAATGAAAAGGAATTATGTGAATTATGTGTTTTATGCTTAATTATTAGGGTTTAATTAATTAAGAATAAAAATAAACGTCAACATTAAAGTGTGAGATAAGCCCGATATCTTTACAAAAAGTTGTTGTGGTCGAAACAAGGATTTCAGGGATATAAAGAATACCAAAATCCGAGTTATAACGAAGAAGTTATGACCTGTCGAAGTTTCGCGACAAAACCGGCACGGTGCCAAATATCGTAAAAAGTGAGTTTTTGATAAACTACTTTTTATCCTTAGTGATCTAAATGAAAGTCGTAGTATTCATTAAACCAAGAAGTTCGATAAAAAGAACGCCCAAATCTGACTTCGTATGAGGAAGTTATGATTTTTCAAAGTTTCAGCTTAGCAGTAGACAGCTAAAAACTCGAATTTTAGATCGAGTGATTTTTAGCCGACACGACCTAAACGAGAATTGAAGGTCTCGTCATTAGTAGCACAGCGGTAAAAAGTCTGACGAAAACAAATGTCGGATGAAGAAGTTATCAATTTTTAAAGGATTTCCTGTCCCGGTCTGTTAAAAATAATAATAATAAAATTAAACTCAAAATTAGCCGACGAAGTCTAAACAGAATTTGTAGAGCGTAATTTTAGCTACGCGTGCATATAAAGAACGTCAAAAACGGAGCTCGTATGCGAAAGTTATGGATTTTAGAAGTTTTGGCGCGAAAATCGAGAAAATTCGCATAGTCACGAGTTGCCACGTCACCCTCGCTGGAAAAGTGCCACGTGTCCAAAATTTGGATGAGTCATCCAAGCTGTTGAGTCATCTGAAGGGGTCCAGTGAGGATCTGATGCGTGTTGCCTTGCCTCGCGTGAACAGTACCTGCGTGGCGGATTCTGATTCGACCAAAGGGAGGCCCAATCCGAAGCTCGCAGCTGGACGGAGCCTCGCACCGCCTAGCCTCCGAACCTCACATGTGGACCAATAGACCGCGGTCCAATCAGAGGCCGACACCGAGGCCTTTGCACGTGCAGCCACCTACGGACCTTCGCCTATGGACCCCACCACCGGAGCTGACTTCGGACCCATATAAATACAAGGGGTATGCGAGCCTTCTCGGTTACTTTTGGAGTTTTGCCATATTTAGCCCCTTTCTTCATATTTTCTTCATTTTCACATCCCCCGAAGCCCCGATACTTATTCCAAAGCCCGGAATACGCCACGAAGCGCTCGAGAAGCCCGAAAAATTTATCTTTTTGGTTTCGAAGCCCGACCTTTGCAAAGCCCGGTTTCTCAATAAAACTCTCGGTTTTATTAGAAACGATCGTTTTAGGAAACGAATTGCTGCCCGATTATCATCAAATCATGTGAGTGTATAGTCACTTTCATTTTACACATAGATATGAAGTATTGTCACACCCCCAAACCAGACGGCGGAAACGTCCGAGGGCTATTGTGACTTAATTGAATACCATCACAATGATTATACATGAATCATAACATCGTTCATAACCATGCATTGAAGTATTACAACCGATATTGTTTACATTCAGTACATTGTTTTAAAACATTACATTTCCAAAACATAAACCGTTCGATACTATTTAAACAAAACATCATGACATCACTGGATACATTTTCTTCGATTTATCTGTTACCTGAGAATACAAGTATTTTGGAAAAACGTCAGCATATGAAATGTTGGTGAGTTCATAAGTAATGTTTGAAAAGAAATGATTTGTATAACTTTGAATCCGATATTTTCTGAAAAGAGTATTGTATATAAGAAAAGTGTGAAGATCCGTAAGTATGCTTGTTGATTTTTGTAAACGTGAATAATTGTTAGACGTTGTATACATCACATAGGTGAAAGTGTTGAATTTCCCCAGGAAAACCCGATGTTTTCCTAATACATCAAATTACGTGTCTTTTTTATTGTTATACTGATACAACGTTTGTTTTCGATAATTCCAGGTGACATTGGATTAATTATGGGTTGTGAGTCGTTATAATCACGCATTAATGAAAATGACTAGTTTACAACTACCAAATACAAACGATCCCTTAGGCGTCGTCCGTACTACTCACTTAATCCAATCACCCTGACTTCTCATAGCCCCACAACCGAGGAGAAAGGAGGGTACGAAGCCCCCGTTATTTCCATAAGTCGTTCAAGGCTATCTTGAATGCGAAAGGCACTTGGCCCGACTCGCATTTGACTTCTCGACTTCGCTAGCAGTACCGATGGTCCCTTGGGGCCCAATAGCACAATAAAGCTATTGAAAGTCCTTTTACACGGAATTAGGTCATAGAAGACCCAATAACATGTAAGCGCGCTCCCTTCGGGCCTAAAGGTCATGTCATTGGCCTAGCTAGGCCCAACAAGCATGATTTGAAACTTTCAAGCCTAAAGATTGAATATTGACTTCTCGTAAATTTTCGCGTGTGTATTGAAGTACTAATGTTTATTGATTTTTGATTCGTTATTGATTCGAGACCAAATCAATTCGTTTGGTAACAATATTGGTGTTGAAAGTGTATTTGCTATTACGTTTCGCCGGTAGCCATGGTAATCGTATTTTATCTTAAGGGATTTATTGTTTTACACATTAGAGTTTACCTTTTTATGCCCCTTCTTGGATAAAATTTACACTTTTAACCCTTTATATAAAAGAATTTCCATTTTAGTCCTTAAACCATTTTACTTGACACTTTAGTATCAAAACTTGTTGAAAAGACATTTTCAGCCCAAATTTACTTGATAAACAGCTTAGGTCCTTCAAAAATGAAATTTTCTCGGTTGAAACCCCCATTTTCGCAACTCTTACAATTTTGGCCCAAAATGGATTTTTTTTGCATTTTTGGTCCCTTTTTAATTTGAAAAGCATTTTTTGCCTTTGAAATGGTTTTAGTATACTTGTAATCCCCTGTTTTACAGAAATGTGCATTTTCAGCCCCTCAATTTCAAAAATCTCGCAAATTGGGGCTTTATTGGGCCGAAAAGCCCATTTTAGCCCATTATGTTCAAAATTTACATTTTTAGCCCTTCAAAAGTGTTGATATTCAGAAAATATATATTAGAAACTGTTTAGACTCATTTCAACCTTCAGAAATTATCATTTGTCATTTTAGGCCCCTTCGTTTTGTATTTTTGACATTTTGAGCCCAAAAATGGGTTTTAAGTCCAAAAATGTTCATTCTAACCAACTAAACTATTTTTCTAGACTTGATTAGTGTGAAATGGTATAAGTTATATTTGTTTCATTCCTCATAGTGTAGACCTTGGTTTTTGGGTTCTTTTGGCTAACATATTCATCACAAATCACATAAGATCATACATATAAGCATAAAAATCATACAAGGCATACATTTACTCATAGATCTACACATTTGCTTGTATTCTCCCCCACAAAAACTTATAAAAACCAAAAAAGAGGGGGTATGAAGCTCACCTTGGGTGTGGTTTCGGTTTTGGAAGAAAAATGAGAAGAAAATTCGGCCTTAACAACCCTCCTTGGAAGATCTCGAACTTAGATGCTTCTAAGGTGCTAAATCATAAGTTTGAATAGATTAAGAGGTGATTCTTGAATGGAATGAAATAACTAGCTTATGGATCTAACATCAACTTACCTTAGATGATGATTTTTGTGTAAGAATCCCCTTGAATACTTCTTAGATCTCGAAAATATGGAGGAGATATGAGAGAGTTTTCTTGAGAGAATGGAGAGTGAAATGTGGGTGGGTGTGTGCTTGGATTCGGCCGAGAGAAGAAAGAGAAGGGGGAAGAGAGAGGATTGATAAGATGGTTGCATGGAAGTATGAGTGTTACATGGAGATCCTTGATGTAAAAGTGAGGTGGCACCCAACAAAGTCAACTCTTCCTCTTTGTGGGCTTGGGCCGAGAATGGAGAGGGGAAAGAGGAGATTTTTGGGCTTTTTGCCCCTAAGCCCATATTATAGTTAAGTTAGATGATGTTTGACTCAATTAAATCAAAGTATAATTTTTATGACCTATTAGGGCTAAATTAGGTTAATTATGGCCCAAAATGGTTCATATAATTAATTTATTTCATTCTAGGCCCAATATGGCCCAAAATATTGAAATAATTGGAAGTGGGTCCAATTAGAGCCCATTTAAGAGTTCTAAGCCCAAGATAGTCAAATTGGAAGCTTATTGGTCCATTGGGCCCAATAAGGAAGTCCTAGTCCAAAATGGACTTAAACAAGAACTTCTAGGGTTTCCAATTGCTTAATGACTACTTGAAATGCTTGCATGGGGTGTTTGATTGAAATTTTGTTGTCATAGAGTATGCATCATACATGCTCTTTTGTCTTTGATTCATAATTTGGTTTAAGTGTTGGTTATAAGGCACAAAAATTTCTAGTTGTGACAAGTATTTACCTTATAATACGTGCTATGTGTAAATACATTAATTGTTTATTTGAGGTGACTGTTGAGTTGATGTTTTATACAAGTTTTAAACTGTATAAGTATTTTTATCTACAAATATGTTAGGTAGAACATGGGTAGATCAGAGAAAAGGGTCTAGAGAGGGCGGAAGTTGGTGAAAAGAGAAAATTTGAAGGAACTTCAGGTTCCAGCAAGAGAAGCAAATTTTCTAAGTTTAAGAAGTTTAGAGGATGAGGAGGTGAAGTGAAGTGGTGTGAGAAGTGCAAGAAAAAGCACTCAGGGAAATGTAGTGAGGAGGTGACTTGCTTCAAATGTGGAAAGACTGGGCATTATGTCAATGTGTGTCCATCCGACAAGAGGGTATGTTTTGAGTGCCATGAAGAAGGGTATGTTTTTAAAGACTGTCCGGAGAGAAAGGATGCTGTAAAGCCCAATCTACCCCCAAAGCCGAAGGCGAGAGCCTTTTCAGATGACACTTGAGGCTGCAAAAGAAGAAGATCAAGTTATAAAGTAGTAATGTGAATAGTAACAAGTGGTTTAGCCTATTAGAGGCATAGTATAGGGTAAACTTGAACCTTTGTGTAATCGTTTCAAGGAAATAATATAAACCCTGGTTTTTTCATATGATGAATTGAATGACTATGTGAAATTCTTGTATGGCGATTTGGAGAACTTTGAGACAATATTTGGGACGAGTATGAGTAGGTGCGAATGGTAGTAGAGGCCAATACTACCAGAAGCACAGGACTCGTACTTGGATCAGGGAAAGTCACAAGGTTACCAAGGAGCTATTATTTGATTCCGTTTTGTTCTAGTCTGTCGTTACCATCGTTTCGGTAATGACTAAGAAGATGATTGTTATTCCGACCTTAGAGGTCATATTGAATCGAGTCCGACTAAGATGAGTATGTTACGTGGTTTAGAGAACCAAGTTTGATGTAGCATTTGACTTAAGCCAGAAGATTGAGGTGAAAGATGATTAAAGCGATCAACAGAAGTATCGCACTCATTGTTAAAGAAGTTGATATTTAGGAATGATACATGTTGAACTGTGATTATATCACATCAGAACATGAAGGAAGGTGTAGTTTTTTCCGAAAATTGTTCCTAGGAGATCCGAGTCTAAGTAGTGCAGTATACAATGAGAGAACATTAGAACATGACCCATCGGTCTGTTATAATAAATGAAGGAAAGTACTTATTCCAAGAAAAAGAAAGAGTCATCAATAAGGATTAATTTTGTAACTCGAAGGTTACGATTGAAAGTCCTATGGAGATCTGAAGCTTTTTAGGATTAGCTGGATATTATCACTGATTTATCCAAGATTTTTCTTCGATCGTGACTCCATTGACAGCTTTGACCCACAAAGGAGCTGTTTATACTTGGAATGAGAAGCATAGGAAGCTTTGAGAAGTTAAAGAAGAAGTTGTGTGAAGCACCGATTCTTTCGTTACCTGAAGGAGTTGATGACTTCACAGTTTATAGTGATGCCTTATGAGTTGGGATGTGTTCTGACCCAAAGGGATAAGGTGATAGCGTATACATCGAGGCAATTGAAAGAGCATGAAAAGAACTTCCCCACTCATGATCTGGAGTTGGCAGCGGTAGTATTCGCCTTAAAGGTATGGAGAAGGAATTGAACATGAGGCAACGGTGCTGGCTAGAGTTACTCAACGACTACGACTGTGAGATACTTTACCACCCTGGAAAAGAAAATGTTGATGTTGATGCTCTCAGTCGGAAGGTGAACCTTGAAAAGAAAAAGCCAAGAGCGTTGAGAATTGAAGTTGTCTCTACAATTGTGGAAAGTATAAAGAAAGCTCAAGAGGAAGCTTTAGAGAAAAAGGACCGGAAGGAGGAATGTTTGAGTAAAACGTTGGTGTTTGATATAAACGGTCAGGGATTGAAGGTATTCAAAGATAGGATTTGGGAACCTAAGACGGGATGAGTAAGAGATCTTCTGATGGATGAAGCTCACAAGACCATGTACTCGGTTCTTCCGACGAAGTCTAAACGGAATTTATAGAGCGTAATTTTAGCTACGCGTGCATATAAAGAACGTCAAAAACGGAGCTCGTATGCGAAAGTTATGGATTTTAGAAGTTTTGGCGCGAAAATCGAGAAAATTCGCATAGTCACGAGTTGCCACGTCACCCTCACTGAAAAAGTACCACGTGTCCGAAATTTGGATGAGTCATCCGAGCTGTTGAGTCATCTTAAGGGGTCCAGTGAGGATCCGACGCGTGTTGCCTTCCCTCGCGTGAACAGTACATGCGTGGCGGATTCTGATTCGACCGAAGGGAGGCCCAATCCGAAGCTCGCAGCTGGACCGAGCCTCGCACCGCCTAGCCTCCGAACCTCGCATGTGGACCAGTAGACTGCGGTCCAATAAGAGGCCGACACCGAGGCCTTCGCACGTGCAGCCACCTGCAGACCTTCGCCTGCGGACCCCACCACCGGAGCTGACTTCGGACCCCTATAAATACAAGTGGTATGCGAGTCTTCTCGGTTACTTTTGGAGTTTTGCCATATTTAGCCCCTTTCTGCATATTTTCTTCATTTTCACATCCCCCGAAGCCCCGGTACTTATACCAAAGCCCGGAATACGCCACGAAGCGCCCGAGAAGCCCGGAAAATTTATCTTTTCGGTTTCGAAGCCCGACCTTTGCAAAGCCTGGTTTCTCAATAAAACTCCTGGTTTTATTAGAAACGATCGTTTTAGGAAACGAATTGCTGCCCGATTATCATCAAATCATGTGAGTGTATAGTCACTTTCATTTTACACATACATATGAAGTATTTGTTGGATAAGGTGTCTAAGTCCATAACTATTTCTGGTTACTACTTGACCCAACCCGGCATGGTCCATTTGGGTTGCATGGCACCATGCAATTGGATAGACTAAATGAGAGGAATAACACTTGGAGATTATTAATATATTATAAGCTCTAATATATTAATAATATTATTTGATTAGTTTGATCAAAGAATTAATTTGGAATTAATTAAGTGATCAAAAGATAACTAATTAAATATATGGGTTGATTATGTAAATCATTCATATCTTGTATAGTGGGCTAAGAGGCTCCATGGATTATCAAGTTGGGTTCTACCCATAGGATGCTCCATGGATGCTCCATGGGAGTTACAAACCCATGGGTCATGGAAATGAAGAGTCATGACACATTAGGGTTTACATGGTGTAACCCTAGATGTGTCAACACTATATAAGAGTCCCATTCTCCACCAAAATCGGCTACACATAAGAAACAAGAGGGCTAGGCCGATTTCAAGAAGTGTGTATTCTCTCAAAAGTCTTTCCAAGAGCAGTTGGTGTTGTGTGAAGCATTTGAGGCATCACACTTGGGGTGCTAGGCTCACAAGGTTTCAAGGAACATAAGCAACAACAAGGTAAGTTATTCTATCTTTCATTCAAGTTAGAAATTGTTCCCCATGTATGCTAGATAGGAATATAACCTTGGAATTCAACTTTGCATGATAATTAGACAAACATAGATCCAAGGTTATTAGGGTTGCATGTACACTTAGGAAGTGTTAGAATGCTCAAAACCCATCAGTATTTACCTTATAATACGTGCTATGTGTAAATATATTAATTGTTTATTTGAGGTGACTATTGAGTTGATGTTTTATACAAGTTTTAAACTGTATAAGTATTTTTATCTACAAATATGTTGGGTAGAACATGGGTAGATAGTGATATGTGATAAAATAAAATTGAGGAGAGGCCTCGATGTTTTTTGACATCAAGTCATCTAGCAGAGTTTGGATGACGACCACAGACTTTCTAGACAGTCCAGTGGGAAACATTAGCAGGTCTGCAACCTGTAGGTGTTAATGAACTTGGGTGTTCTTTCGCTGTACTCCATCCCCCTCATGGTTTCCTTTAGGACATGTATGCTTGAGGAAACCCCTTAGCAGTAGTGTCCATCCCGATGATATTCTTTAGGCTAGGTCCCTTGTGAAAAGTGTTTAGGGACGTAAAGTGAGGATAACGGGAACGGGTAATCAGGGTTATTGTTGATGGATGAACTTAGTAAGTTTATTATTATTGTGGGTTGAAAACCCTATATGCTCACCAGGCTCCCAAGCCTGACCCACTCAGCTTTTTATGTTACAGGTAGTGGACCCCAAGCATAGTCGGAGGACGACGAGAGATTTTTGGATTATAGGCCAGTAGTTGTATATAACTGTTGAAAGGCTTATAATGTCTTGTTTATGCTTTTGATCTGTATCGGAACATGACATCCCGAGGTTTTAATATATATGGAAAATATATATACCTTCTTAATGAAGGGTTTTGATAAATTTTATCATATGTTGTTTGGGGACCAATTCTGCGACATCTTTTAAAAAGATTTCTATGATTTTATTTTACAAAGCATAAATTAAATCGGTCTTTTCTGGCCGAGAAATTAGGGGATGTCACATTTTTCCCAAGGAGTTGTCGGGTGAGCCTCCGGAGAGGCAGGTGGAGTTCCATATTGATTTGGTTCCGGGAGCGGCACCTATTGCCAAGGCACCCTATCGCCTTGCGCCACCAGAGATGCAGGAGTTATCCTCGCAGCTTCAGGAGCTGTTAGGGAAGGGGTTCATCCAACCGAGTAGCTCACCGTGGGGAGCGTCGATCCTTTTTGTCAAGAAAAAGGGTGGTTCACACCGGATGTGCATTGATTACCGGGAGTTGAACAAGTTGAAGGTTAAAAACCGTTATCCACTACTGAGGGTCAACGATTTGTTCGATCAGTTGCAGGGTGCATCTTGGTTCTCCAAGATAGACTTGAGGTCTGGATATCATCAGATGAGGGTGTGTGATGAGGATATTTCGAAGATGGCGTTTAGGACTCGTTATGGGCATTACGAGTTCGTGGTGATGCCTTTTGTGCTCACCAATACACCAACAACATTCATGGATCTCATGAACCAAGTGTGCAGACCGATGTTGGACCGATCGGTGATTGTTTCATCGACGACATTCTAGTATATTCGAGATCCAGAGAGCAACATGAGGAGCATCTGAGAGAGATCTTTGGAGTGTTGAGATCGGAGAGGCTTTATGCCAAATTATCCAAGTGTGATTTCTGGTTACGAGAGGTCCAGTTCTTGGGGCACCTCATTAATCAGAATGGGATATTGGTCGATGCAGCCTAGATTGAGGCTATTATGAGTTGGGAGGTGCCGAGATCCCCCACCGAGATCAGGAGTTTTATGGGCTTGGTCGGCTACTATAGGAGGTTTATTAGAGATTTCTCCAAGATTACCGTCCCCCTCGCCCGATTGACCCGAAAGGGCATTGCTTTTACTTAGGGTCCCGAGCAACAGACCTCGTTTGAGACTCTTCGCCAGAGATTATGCGAGGCTCTGGTGTTAGCCCTTCCAGAGGGAATGGAGGATTTCGTGGTGTATTGTGACGCATCTATATCGGGGTTGGGTGCGGTGCTTATGCAGAGAGGGCATGTGATAGCATACGCATCGAGGTAGCTGAAGCCTCATGAGACAAGGTATCCAACCCACGATTTGGAGTTGGGGGCAGTGGTGTTCGCCATCAAGATATGGTGACATTATTTGTATGGGGTTCGGTGTACCATATACACGGACCACAAGAGTTTGAAGTATCTGATGGATCAGCCTAACCTGAATATGCGCCAGAGCAGATGGTTGGATGTGGTAAGGGATTACGACTGCGAGATCTTGTACCACCCAGGCAAGGCTAACATGGTAGTGATGCTCTGATCCGCGAGGCAGAGAGTGCCCCGATTCGAGATATATGTATGAGGATGACGATAATAACTCTGATGTTGGATACCATTCGAGAGGCCCATGTAGAGGTTGTGAGACCGGAGAACCATAAGAGAGAGCATGTGATTGGGCAGGTGTCCGAGTTTATTACCGATAGTCGAGGGCTTATGACCTTTCATGGTCGGATTTGGGTGCCATTTATGGGCGGGGCACGTAGCATACTGATGAAGGAGGCGCATAGGTCGAGACTCTCAATCCATTCCGGGGCCACTAAGATGTATTTGGATCTGAAGAGAGATTAGGTGGCCCTGTATGAAGAGGGATGTTGTGTGGGAAGTAGAGATGTGCTTGACCTATCGTCGGGTTAAGGCCGAGCAGCAGCGTCCGCATGGTAAGTTGCAGCCAGTAGAGGTTCCCCAGTGGAAGTGGGAACAAATTTCTATGGACTTCATCACCAAATTGCCAAGGACCGCGAGGGGTGTTGATGAAATTTGGGTGATTGGGGATCGGTTGACGAAGAGCACTCACTTCCTTGCTATCAGTGAGAGCTCTTCTGCGGAGAGGCTGGCAGAGATATATGTTAGAGAAGTGGTGTCGCGGCATGGAGTGCCGATCTCGATAGTGTCAGACCGAGATATACGTTTCACTTCTAGGTTCTGGAAGAAGTTCCATGTGGAGTTGGGTACGAGATTGCACTTTAGTACCGCTTACCACCCACAGAAGGATGACCAGAGTAAACGAACGATACAGACGCTCGAGGACATGCTTCGAGCATGTGTTATGGACTTCGAGGGAAGTTGGGACACATACCTACCTCTGGCTGAGTTTTCTTAGAACAATAGCCACCATTCGAGTATTGATATGCCTCCTTTCGAGATTTTGTATGGGAGGAGGTGTCGGACTCCAATATGTTGCGGAGAGGTAGGAAAACGAGTGATGGGTAGCATTGAGATAGTGCTTAAGACGACTGAGCAGATACAGCAGGTCAGGCAAAGATTGCTGACAGCCCAGAGCTGCTAGAAGAGTTATGCAGATAGGCAGTGATTCGAGCTCGAGTTCCAGGTTGGAGATTTCGTACTCCTGAAGGTATCTCCTTGGAAAGGAATGATCCGATTCAGGAAGAGGGGAAGCTGGGGCCCCTATACATTGGTCCGTTCAGGGTGACTGCGAGAGTTAGTAAGGTAGCATACTGTTTAGAGCTACCTACAGAGTTGAGCCAGATTCATGATACCTTCCACGTATGCCAGTTGAGGAAGTGTTAGCCTGTGAGACGGCAGTAGTTCCACTTGAGGATATTCAGGTAGATGCGAGCCTGAACTACATTGAGAGACCAATCACGATCTTGGATCGGAAGATCAAGGTTCTGAGGAAGAAGGAGGTGCCTCTGGTTCAGGTCCAGTGACAACATCAGAGAGGGTCCGAGCTGATTTGGGAGCCAGAGACGGTGATGCGGGAGCAGCATCCAGAGTTGCTTGCAGAGTGAGACTTCGAGGGTGAAGTCTGATTCTAGTGGGGGAGAATTGTAACATCCGGATTCCAGATATCATAATTTTAATATTTGTTTTGGGATGAGAAGAGGGACTCGACGAGTTGACGCCTAAACTCGTCGAGTAGGATCACGACTGATGACTCTGATTAATGAATGGACTTGACGAGTCGGAGAGTTGACTCGACGAGTCCGCGCTGTTGGCAAAAACCCTAAATCTTCGGGCCTGAGCCCTATTTAAACCACTTATAGCCTTTACTTGCGGCTACCCTTCCAGAGAGGGAACCCTAACGAGCTTGAGTGTGTAGAGTGAGAGAGAGAGAGAGAGAGAGGGCTATTTTAAGCTTTTTGGTGCGATTTTGCAAGAGAGGAGAAGAGCTCCATTAAGAGGCACCACAAGAGGTTGTTGTTGTTATTCAAGCAAGGAGCTTCATTTTGAGGTACCAAATCGAACCCCTTTTCTTCCCTATGTGTAGATTTCATTTTTTGGGGTTAGGGCTTGAATCACTTCATTTTTGGGGTTTGGAATGCCTCAAACCCCTCTTGCAAGTTTTTGTTATAGATATGGACCCTTCTAGGTCCAGAGAGTCCCAATCATCCAGCTTTATGCAGTCCCATTGGAGTTTTGAATCTAGGTTGTCATTTTAAGAGCTATTTCTTCAAATAGAGCTTGATGTGTGGTGCATGGACATAAAGTTTAGACATTTACATGACTTTTGGGTGTTAGAAGGTCATATCTATAGGTTAGAGAATCAGATCTGAACTCAGAAGTTCAAATGAGTATTGCCATGGAGGAAACTCGCGAAGTCCATAAGAGGACTCGACGAGTCGGACCGGGCTGCCCCGCGATTCGTGATCAGTGGTAACCCATCGAGTGAAAGGTTAACTCGACGAGTCGAGTGAGGCCTTAGGGAATTCAGAGGACACACATTGACTTGCCGAATCACCCGAGTGCACTCGACGAGTCTAGTCAAAGTGGGACGGTTGACTGAGTTGACTTCAGTTGACCCTTGGGTTGGTCAAACTAATTTAAAGAGAAGTCAAGGAGGGGTAGAATAGCCTTCTTCCCATTCTTAGAGAGGAGTACGTAAGGAGTGTATTGATTAGAGATGTTATCATTTTGATAGGTGGAGGCTAGATCGGGGATTCGAGCACGAGAGCTTTCTAGACATCTTACGAGGTGAGTCTTCTCACCATACATTACCTAGAGTGGTATCTATGTGTAGACCGGAGGGTCTTACGTGTATGTGTATGTTTAAGGTTTATGTGCTTTGTGTTATATGTATGTTATGTGTTATATAGACCGGACCAGAGGGTCCAACGACTCATGAGGCCAGAGGGTCCTCGATCAGACCGGACCGGAGGGTCCAACGATTTAGACTGGACCGAAGGGTCCAACGAGCTATGGGACTGGAGGGTCCCGCTGAGACACATTGACTGGAGGGTCATACCGAGTTATAGCCTCGAGTGGCTTATGTGATGTATGTGGTATTTTGGGGAACTCACTAAGCATTATTGCTTACCGTGTTATGTGATATGTGTTTCAGGTACTAGCGAGGACCGTGGGAAGGCGCCGACATGATCTGTACACACTGGTGGAGCATTATGTACTATGTGACTGAGATTATGATATATGTTTTATTTTGATAACATTTGATACACTTTTTGTTTTGAGGTTACTTTATGAGATGTGTGATGTTTTAAAAATGAAAAATTGTTTTGGTAATTTACGTTGTTACAACTTAGCCACGTATGTTGAGTGTACGTGCTGTATGCAGGGTGTATCTAGCCAAAGACTAAACCTTAATTTTGAGGGAATGAACCTTATTTAAACAACATTATGGCCTTTGGACACTCACCCTCATCAACCCCCACTGTTCATTACATCCCATCTAACCCTAGTTCACCCTCTTTGAGTGTTCTTGAGCTTTGAAGTCATTTTGTGGCATTTTAGTGTGCATTAAGAAGAAGGTACTTGGAGACCAAGCATTTGTTGAGGTTGAGCTTCTAGATCCAGAGTCTTCATCAACTTTAGAAGCTTTTGAAGGTAAAAATTTGTTACCTTGATGATTCATTTTGATTGTTATAGTTTAGGGCTTGTTTATGAGTTTATTTGGTCCCATGTGTTCTTTTCGTGAATTTAGGCAACTCCAGAAGTCAGAGGTGTTAGATCTCAGTCCCTTTGATGTTTTAGATGCATAAAAATGTCATCTTGATGGTTGATATGAGTCCATGCATGAATTTAACCCCTTAATGTGAGCTTTGTTGGACAAAAATGGATGTTGGATTCCATTAAGACATGCTAAGGCATAAAGTTGCCAAATGTATGTATTAGAACTCCCATAATGGTCGAGATATGCAAGTTGGATCGAATGGTTGTAAGGCTGAAGCACGAAATAGCTTAAGGTGGCAAGCAGCTCAGTACGCCGAGCGTACCAAGGGGTACCCAACGCATACTGGAAGACGTACGAGTATGCCAAGCATACAATGTGTACGTCGAGCATACGCCTCTTAGTGGGCTTTTGGACTTCGGTTGGGCCTTGAATCTTTATGCGTTAACTAGTTTTTGGGCTTTGGCCTGCTTAGAGTAACTGGACCTCAAAACTCTGTTAGTGGGACTTATGTTGCTTTAGTTGGGCCTTTTTGGGCCTTGGAGTCCATTATGGTGTTTTTGGGCCAAGGTTGGTTAGGACCATTATAGGAAAGGTAAATGGGCCTACGAGGTTGGACTTGGGGTTTAATCCTACAGTTATGGTTTATAACCTATCTCCGATTAAGGTAATTTATGTATGTTCAGTGTGGGATCTTCCAGTTTAGTAGCTGAGCATTTAGTTATTTATCAGTGGACTAAGGTGAGTTTTCTCACTGTATCAATGGGTCGAAGGCACCAAGGCCGACCCATTACTTGTGAAATAGGGTGTTAACTATATTTGATATATGTGTATGAAAGACCAGGATTTGGCCCCAGGCAACTATATGAAAGATCAGGATATGGCCCCTGGCATCTGTGTGAAAGACAAGGATCTGGCCCCTAGCAACTGTATGGAAGACATGGATTAGGCTATCGGTAGGAAATTTCTTGTAAGACTATGGTTTGGCCCATAACACTAGCTTATTTATGTTTAGTATGTGATACTTTCGGGAAACTCACTAATCTTTTGCTTACAATTTATATTTGTGTTTTCAGCTACTTCCGGTACAAAGGGGAAGGGCCTGACGTGATGGCATAACATTCACTCCTCATTATTTTTTGTACTCTGATGATTTGGCATATTGTTATGTGATGGTTTTGGAACAATGTGATGATTGTAATTCTTGTTTTTAAAATAAAAAAATGTGTCCTGGTTTTTGGGTCGTTAGAGGATTCATATGGAAGCCCAAATCAATCACATTCTTTAATCGTCGACTTATCAATTCGTGTTTCTCTTCCGTTTTGTCATTTTTGATTTACAAGTCATCAATTAAACGCGTTTATTCCATATATGTTGGATTGATAAATCAAATTCATTTCTAGATCATTTGATTTCATTGATTCAAGCTCTCAGATTAATCGACTGTATATTTCATTTTTTTCCTCGTCTTTGTGTCGATACTTTGCATTAGAGATTTAATATGTCTTTCAATGAATATTTAATCAATCTTCATGTTCGAATCCATTGGAAATAAGATTCGTTGATTAGCGATAGTTGATGATTATTCCACTTGGATCAATTTGGAAGAAAATTTGGGTATATGACTTGTGTTCTTATGATTGGTCGTTGAAGAACAAGCCATACTTAAGAACATATGAAGATGGAGATTTTTATGGTTTAATTGGTGTGTTTGATCATAAAAGGTTGCACGGAGACGAATTTTGGCGTTTATGGAAGATGGTTCAAGAATTCAGTCGAAGCTTATTATTTTTGCTATCGAATTCATTCCTGTGATGAAACATCCCAAAAATATCATTTTTAATTTATGAATAAAACCATAGTAACCCCAATCATCTCATAAAAACATAAGTGAATCAAAACATCATATCAAAACACTGTATCAAAATCACATGTCCAAACATCGGAGTAAATCATCCCAGACTAAATGTTGTGGTGTGTGCAATGCAGTTATCCCGAGCTCTTCCCCTTACTAGTGGAAGTACCTAAAACCAAAACTGAAAACTGTAAGCACGAAGCTTAGTGAGTCTCCCTTAGCTACCACAAACCATACACATAATCACATAATCTCATATAACATACATTGGGCCCCTACCCTGCTACATCGGGCCCGACCCCGACATCGAGCATAGCTTGACATACATATGAGCATATGTACTAATACACATAAACATAAGCATAATCACATAATCATAGACATAAAGACATTCCTCGGGCCCCGCCCGACATCAGAACGAGATCCGGAAAGCATACAAACATTCCTCGGGAACCACCCCAACATCGGACCGTAATCTGGAAACATATAGATACAAACACATACCAGAATCACAAAGACATCAATCATACAAACATTCATCGGGTACCGCCCCGACATCGGATCGAAACCCGGAAAACATATAAACCTACATTGGGCCCTGCCCGACATCAAACCTTAGTCTGGAAACATACTAACATACATAAACGGGCTGTCATTGATGCCTTCGACCCGTTCCTACATGAGAAAACTCACCTCAAATGTCGAGTGAAATAGTTGTACGTCTCTGATCCTACAACCGACTCTACTCACGCCCTATAAAGAAACAACCCCTTAGATACCATTCCTTTCTCAAGACCCCTTCATGGGTCAACCTTGGTCAAAGTCACGGTCAAATTCAAGGTCAATGCTTGGTCAAAGTCAAAGTTAGCACTCCGAGTTGACTGAACTTGTCCAGTCATCCCCCTGATCCGCTGAGTTCCCTAGCTATTTGTCGTCGTGATAAAGCGAGTCAACTCATCGAGTCCCTCCTCACACTCGTCGAATTCTACCCTACTCAGAATCAGGACAAATCGACTCAACTCGTCGAGTTCCTCTATGGACTCGACGAGTTCCTCAGTCTGCTTGGACCATCTTAATGGATTAAGCCCCTACTTGTGACAACCCGAAATTCCTATTCTGTACAAACAATATCACTTCAATAGAAGTTATAACAGTCATAGTTAATTTTCAGACTTTTTCGTATAAGTTTGAGTACTTCAGGGTTTACACTTCAGGAAATATCAGGAGAGTGGATGCACTAGGGTTTCGTGCAACACTGTTATTCCACCACTTTGTTATATTAGAAATCATTTCGGGAATAAAAATATTTTCTGCCAAAAATATCTCAGGACTATAAATAGAATTCTGAACCAAATTCATTCATTATTCGCATTTCCAACTAGAGAAAATCCATTTTCTCTCTCACGGATCTTCGGGTTTTCGTCCCAAATTGTGAGTACACGTCTCTAGTTGTCTTATAATGCTTATTATGTGCTTAATAACTTAGTTTACATATCAAATCTGTGAGATTCGGGAGTTTACCGCCCAAGAACGTTCTTGGAGAGTAAACTCCAATATGAAGCTCAAATGCTACCTAGTCTTTTCCCCATGATAAGTGACGGACTTAGGCTTATTTATAAGTGTATTTAAGACTAGAAAACAATCAAAAACACCAAGACCTAGGTGTTCACGGCCCAAGAAGTTCTTGGACCGTGAACTCCAAAATCAAGGGCCAAAGAGTGTGTTAATCACTCCTAAAGCCTTGGACATTAAACCCTATTTAAGCCTAGCTAATTTGTGGACTTTAAAACATCAAAGACACCTCCCCAAAGTGAGTTTACGTCCCTAGTAATGTTCTTGGGTCGTGAACATCAATAAAGGGCACCAAAGTGTGCCTAGGGTCTTCATTTGCCTTAAACAATTGCCTAGAACATATCCTATGTGAGTAAGGGACTTGAAAGCATCAAAAACATCATTCCAAGGGAGTTTACAGCAGTAAACTCCAAAGGAATTGGCCTTGGGGTCGTAAACTCCTCAAAGGAGTGTTTCTATGCCCTAAACCCTTCCAAGAATCAAACCACCAAGTAGAACTTATTCTAGAAATCAAGTAGCACTTCAAAACAAATTATGTCAACATGTTTGAGAGCTTACGGCCATAAAATCAAGGGTTTACGACAGTGAACTCCTTATGTGGAGTTTATTGAAGAGTAAACACATATACAAGGTCCTTGAGAACTTTAAACCCCTTTAGCCTTGTCCCACAACAACTTAGATGCAACCTTTAAGACTTATAACACCCATACAAGTTGTTTACATGTTCAATAGTGTCCCAAATAAATTTATTAGTTATTATTTGGCTAATTAGTTATATACATGTTCATTATATGATAACTAGGCTCGTGCATGTGTACAAGTCTCTGTTTGCCACCTAAAACAGTATCCGACACTCCATCCAATCCACTCACCCCAAGTGAGTTCATACCCCTATAATTAACCTTTGAAATACTTTTAAATGTTTTAAATGCTTTTATGGGGGGAATACAACTTAAATATTTATAGTTATTACATCAATCACATGTGATTAATAACTATAAAACCAATGATTTTATTACTGTTCAAACTATTTATCAAACTGTTTTACTTCAAACTGCTTTACAAACTCTTTTACTTATCAAATACTTTTATTTAAACTCTGTTATACTTCTTATAAATTGCATGTCCGTATATGTATAGTTATATAAGTAATGTTTAAAAGACTTAGGAAGGCTATCCACCTTGTTTCCTTTTCCTCGATTTGGATGTGGTCTAATAGGATATCGGGTACTCGTCCGAAGGTCGTTTAAATATTAATTATATATCATGTGTACATATATAGACATAAAAGTGCTTCCATATTCATGCGTACTAGTTACAACATTATTAGGCTACCATCGGGGTAGCACAAGATCATACTTATACTATTGCTAGATCAATGAGTCAGTTCATTTATGAGTCAATACTTATTACTATGAGAACATATACATTACATTACTATGAGTACATATACAACTATACTAGGAGAAGAACATATACAACTATACTAGAAGAAGAACATATACAACTATACTAGGAAGAGAACATATACAACGATACTAGAACAAGTAACATTACATTACATATACATGAATACGTTAACAATTGTGATCCACTGTATCGGAGCATGCCTTAAATGTCATGGCCCGAGTTACAGCCAGAATTCTCTTGGAGGGAGAGCGTGAGTTTGCGTATAGATCTATATTGGATTGAATATCCTACACCTTGCTGCTAGCTACAGCCGTACCTGCAGGTCTGTAGGTGCCAAACGTCATTCCGTTTTTACGACCTACATTTGTCGTTGTTTATCCAGTCGATAGTATGGTACAATTAATCACATGATACCTTAATATAAATCCGGTTTAAGGTAGTTAGTACAGCAGTAGTTCCTATAATACAACACTACAGTACTATAATAATTTACCCCTTACGTATATTTAGTGATTAATTCACTTAAACATTAATGTACAAACTATATTTTGTTAATGATAGTTACACTTGGGAAATTACACACTTTTACAACAAACGAACATACAAAACAGTTAAGCCTTGGTAGAAGGCTACTTTAATAGAAAATATAGGATGTTCTGAGAGATTCAAACTTTTACAAACACTTACAAACATTTACATACCTTTTACAAACTTACACTTAAGACATGTTCAAACGTTTTGATAACAAACACCGACACTAAATACTTATGAACTCACCAGCTTAATGCTGATAAACTCTTTCAAAATAACTTGTATTCTCAGGTCATCAGTAGACAGGTACCGAGGCCAACTTTTGAGAAGATGGAGCGTATCCAAGACTCATCTTATTATTTTGACTTACTTTTTGGTGTCTATAACTGTACAGAACACACTTGTATTAAAATTATATATTTAATGCAATGGACGATGTTGTTTGCTTGTTTACTTTTACTGTGTTGTGATACTTTACATGACGTCCTCCGCCCCAGAACGTTTCCGCCGTTCTCGGTTTTGGGGTGTGACAAATTGGTATCAGAGCATTTTTTATAGTGAATTAAGTATATCAACCCATAAAAGATATACTAACTATAAACCCATTTGGGATTAAAGCACTCTGACCAAGAGTCTATACTTTAAATATTAAAATATTTAATTAAGTATACTAGTCTGCATTCATACTAAAATCAGTGTCACAATGACAAGAACAAAAGTATTACGATTGTTAAATATCACAAGTGAGCTCGGGGATGTATGGTCAGTCTTGGGAATGGCATAGCCTGATCAACTATGTTGGTCCGAGGAGTGATTAGCATATGCCCAGAATGGTTGTGATATGTTAGTAAGTCTAAAAACTTACCAACAATACCACAAGAAGATCAGTAGAACCTAAACTTAAAATACTATAGGAGTACTTTGTGCTACTACAAGCTACTTATATACTACATTCTTATACCTCTTTTCTCGCATAGATATCGTAACTGGAATAGCTCAGTTGATTAGTCCATGTGTTACTCTCACCCTACCTACAATTGATTCTTACCATTTTGTTCATCTTTCTAAACTTATAGCTGAAAGATGCCTCCTCGCAAATCTACCAGGAATAACCTTGCACCTCCACCTCCTCCTCCGGTCATCAATATTACAGCCCTGAATGCTGCCGTAGCCGCAGCAGTGGCAACTGCCATGGCTCAGTATCACTCTTCTGATGCCAGCAGAGGTGGAACCCCTGTTAAATCAATTCCGGTTGAAACCCCTGTACGCTCGAGAGAGTGCTCCTACAAGGATTTCACCAACTGCAAGCTGAAGTCCTTTCATGGGACCGACGGAGTCATTGCCCTCTCGCAATGGTTCGAGAAGACGAAATCAGTCTTCAAAATCTATTCATGCCCTGCTGCGAGCAAAGTCAAATATGTCGCATGCACCTTCGAAGGAAAGGCCCTGACATGGTGGAACGGCCATGTTAAGGCACTAACTCTCATAGTGGCGAATGACATGGGTTGGGAAACCATGAAGGACCTCATGATTGAGGAATATTGCCAGAGGGGAGAAATCCAGAAATTGGAGCAGGAGTTGTGGAGCCTAACCATGAAGGGCTCCGACGTAGTCTCCTATACCGCCAGGTTCAGCGAACTAGTGGCCCTCTGCCCCAATATGGTTCCCACCGAGGGGAAAAAGATCGAGAGGTACATATGGGGGCTGGTGCCTCCGTATCAGGGGAATGTCCTATCATCAAACCCCGCTACCTTCGACAGTGCCAAGCGACTGGCACGGCGACTCATTAACCATGGAGTCAAAACCCCTACAACAACAACCACCCTAGCCATCCCGGAACCCTCCAAACCCGCTGACACTAAGCGGAAGTTCTGGGAAGATAAGAAGAAACAACGAGTTGCCAAAAAGCAGCAAGTTGTGGCTGTGCATGCCGCAATAACCCCTACTGCTGCTACTGCTCCGGTGAGGCAGTATGCTGGAAGTTTGCCTAAGTGCAACAAATGAAACTTTCACCACAACAGCCCCCGCCGTGAAATGCAGTGCTCTAACTGCAACAGGAAAGGACACACAGTCCGTTTCTATAAATCTCTGGCACAGCCGATTGCCCAAGTCCCCGGCTCTGGCGCGAGCCCGACCTGCTATGGATGTGGTGAAGCAGGCCACTACAAGAGGGACTGCCCCAAAGAGAAGAATACAGACAGAGCAGGGAGGGTACTAGCAATAGGACATGGGGAAGCAGTTGTTGACCCGACGGTGGTGACTGGTACGTTCCTCCTCGATAACTCTTATGCATGCATTCTATTCGATAGTGGAGCGGAGCGAAGCTTCGTGAACCATAAATTTGCTCGCATGCTTAAGCAACAACCACACACACTTAAGGAACAATTCATAGTAGAAATGGCTAATGGAAAAACTGAAAACACGAATAGTATATACTTAGGTTGTACCCTAACTCTAGATAACCATTCATTCCCAATCGACCTTATGCCGGTCTCAATAAAAAGCTTCGACGTTATCATCAGCCTGGATTGGATAAGTCTACATCGCGCCAACATCATGTGCTACGAGAAAGCAGTCCATCTAAACCTCCCGTCTAACGAAACTCTTATCGTCTACGGCGACAAACCCGGTGCGAGTCTTCGTATTATATCAAGTATTCAAGCACAAAAGTATCTGCGTAAAGAATACCACGCATTTCTTGATCACGTCGTCGATGCGAGCCTCGAAACGAAGGAACTAAAGAGCATTCCAATAGTGAGTGAATTTCCCAACATCTTCCCAGAAGAGCTACCAGGATTACCTCCGCAACGACAGGTCGAATTCAGAATCGACTTAGTCCCAGGAGCTACCCCAGTAGCCAAGTCGCCCTACCGATTAGCACCAGCAGAGATGCAGGAACTATCTAGTCAACTTAATGAACTGCTCAGCAAGGGCTTTATAAGACCAAGTTTCTCACCTTGGGGAGCACCGGTCTTGTTCGTTAAGAATAAAGACGGATCATTCCGTATGTGTATCGACTACAAAGAACTCAACAAACTAACGGTCAAAAATCGTTACCCTCTGCCTCGCATAGACGATCTATTTGACCAACTGCAAGGGGCGAACTACTTTTCCAAAATTGATCTGAGATCCGGATATCACCAGTTACGAGTGCTAGAGGAGGATGTTCCGAAGACAGGCTTCCGAACTCGTTACGGACACTACGAGTTCGTAGTGATGCCGTTCGGATTGACCAATGCGCTCGCAGTCTTCATGGATCTGATGAATAGAGTATGCCGACCTTACTTGGATCAGTTCGTCATTATATTCATTGATGACATCCTGATCTACTCCCGAAGTAAGGAAGAGCATGGCGATCATCTGCGACAAGTTCTAGGAACTTTACGAACAGAGAAGCTCTATGCAAAGCTCTCTAAATGTGAATTTTGGATCCGAAGAGTCGAATTCTTAGGACACGTGGTAAGTGAAGAGGGAATCCACATGGACCCATCCAAAATTAAGGCCATTGAGAACTGGTCAGCACCGAAGACGCCTACAAAAATTCGACAGTTTCTAGGTCTCGTTGGCTACTACCGAAGGTTCATACGGAACTTCTCCCGAATTGCGAAACCTCTTACAACACTGACCCAGAAAGGCGTGGCCTTCGACTGGGAAGAGAAACAGGAGAGAGCGTTCCAAACGCTCAAGCGAGCCTTATGCACCACACCAATATTATCCCTCCCCGAAGGAATAGAAGACTTCGTAGTCTATTGCGATGCATCGAATCAAGGGCTCGGGTGTGTTCTGATGCAGCGAGGTAAGGTCATCGCCTACGCCTCGAGACAGTTGAAGACACACGAAGTTAACTACACGACCCACGATCTTGAACTAGGAGCAGTGGTGTTTGCTCTGAAGATCTGGAGACATTACTTGTACGGAATGAAAAGCACTATCTTTACCGACCACAAGTGTTTACAACACATATTCGATCAGAAAGAGCTCAACATGAGACAATGACGGTGGGTCGAGATACTCAGTGAATACGAATGCGAAATTCGTTATCATCCGGGTAAAGCCAATGTAGTAGCAGACGCCCTAAGTCGGAAAGAATATTCTGGTCAAAGAGTCAAGTCATTGACAATGACTATCCATTCACACTTGTCTAAGCAAATTCAGGCGGCCCAACTTGAAGCCATGAAACCTAAAAACGTGACGAGTGAATCCCTTAGAGGAATGGATAAAAACCTATAAGCCAAGGGTGGCGTAGCCTTATATTTCATGAACCGGATCTGGACACCGAAACACGGTGGCCTCCGAGACTTGGTCATGACCGAGGCGCACAACACTCGGTATTCCGTCCACCCAGGTTCAGATAAGATGTATCTGGATCTTAAAAAGCTATACTGGTGGCCTAATATGAAAGCAGAGATTGCTACCTTCGTAAGTAAATGCCTTACTTGCGCAAAGGTCAAGGTCGAATACTAGAAGCCCTCCGATTTACTACAACAGCCAGAGATTCCAGAATGGAAGTGGGAGCGGATCACTATGGATTTCATAACCAAGTTACCCAAGACAACGGGTGGACTTGATACCATATGGGTCATCGTTGATAGATTGACCAAGTCTGCACACTTCCTGCCTATCAAAGAAACTGACAAGATAGAGAAGCTTACGAGAACATACATTAGGGAGACTGTACGACTACATGGTGTACCTATATCCATTATCTCTGATAGAGATAGTAGGTTCACCTCAAGATTTTGGCAATCGCTACAACACTCCCTGGGAACAAGGTCGGACATGAGCACAGCCTACCATCCCCAGACCGACGAACAAAGTGAGAGGACCATCCAAACACTGGAAGATATGCTGAGAGCATGTGTGAGCGACTTTGGAAAGGAATGGGTTACTCACTTACCCTTTGTCGAGTTTTCCTATAATAACAGTTATCACACGAGCATCAAGGCTGCTCCATTTGAAGCCCTCTACGGCCGAAAGTGCAGATCCCCTCTGTGTTGGGCTGAGGTGGGTGATACCCAATTAGCTAGGGGGCAAGCTTTTGACAGTACTCTCACCAGTCCGGAGATCATTCGGGAAACGACGGAGAAAATCGTTCAGATCCGTGAACGATTGAAAGCCTCTAGAGACCGACAGAAGAGCTACGCTGATAAGCGAAGGAAACCTTTGGAATTTCAGGTGGGAGACCGAGTCCTTCTCAAAGTCTCACCCTGGAAAGGCTTGATACGCTTCGGTAAGCGTGGAAAGCTTAATCCAAGGTATATAGGACCCTTCGAGATTCTCGCAAGAATCGGCCCCGTAGCTTACAAACTCAACCTACCCGACGAACTCCGTAATGTACATTCTACATTCAACGTATCTAACTTGAAAAAGTGTCTGTCCAACAAGACTCTTGTAATCCCACTCGACGAGATCGAGATCAACGAGAGCCTCAACATCGTGGAAGAACCGGTAAAGATCATGGACCGCGAGGTCAAGCAGACGAAGCAAAGCAGTATCCCGATCGTGGAGGTTCGCTAGAACGCCAAGCGAGGACCAGAATTCATATGGGAACGCGAGGACCAGATGAAACTGAAATACCCTCATCTTTTCGCTTAAGTTATTTGTAACTTCTTATTTGCTTAAATTCTAATTTCGGGACGACATTCCTTCTAACGGGGGGATGATGTGACAACCCGAAATTCCCATTTTGTACAAACAATATCACTTCAATAGAAGTTATAACAGTCAGAGTTAATTTTCAGACTTTTTTGTATAAGTTTGAGTACTTCAGGGTTTACACTTCAGGAAATATCAGGAGAGTGGATGCACTAGGGTTTCATGCAACACTGTTATTCCAACACTCTGTTATATTAGAAATCATTTCGGGAATAAAAATATTTTCTGCCAAAAATATCTCAGGACTATAAATAGAATTCTGAACCAAATTCATTCATTATTCACATTTCCAACTAGAGAAAAGCCATTTTCTCTCTCACGGATCTTCGGGTTTTCATCCCAAATCGTGAGTACACTTCTCTAGTTGTCTTATAATGTTTATTATGTGCTTAATAACTTAGTTTACATATCAAATCTGTGAGATTCGGGAGTTTACCGCCCAAGAACGTTCTTGGAGAGTAAACTCCAATATGAAGCTCAAATGCTACCTAGTCTTTTCCCCATGATAAGTGACTGACTTAGGCTTATTTATAAGTGTATTTAAGACTAGAAAACAATCAAAAACACCAAGATCTAGGTGTTCACGTCCCAAGAAGTTCTTGGACCGTGAACTCCAAAATCAAGGGCCAAAGAGTGTGTTAATCACTCCTAAAGCCTTGGACATTAAACCCTATTTAAGCCTAGCTAATTTGTGGACTTTAAAACATCAAAGACACCTCCCCAAAGTGAGTTTACGGCCCTAGTAATGTTCTTGGGCCGTGAACATCAATAAAGGGCACCAAAGTGTGCCTAGGGTCTTCATTTTCCTTAAACAATTGCCTAGAACATATCCTATGTGAGTAAGGGACTTGAAAGCATCAAAAACATCATTCCAAGGGAGTTTACGGCAGTAAACTCCAAAGGAATTGGCCTTGGGGCCGTAAACTCCTCAAAGGAGTGTTTCTATGCCCTAAACCCTTCCAAGAATCAAACCACCAAGTAGAACTTATTCTAGAAATCAAGTAGCACTTCAAAACAAATTATGTCAACATGTTTGAGAGCTTACGGCCGTAAAATCAAGGGTTTACGACAGTGAACTCCTTATGTGGAGTTTATTGAAGATTAAACACATATACAAGGTCCTTGAGAACTTTAAACCCCTTTAGCCTTGTCCCACAACAACTTAGATGCAACCCTTAAGACTTATAACACCTATACAAGGTGTTTACATGTTCAAGAGTGTCCCAACTAAATTTATTAGTTATTATTTGGCTAATTAGTTATATACATGTTCATTATATGATAACTAGGCTCGTGCGTGTGTACAAGTCTCCGTTTGCCACCTAAAATAGTATCCGACACTCCATCCAATCTACTCACCCCAAGTGAGTTCATACCCCTTTAATTAACCTTTGAAATACTTTTAAATGTTTTAAATGATTTTATGGGGGGATACAAGTTAAATACTTATAGTTATTACATCAATCACATGTGATTAATAACTATAAAACCAATGATTTTATTACTGTTCAAACTATTTATCAAACTGTTTTACTTCAAACTGCTTTACAAACTCTTTTACTTATCAAATACTTTTATTTAAACTTTGCTGTACTTCTTATAAATTACATGCCCGTATATGTATAGTTATATAAGTAATGTTTAAAAGACTTAGGAAGGCTATCCACCTTGTTTCCTTTTCCTCGATTTGGATGTGGTCTGAAGGTCGTTTAAATATTAATTATATATCATGTGTACATATATAGACATAAAAGTGCTTCCATATTCATGCATACTAGTTACAACATTATTAGGCTACCATCGGGGTAGCACAGGATCATACTTATACTATTGCTAGATCAATGAGTCAGTTCATTCATGAGTCAATACTTATTACTATGAGAACATATACATTACATTACTATGAGTACATATACAACTATACTAGGAGAAGAACATATACAACTATACTAGAAGAAGAACATATACAACTATACAAGGAAGAGAACATATACAACGATACTAGAACAAGTAACATTACATTACATATACATGAATACGTTAACAATTGTGATCCACTGTATCGGAGCATGCCTTAAATGTCATGGCCCGAGTTGCAGCCAGAATTCTCTTGGAGGGAGAGCGTGAGTTTGTGTATAGATCTATACTGGATTGACTATCCTACACCTTGCTGCTAGCTACAGCCGGACCTGCAGGTCTGCGGGTGCCAAACGTCATTCCGTTTTTACGACCTACATTTGTCGTTGTTTATCCAGTCGATAGTATGGTACAATTAATCACATGATACCTTAATATAAATCCGGTTTAAGGTAGTTAGTACAACAGTAGTTCCTATAATACAACACTACAGTACTACAATAATTTACCCCTTACATATATTTAGTGATTAATTCACTTAAACATTAATGTACAAACTATATTTTGTTAATGATAGTTACACTTGGGAAATTACACACTTTTACAACAAATGAACATACAGAGCAGTTAAGCCTTCGTAAAAGGTGTCACACCCCCAAACCAGAACGGCGGAAACGTTCGGGGGCGGAGGACGTCATATTCAGTATCATAACAGTTCATTGAAAGGAAAGTACACACCACCATACATATATAAAGGTTTTAAAAATGTTTACATAATTGTATTCATTACATGTTCAAAAGATAAATACATAAACATCTTTCAAAAGAAGTAATTAACGCCAGCGCGTTAATCCCCAAAAGTTGATTTCCAAACCTGCTTAGCGGTTCCCTAAGAATACAAGTTATTTCAAAGAGAAAGTGTCAACAATTAAGTTGGTGAGTTCATAAGTGGTTTAGAAAATTTGTATGCCATTCCAAATTGAGAGTATATTTTCCAAGAAAATCCCTTATTTTCTTATAAAAGTGTGAAATGCATGAGAATATTTGTATTGAATAATGTAGATAGTTGAATCAAGAAAATCCCTTATTTTCCTATTAGTTGTTTGTTTTGTATACAGGAAAATCCCATATTTTCCTAAAGTAATAGTTAGCCTAATGTCCCAGACTAAAAACCGAAAGCAAATGACATGCTTTAGAAGGTTGAAGCATAGATTTATATAATAAAACCTATTAGAAGATTTCAGTTTGCTAGATGAAGAATAGTTTTAATAGCTACTCATTCATCAATCAGAAGTACTATAATAATTGTATATCAGATGAGTTTTATAACCATACTAAACATAATATGCCTGTAGCGACGTTCTTCAGGCGTCGTAGCGTTATGACAAACTGTCACCCCAAAAGACGGACTGTAGCTAACAGTCAGGGCGCGGGATCATGACTTCCCGTATAGATCTATACACATTTGACACGTTCTCCGAACGGGAGACTCTGGTTATAGACAGGACTTGTAGCGATACCTTCTAGCAAAAAGGCAGTATTTGAAGATGTACATGTCTCACGGATTCTCAACTAAGTTTGTATTAAAGTAATAGTTTTGTATGCAAAGATCATCCTTTCTCACAAAGTTTTGACAATGCATAAATCATAAGTTTTTTTTAAAATGTATTAAAACGGTTTAGCAACGAAGGATACCTTGGAATTACTAAATACTTTGTATAAATCTAGTGCATGCAAAGTATGACAAGAGTTTTCACATAGTGGTAATAAATCACGAGTGATTCATTTGATAAAAACGAGTAAAGTGAATTTTTATGAAATACACGATAATAACCGTATCCCCCCCCTTAAAAGAGTATAAAAAGCATTTAAAACGTATTTAAAGTGTGTTTGTAGGGGTATGAACTCACCTGAAGGTTTGAAGAAAGCGAGATGGAAACCGGGCATAATTTCGTCTCGGGAAACGGATTTTTCTCGGGATTCTCGGGAATCTCGGGAGTAAAAACGATCTTCGGGACTTGGGCAAAAAGACCAGGGCTTCGGGTTAGCACGGGCACGGAAAACGAGGAAAAACGCAAGAGAAACGAGAGGAAAGGAGCAAGTTTTCCCGGAACCCTCGCATCCCTTTTATAGGGGTTGAGAGGCCTCGGTACGCGGGGCGTACGGGCGTACGCGGGGCGTACCCATGCGTCATGCATGACCGAGTCCTCGACTGCTCCGGAGTTCGGATGGGACGGGGCGTAGCTCGCATAGGGGGCGATGTGGACGAACCGGGGCCCTTGATTTGAGTACGCGGGGCGTACGAGGGTACGCAGGGCGTACGAGGGTACGCAGGGCGTACCTCGGTCCTATCGGCTGACTCCTCTTCGGATATTACCAAGAGTTTATAATTAAATTTATATTTATTTTAATTAATAAACTTCTAAAATTCATATCTCCTTCATACGAACTCCGTTTTCGACGTTCTTTATATCCACGCGGAGGTGAGACTAAGATCTACAACTTTCGTTTAGATTCCGTCGGAAAATTCCGAAATTATTTTTATTATTTATTTTTAAAAGGGTCGTGTTTAAGGAATTTCTGTAGAAATTCATAACTTCTTTCTCTGACGTTGGTTTTTGCCAGACTTTTTACCGCTGAATTACCATTCTCAAGACCTTCGATTCTTGTTTAGGTCATTCCGGCCAAAAGTCGCTCGATCTCCGATTCGAGTTTTTAGTTGTCTGCTGCTAAGCCGAACTTGGAAAAATCATAACTTCAATATACAAAGTCGGATTTGGGCGTTCTTTTTACGTACGATCACGGTTTAAAGACATCTATCACAGTAGGTAATTAAATAGAAACTTTTTGGACATTTTATTTTCGAAGTTAATTTCATTATCACAAAAGCGGTTACAATAATTGACTTTTCAGGTCATTACATAGAGTTGAAATATCGGGTTGTCACAGAAGGCTACTTTAATAGAAAATATAGGATGTTCTGAGAGATTCAAACTTTTACAAACATTTACATACCTTTTACAAACTTACACTTAAGACATGTTCAAACGTTTTGATAACAAACACCGACACTAAATACTTATGAACTCACCAGCTTAATGTTGATAAACTCTTTCAAAATAACTTGTATTCTTAGGTCATCAGTAGACAGGTACCGATGCTAGCTTTTGAGAAGATGGAGTGCATCCAAGACTCATCTTATTATTTTGACTTACTTTTTGGTGTCTATAACTGTACAGAACACACTTGTATTAAACATATATATTTAATGCAATGGATGATGTTGTTTGCTTGTTTACTTTTACTGTGTTGTGATACTTTACATGACGTCCTCCGCCCCAGAACGTTTCCGCCGTTCTCGGTTTTGGGGTGTGACGCTACTCTTCAGATCTAAGCTTCATACTTCTCATATACAGTGAAAATGTCATTTTAAGGGTAAAGTTTCCAACTTTACCAGTTAATACCTTTACTCAATGGGTTTAGCTCAAACCCTAACTCTTTAGGAACTAGATCTTGATCCTAAAGCCACTATTGCTCTAAACCAAGGCATATAAACTGAGATCTGGACCCTAGACACTACATGAACATGTAAATCTTCCACCTTTCTCTCTATGCATGGCCTTTTGGAGCTTAAAAGGCCAAAATGACATCCTATAGCTTACATGGGGCTTCAATGGCCGTAAAGTTTTTACTTTTATGCCATGAAAGCCCTCCATGGTTCCAGATCTGATGATATACTCACTTGGGACGTCCATATCCCAAAGATCATGCTTCTTGGACCAAAAACCCAATAATATGATAATAAAGAGATCTAAGAAGATACTAAGCAAGTTTGAGACTTTCTTACCAGAAAAAGATGAGAATGAAGTGGAGTCTCTAGATCTAGTAGCTTCTTCTTGAATCCCCAACCTTATCCTTCCTTCACAAGCTTCAAAACACACCAAGTTTCACTACAAAATGGCCCACAAGTAGGCCTGGCAATCGTGTCGTGTTCGGGTTGGCGTGTTGCGGGTTGGCGGGTCAAAATATGCCAACCCAAACACAACCCATTTAAATATACAGGTCACAGGTTGGCGGGTTTGGAACATAAACCCATATATGACCCGCCAACCCATTTATTTATACGGGTTCATAGTTTGGCAGGTTCGTGGGTCAGATTTGGGTTCGTGGGTCCGAATTTTAGACATTTAAGTCTTAAACATCCAAATGAAAATTAAAAACATTCATAGAAACATGTTACAGACTTAGCCTTATAGGTTACGACTTACGACCTTAGACCATCCACCACGAGTCAAAATGTCAACACAGTCAAATGGTCTATGAATAAATGCTATATATTATATAATACTTATTAAATATTAATACTTGCTACATAAATAAACTTAAATATAAAATAATTTTTTTATTAAGAATATAAACGGCTTGGCGGGTCAACCCGTTTATTTTTTGAGAAAACCCATATATGACCCGTTTAATAAACGGGTTGGCGGGTTGAAAAACTCAACCCAAACCCATTTATTTCGTGTCGTGTCGCGGGTCGTGTCGCGTGTCGTGTCGAGAATTGCCAGCCCTACCCACAAGCTCACAAATGCAATAGGGTTTCTAAATCTAGGGTTTGGGACTTGGAGGCTAGAAATGAGGTCAGCAAGTGGGGATTAGGATGCTTAAATAGGGTTGCAAAACCCTGAAATTAGAGTTTCATTCTGGCAGCCCTACTCATCGAGTTGAGGCTCTCAACTCGTCGAGTAGGTTACTTAAAACCCCAAGTCTCTTCTGATCTCTACTCGACGAGTTTGGGGCTCCCAACTCGTCGAGTTGCTCTACAAAAATGAATAATATACAATTTAAATGCGTACCAGGAACCAGGCGTTACAGAAGGGACAGGAAAGCACCCATATATGCTTGGCAGTATGTTTGTTTAGTATGTGGGGCTCAGAGTCTTCCCCAAGGTGTTCCACCAACATACAGCGCCTCCTCGAAACCGACGCACTGCAAATGTGGTTTGTAGCTTCCCTCTGCAACCGCATGTCATGAAAGCTAACTCCATTTCCGAGATCCAATCCATGACCCCGATTGGATCTTCCTTTCCCGTGAAAGTCGATGGCTTGCAAGTCTGAAAATCCTTGTACTTGCATCCATTTCTCTCGAATCCGTCATCTTGGTTATTTTGTTGAACTATTGGTGGGTTGACTTGACCAACAGTTCCACTGTAGTCTCCTTCCTCAGTCTGCCCTTCGTTCAACTCGGGCTGTTCAATCTGAATAGTGGCTTCCTCTCGATTTTGCTGGAGCAAACGTCTAGTTTCCTCCATTTGACGATCCAACATCGCTTGGATCATCAATTGCACTCCGGCCATTGTGACTGGCTCAGCAGCGGCTTCCATCACCGGTATTTGCTCAATCACTGAGGGTTGGTTTCTGTTCCCATTTGCATTCACGTTTCCGCTACGGGTCCTTGCCATCTTGATCTATACACTGAATAAGGTGAATTTAGATCTTTATTTAGGACGGATGTTCAAATCGTCCTTATCACCCCGAAACGTTTACATGCTAGTTCTAATATCGTAGTCGTACGTTTAGAATCCTAAACACATAAGGTTTCCAGATCCGGTCGGCAACAGACCATAGATCCGAACAAATAATAGCATATCAGGCACAAAGCATTTTAGGCATAATTCCTAAAATAATCTAGTGCTCACACCTCACAATCATCGCTTAGCATTCTAAGTTTAAGTCTAGAAATAAATCCATATTCCTAGTTCACTTAAACTAATGCTCTGATACCAACTTTGACATCCCCAAAATCACGGCCAGAAAAGACCGGTTTGTTTATGCTTTGTTTAAAAATCAGAGTAACATTTTAAATAAAAGTGTTGCGGATTTGTCCCAAAACAAAATATGATAAAGATTTATCAAAAGCATTTCCATAGAAATGTATTTCATTAAAAGACTTGGGATGTCATGTTCGTACAGATCAAAATCATAAACAGTACAATATAAGCCTTACTACATTATTTCATATCTACAGGCCTATATCCGATTAATCTCTCATCCCAAGACATCACATATATGCTCATGCGCCACTACCTGTAATACAAGAAACTGAGTGGGTCAGGCTTGGGAGCCTGGTGAGCACATAGGGTTTTCAACCCACAATAAATAAGTTTATTAACTTCATTAAATTAAACAAACCCGATTACCCGTTCCCGTTATCCTCACATTACGTCCCTAAGCATCTATCATAAGGGACCTACCCTAAGGATTATCATCGGGACGGACACTACTGCTAAGGGGATTCCTCAGCAATAAATGTCCTTAAGGCAACCATGTAGGGGATGGAGTACATCTGATGAGCACACAGTTCAAATAAACACACAGTTCGAATAAACACCTACAGGTTGCGAGCCTGCTAGTGTTCCACTGGACTGTCTAGAATAGTCTGTGGTCGTCATCTATACTCCGCTAGATGACTGATTCATCAATAACATCTATAACGAGGCCTCTCATTATTTTATTTCGTCACACAGCAACTATTACATCTACCCATGTTTTACCCAACACATTTTGTAGATATAAAATACATATACAGTTTAAATCATTGAAAACATGTATAACAATGTTCATCCAGCATAGATAGCAAGTATTCAGATAATATGCACACATAGCACGTAATTTATATAAAATACTTCATATCTATGTGTAAGCTAAAAGTAACTATGCACTCACCTGAGTAGGTGGTGACTCGGCGCTTGGACAGCACTTCGTTACTCTTAACACACTTTTCCTTTGGCAAAACCTAGTATCATTGCCACTAGGGTTTAGTCTAACGATAACCGCGATTAATTAATAGTCTAGCTATTATTATTATCATATAAGCGTTAAACGATACTTATATAACCCATAATAATAGCCCAAGTACTTATTATAAGGTCCTAATAACATTAGTATATTAAAACGTAAGCTAAACTAAAGATAGGTTAGGCGTAGCTCACTTACAGCGGGTTTTCTCGAAAACCGGGCTTCGCTGGAGCAGCGTTCCCGAGTCGAAAGACCCCTTTTCTCGGGACTCCGGGAGCCTCGGGGCTTCCTTCGGGCGCTAGGGGGTTTTCCTAGACTTTAGGGGGCTTAAGGAGGCTTAGAGAGAGATTCTAGAGAGAGAAAGAGAAGTTGGAAGGTGTGAGAAATGAGGATGCCCCGACACCCTTTTTATAGGCTGGAAATCACCAGAACTTGTCGAGTTTACCTCAAACTCGTCGAGTTTTATGGCCAGGTGTCACCATTTGGTGGCTAGCCTTGGGGAGGAAGCAACGGCCAGGATTGCGCCACGTCACCCGATTTCGCACAACAGCCTCCCGACTTAGAAAAATCATAACTCTCGCATACGAGCTCCGTTTTTGACGTTTTTTTCCACACGTAGGTAAAAACAAGATCTACAACTTTCATTTAGACTCCGTCGGCTAATTCTTGACCGGTCTTAAATTTAACAGTAGGAGGAGATTAGACTGCTAAATGACCGCGAAGAATTCGTAACTCCTTCATACGGACTCCGTTTTCGTCTGTCTTTTTACCGTTGAGTTCCTATTAATGAGATCTTCAACTCTCATTTAGGTCGCGTAAGCCAAAAACCGCTCGAACTAAAATTCGAATTTCGAGCTGTATACCGCTAATCCGAAACTTCGAAAAATCATAACTTCTTCATACGAAGTCAGATTTGGGAATTCTTTTTATCGATGTTCTTAGTTTAACATACTCTACGATTTTCGTTTATGTTGTTAAGGCTAAATGTAACAGCCCGGAATTTCAGGTATTATTATAATTATGTTTTTGGGGTGTTTTTAGAGGGGACTCGGCGAGTTGGAGCCTAGACTCGCCGAGTAGGATCGCGGATCTGGTCGCGGGTTCGCGACTGGACTCGACGAGTCCGGATATGGACTCGGCGAGTCTGCGCTGTTCAGCGAAAACCCTAACCGTTCAGATTTTGGACGTATATGAGGGACTTTATGGCCGTCATTGTTCACTCTAGCCTTCTGAGAGAAACCCTAATTCGATTGTGTGTATCTGGAGCAAGGTTGAAGACCATTGTTGATTTTGGAAGAGTTGTTGTGCAAGGAAGAGAAGGCTTGGTTAAGAGAACAACAAGAGAAGTCACGTTCTGAGGATTGGGAACATAGAGAGCACATTATTCAGGTAATAATTCGAGTTACATTCTTCTATGTTGATGTGTATATGGATTTAGGGTTTATGGAACCCTTTTGTGGCTAGATTGAATGTTACCTTAGTCCCCCAAACGATTGGAACCCTGTATTGGAACCCTTTTGTGGCTAGATTGAATGTTACCTTAGTCCCCCAAACGATTGGAACCCTGTATTGGAGGTCCAGAATGTCCCATGCCTGAGCATTTCGGGAATCAATGGAGGTTTTGGATTGGAATCCTTACGCCTTAGGTCAAAATGTAAATTATGAGTCATGGGGTGTATTATGAGCACCAAAATGGGGACATTACGTGATGAATCAGTTTAGGAAGGCCAGACCTATGAATGGTCGGAGCAGTTCTGACCTTAGAAAGCAGTTTGAGCGGTTGCATGGCATGGACTCGCCGAGTCCGATGAACAGACTCGGCGAGTAGCTTGAAGATTAACTGGAACTCGTCGAGTTGTTCTTCAGACTCGGCGAGTTGAGTCGGGGTGGCACCGCGATTCTTCCAGGAGGAACTCGTCGAGTCAAGAGGGATACTCGACGAGTAGAAAGGGAATATTAGAGAATTGGTGAGGACGTCTAGACTCGCCGAGTTGCCATAGCACTCGCCGAGTCCGGTCAAGTTGACCGTTGACCATTGACCGTTGACCAGAGTTGACCTATGTCTGACTTCCTAGGAGTAGTCAAACTTAGAAGATAAAAGTGTTAATAAGAGATATATGATGTTATAGGGAGGTTGTAGCTCGGCGGATCGAGCACGAGTGATTTTGGGATTTGCTAGCTTTCGATATTCACAAGGTGAGTCTTCTCACTATACTGTACCCGGAAGGGTTTGACTGTATGACCGGAAGGTCAGATATGATATGTGATATATGTGCTATATGTGGTAAGTTATTTGTTATATGTGCTATGTATGTTATGGGCCGGAAGGCGATTATGTTGTGGGCCGGAAGGCATTATGTTATGGGCCGAAAGGCGATTACGTTATGGGCCGGAAGGCGTTGTGTTATGGACCGGAAGGTCGGCGTGGGTAGGACCGGAAGGTTTACCCAGCAGGGACGGAAGTCCCCTGAGACACATGGACCGGAAGGTCAGGGCCTGGAAAGGCGTATGTGCGTAAGTTGTATATTGGGGAACTCACTAAGCATTTATGCTTACAGTTGTTATGTATGTGTTTCAGGTACTAGCGAGGACCGTGGGAAGGCGCCGGCGTGATCTGTACACACTGATTGATGTTTTGAGATCTTGGGAATTCTATGAATTGTATTTTGACATAATACTTGGAATAATTATGCCTTGTTTGGATGAAAATACTTTATTTTTGAAATGAAAAATTTGTTTGAAAATTTGCGTTGTTACAATTGGTATTAGAGCCAGGTTTGAGGGATTCGGGTGCACCTTCGGGCGTAACTGAACTCAACCGAGGATTTGAGGAAAACTTTTAAAAATAAAGGCATAAACTTTTATAAATGATTTTGTGGTAAACAAGAAAGAAGCAGTGTGTACGATCAGTCAGCGCCCGAACGGTAAAGATCCCCAAAATACCTTACAATGTTATGTTATGAGATGAGTTATGATATGAATTGTTATGCATGCTAGAAGACTAGGTATTCATGATAGGACTAGAGTGACCTGATTTGTGATGCCTTAGTCTAGGGAGTTTGCCGATATGAGATGCTTGATAGCGTGCAGGAAGATAGTGCATATCAAAAGTAGAGTACTCACTATCCGGGGTTTGGGGAGGAAGATTTGGGATGAATGCTGATGCGGTGTGGTCGGTAGTATTGGGCCCGTACTACCGAAGACACCGGGTCAGTGGGAGACCCAAGTAAGAATCCCTGGATATCGGAGACTGAGTAGGGTTGCGTTATCGAGTGCGATTATACTCGATGGAGTCTCTGATAGTTTTATGTTGTATTTCAGAGACATCATGGTTAGACCACGCCACGAAGCGAGTTCGAGCGGTGTGAGTGACGAGGAGATTCGTCAGATGATTCATGAGGAGGTGGCTGCAACGATCCGGGCTGAGATCCCGGAGATGTTTGGGTCTATTAAGACCACCCTGATGGAGACGTTTGAGGAGCAGTACGCCGCATTGACTGAAGCTGCAGCCGCTGCAGCTACCGCAGCTGTGGCCGCTGCCAGGCCACAGGGGGGTGACTCGTTGCTGTTCCGGGAGTTCAGCAACACGAAGCCACCTGAGTTCGATGGGACGCAGGATCCGATTGCTGCGATGAGGTGGATCGCTGATATTGAGGGGTGCTTCTACACTTGTTCATGTCCGGAGCACCTGAGGGTACGGTTCGCTTTGAACCAGCTCCGTCTGGGAGCGAAGGATTGGTGGAAGTTCGTGACGGCGAACTTCACTTTGGCAGAGATTTCAGCAGTGACATGGGAGGGGTTTACTGCTATGTTCAGAGACGAGTACGTTCCCCCGGTGGAGAGGGAACGATTGGTTCAGGAGTTCTCGACCCTCAAGCAGGGTACTGATTCGGTTGCGGTGATCACGCGGAAGTTTCATGAGAGGGCGATGTTCTGCCCCGAGCTGGTGTCCACAGAGCAGGCTCGAATGAGCCGGTACTTGGGTGTTTTGAGAAGGGATATCCGGGAGTTTGTGTCAAACTCCACCTATCATACCTTTGTTGAGCTTCAGGCGAATGCCAGGAAGCGCGAGATCGAGTTGGAGACCCAGGCCAGGGAGGAGGCCGAGTCTCAGCGGGTGGACCGGCGGCCGGCTCAGTCTCAGCCGGCAGCCAAGCAGACCAAGTCCGCCGATTCGAGGACGGGAGGTCCAAAGGGCCGCACTTGCGGAAAGTGCGGCAAGGGTCATGATGGGGCGTGTCGATCTGGTGCTTGCTACAAGTGTGGCAAGGAGGGGCACATTGCTAGGGAGTGCCCCAAGGGGTTTACGGTTTGCTTTCATTGTAACCAGACAGGCCATCGGAAGGCCGAGTGCCCTCAGCTCCTTCAGGGATCTGCACCTACTGCCAGAACTACTGCAACTCGACCGGTGAAGGCCGAGGCCCCGAGGGCTCATGGGAGAGCCTTCCAGCTGACTGCGGAGGAGGTCCGCGCTGCGCCCGATGTTGTGGCAGGTATGATGTATTTCATGTATTCATTTTGATGTCGCGATGTTATACTTATGTTATTATATGTGTAGGTACTTTCCTTGTGAACTCTGTGCCTGCTTTAGTGTTATTTGACTCGGGTGCTAGTAGGTCCTTTGTATCTTTAGCTTTTAGTCAGCATATCAGCGCTAGTCGTGAGTCGTTGAGCCGGCCTCTGAGAGTTTCTATAGCTGACGAGAGAGTGATTTGTGCCACGGAGGTTCTCCGGGGATGTGTGTTAGAGATTTTCAGGGTTGAGTTTCCGATTGACCTGATTCCTATTGCGATGGGTGATGTCTGTGTCATTGTGGGCATGGACTGGTTGAGTCGATTCGGCGCCATCATCGACTGTGAGCGTCAGCTGGTGACTATACGAGACCCTAGTGGGGGAGTTCTTTCGGTGTACGGCAAGGGTACCCGTTCGGGATCAGCTTTTTGTTCGGCCGCTAGGGCGAGGCAGTGTCTACAGCAGGGCTGTAAGGGTTTTGTGGCGTATGTGATGGATACACGGGAGGTTTCCGAGAGACCGAGATCAGTTGAAGAGGTCCCAGTGGTGCGTGAGTTTCCAGATGTTTTCCCCGAGGAGCTGCCGGGAGTACCTCCTGTGAGGCAAGTAGAGTTTGGTATCGATCTGGTTCCGGGGGCCGCGCCTATTGCTAAGGTGCCTTATCGTCTTGTACCTCCAGAGATGCAAGAGTTGTCCTCGCAGCTTCAGGAGTTGCTGGGGAAGGGATTCATTCGGCCGAGCAGCTCGCCGTGGGGAGCACCTATTCTGTTCGTCAAGAAGAAGGATGGTTCACACCGGATGTGCATTGATTACCGGGAGTTGAACAAGTTGACGGTCAAGAACCGTTACCCGTTACCGAGGATCGATGATTTATTCGATCAGTTGCAGGGAGCATCTTGGTTTTCCAAGATCGATCTGAGGTCAGGGTACCATCAGGTGAGAGTACGGGATGAGGACGTCCAGAAGACAGCGTTTAGGACGCGATATGGGCATTATGAGTTTGTGGTGATGCCTTTCGGGCTCACCAATGCCCCGGCTGTGTTCATGGATCTCATGAACAGGGTATGCAGGCCGATGTTGGATCGGTCAGTGATTGTATTTATCGACGATATTCTAGTGTATTCGAGATCTAGAGAGCAGCATGAGGAGCATTTGAGGGAGGTCCTTGAGGTATTGAGATCGGAGAAGCTTTATGCAAAGTTCTCCAAATGTGACTTCTGGTTGCGGGAGGTCCAATTTCTAGGACATGTTGTTAATCAGGAAGGGATATTGGTCGATCCGGCCAAGGTTGAGACGGTGATGAGTTGGGAGGTGTCGAAGTCACCCTCTGAGATCAGGAGCTTCCTTGGGTTGGCAGGGTACTATCGGAGATTTATTAAGGATTTCTCCAGGATCGCAATGCCGCTCACCAGATTAACCCGGAAGGGTGTTGCATTCTCATGGGGACCCGAGCAGCAGACCTCCTTTGAGACACTTCGCCAAAGGTTGTGCGAAGCCCCGGTATTAGCTCTCTCGGAAGGGATGGAGGATTTTGTAGTATATTACGATGCATCGATCTCGAGGTTGGGTGCAGTGTTGATGCAGAGGGGTCATGTGATAGCTTATGCGTCGAGGCAGTTGAAGCCTCATGAGGCGAGATATCCCACGCATGATTTAGAGTTGGGGGCAGTAGTGTTCGCTCTCAAGATTTGGTGTCACTACTTGTATGGGGTTTGGTGTACGATATACACGGACCATAAGAGCTTGAAATATTTAATGGATCAGCCCAACCTAAATATGCGTCAGAGGAGGTGGTTGGATGTGGTCAAGGATTATGATTGTGAGATCCTGTACCACCCAGGCAAGGCTAATGTGGTAGCCGATGCATTGAGCCGCAGAGCGGAGAGCACTCCACTGCGAGATGTATGTTTGAGATTGACTGTGATAGCTCTAGTATTGGATGCTATTCATGGGGCACAGGCCGAGGCTGTGCAACCAGAGATGCAGAAGAGAGAGCGGGTCGTTGGTTTGGTTTCAGAGTTCGTTACGGATGGACGAGGGCTTATGACGTTTCAGGGTCGGATTTGGGTACCGTTCGTGGGTGGTACGCGTATTACTTTGATGGAAGAGGCTCATCGATCGAAATTCTCGATCCATCCCGGGGCTACGAAGATGTATTTGGATTTGAGGAAAGAGTATTGGTGGCCCTGTATGAAGAGAGACGTCGCATGGTTCGTTGAGAGGTGTTTGACCTGCCGTAGGGTTAAGGCCGAGCACCAGAGACCGCATGGCAAGTTGCAGCCATTGGAGGTTCCCGAGTGGAAGTGGGAACAGATCACTATGGATTTCATCACCAAATTGCCGAGGACTGCCAGAGGAGTCGATGCCATTTGGGTGATTGTGGATAGGTTGACGAAGAGTGCACACTTCCTTGCCATCAGTGAGAGTTTTTCAGCGGAGAAGTTGGCGGAGATATATGTGAGAGAAGTGGTATCTCGGCATGGGGTGTCGATCTCGATTGTTTCAGACCGTGATGTGCGCTTCACTTCCAGATTCTGGAAGAAATTCCATGAGGAGTTGGGTACTAAATTGCATTTTAGTACCGCATACCATCCCCAGACAGACGGCCAGAGTGAGCGAACGATTCAGACGCTGGAGGACATGCTTCGAGCGTGTGTATTAGATTTCGGGGGTAGCTGGGATGCGTATTTACCCTTGGCAGAGTTTTCCTACAGCAACAACCATCATTCGAGCATTGGTATGCCACCCTTTGAGCTGTTGTATGGCAGGAGATGTCGAACCCCCATTTGCTGGGGAGAGGTAGGGCAGAGAGTGATGGGCAGTACAGAAATCGTGCTTCAGACGACAGAGCAGATTCGGCAGGTTAGGCAGAGGTTATTGACCGCCCAGAGCCGACAGAAGAGTTATGCAGACAGACGCCGATCCGAACTTGAGTTTCAAGTCGGCGACTTCGTTCTCCTGAAGGTCTCTCCTTGGAAAGGAGTGATTCGATTCAGGAAGAGGGGCAAGTTGGGACCCCGGTATATTGGGCCATTTCGTGTGATTGCAAGGATAGGCCGGGTAGCCTATCGTTTGGAGTTGCCAAGAGAGTTGGGGAAGATCCACGACACTTTTCATGTGTCGCAATTGAGGAAGTGTATAGCCGATGAGTCGGCAGCGGTCCCATTAGAGGATGTTCAGGTGGATGCGAGCCTGAATTATGCCGAGAGACCAGTGGCCATCAGGGATCGGAAGATCAAGGTTCTGAGGAACAAGGAGGTACCTCTGGTGTTGGTTCAGTGGCAACACCGGAAGGGATCGGAAATGACTTGGGAGCCGGAGCGTGAGATGCGGGAGCAGCATCCGGAGCTATTTTCAGAGTGAGACTTCGAGGGCGAAGTCTAGTCCTAGTGGGGGAGAGTTGTAACAGCCCGGAATTTTAGGTATTATTATAATTATGTTTTTGGGGTGTTTTTAGAGGGGACTCGGCGAGTTGGAGCCTAGACTCGCCGAGTAGGATCGCGGATCTGGTCGCGGGTTCGCGACTGGACTCGACGAGTCCGGATATGGACTCGGCGAGTCTGCGCTGTTCAGCGAAAATCCTAACCGTTCAGATTTGGGACGTATATGAGGGACTTTATGGCCGTCATTGTTCACTCTAGCCTTCTGAGAGAAACCCTAATTCGATTGTGTGTATCTGGAGCAAGGTTGAAGACCATTGTTGATTTTGGAAGAGTTGTTGTGCAAGGAAGAGAAGGCTTGGTTAAGAGAACAACAAGAGAAGTCACGTTCTGAGGATTGGGAACACAGAGATCACATTATTCAGGTAATAATTCGAGTTACATTCTTCTATGTTGATGTGTATATGGATTTAGGGTTTATGGAACCCTTTTGTGGCTAGATTGAATGTTACCTTAGTCCCCCAAACGATTGGAACCCTGTATTGGGACCTTTGGAGGTCCAGAATGTCCCATGCCTGAGCATTTCGGGAATCAATGGAGGTTTTGGATTGGAATCCTTATGCCTTAGGTCAAAATGTAAATTATGAGTCATGGGGTGTATTATGAGCACCAAAATGGGGACATTACGTGATTAATCAGTTTAGGAAGGCCAGACCTATGAATGGTCGGAGCAGTTCTGACCTTAGAAAGCAGTTTGAGCGGTTGCATGGCATGGACTCGCCGAGTCCGATGAACAGACTCGGCGAGTAGCTTGAAGATTAACTGGAACTCGTCGAGTTGTTCTTCAGACTCGGCGAGTTGAGTCGGGGTGGCACCGCGATTCTTCCAGGAGGAACTCGTCGAGTCAAGAGGGATACTCGACGAGTAGAAAGGGAATATTAGAGAATTGGTGAGGACGTCTAGACTCGCCGAGTTGCCATAGCACTCACCGAGTCCGGTCAAGTTGACCGTTGACCGTTGACCGTTGACCGTTGACCAGAGTTGACCTATGTCTGACTTCCTAGGAGTAGTCAAACTTAGAAGATAAAAGTGTTAATAAGAGATATATGATGTTATAGGGAGGTTGTAGCTCGGCAGATCGAGCACGAGTGATTTTGGGATTTGCTAGCTTTCGATATTCACAAGGTGAGTCTTCTCACTATACTGTACCCGGAAGGGTTTGACTGTATGACCGGAAGGTCAGATATGATATGTGATATATGTACTATATGTGGTAAGTTATTTGTTATATGTGCTATGTATGTTATGGGCCGGAAGGCGATTATGTTGTGGGCCGGAAGGCATTATGTTATGGGCCGAAAGGCGATTACGTTATGGGCCGGAAGGCGTTGTGTTATGGACCGGAAGGTCGGCGTGGGTAGGACCGGAAGGTTTACCCAGCAGGGACGGAAGTCCCCTGAGACACATGGACCGGAAGGTCAGGGCCTGGAAAGGCGTATGTGCGTAAGTTGTATATTGGGGAACTCACTAAGCATTTATGCTTACAGTTGTTATGTATGTGTTTCAGGTACTAGCGAGGACCGTGGGAAGGCGCCGGCGTGATCTGTACACACTGATTGATGTTTTGAGATCTTGGGAATTCTATGAATTGTATTTTGACATAATACTTGGAATAATTATGCCTTGTTTGGATGAAAATACTTTATTTTTGAAATGAAAAATTTGTTTGAAAATTTGTGTTGTTACACTAAAACTCGCTCTATCGTAAATTCACTATTTACGCTTCCCGGTGCCGTGCCGGTTTTGCCGTAAAACTTCGACGGGCCATAACTTCTTCGTTATAACTCGGATTTCGGCGTTCTTTATATGTACGGAAACCTTGTGACATATTATAAAACTTGGTTAAGATTATTTATTCTAAATAATCTTTTGTCGAAAAGTCATTTTCGACCCCTATTGCCTCTAAATTGACTAGTCCGGATCTACGAGCGTTACAAATTTGTACTCTGATAACATGTTACTACGATACTCTTTTGCCTATTTTGATATTAGTGTCATGTGATTTGAATGAAACTAAAAACAAAATTTTATCCGTATTTTTGGGACGTTACAATTTAAGATTTTGAAAGCTCTATTATACTCTTTAACTTCTACAACCTTTTGCATTATCTTCAGTCTTGGTCCATCCTTTGCCTTTTTCCTGATTTCACTTTTCCATGAGCTTGCCTATCTTTACTATTCTTCTTTTAGAATCACTAAATTTGTATGTTCTGACTGACACATACTCCTAATCTTTCTTAACATGCTTCTTTTGTTTTTCTTTTTCTTCCCATCGTGTAACACCCGCAGATTCGGGTTAGTCAATTTAGAGACAATAAGCGTCAAAAATATTTTTTTGATATAATATTATTTAGAATAAATAATCTTGACCAAGATATAGTCTATGTCATAAAGGTTCCGTACATATAAAGAACACTGAAATCAGAGTTATAACAAAGAAGTTATGACCCGTCGAAGTTTTACGGCAAAAACCGGCACGACACCGGGAATCGTAAAAAGTGAATTTACGATAAAATACTTTCTAGCCTTAGCAATCTAAACGAAAGTTGTTGCATATGTTAAACCGAGAGCGTGCATAAAAAGAACGTTGTAGCACCTGATTCCTGGTATGTGGAAATTTGTATAAGTGTTTGCATTCTTAGCCTTGTGCTCGGCGAGTTGTAGGCCCGACTCGCTGAGTAGAGTCGGGACCCGGGACATGTTTTAAGTTGGCGACTCGGCGAGTCCGTATTCTGGACTCGGCGAGTCACCGCTGTTGGATGAAACCCTAAGTTTCAGGGATTTGCACCCTATTTAAACCCTCATTTCGCCCCAATCTCGCCCCCATTCACCCTCAGAGCCTTATATCTCGTTCAAGCTTTGTTTCCTTGTGAGTTTGAAGCTTTTGGTGTGTCCTCTTGAAGTTTTGGATTGGGAAGAAGAGTAGATCAAGAAGAAGAAGAGGAGGTCAGGCATCTTTGAGCAATCTCAGTGTGTTTCCTAAGGTATAACTCGTTTTCCCCCTTGTTTTCATGGTTATTGTCCCTTATAGCTCCATTAAAGTCCTCTTTGAACCATTTCCAAGCTTGTGTATGTTTGAGGGTTTGTAATAATCTGATTGACCTTTAGATCTAGGCATGGTTGAGCTCCAGGAGCTCAGATCTACTGTCTTTTTGGAACCATATTGCATGAAAGCCCTAGATCTACCCATTTTGGTGCATTTTAGACCTTAAAACCCTCATGGTTGTCTATTTACACGTAAAGTTGGAAACTTTACGTGTTAATCAAGCCCCGGGATCACGGATCTATGTATGGCATGAGCTGGATTCAAGCAGAATCGACCATATAGTAATTGCATGGTAACGACTCGGCGAGTCGGTTCGCGAGTCTCCGAGTTTGTCCCCTTTTCGTTGTGTCGAGTAGAGTAGTGAGTCCTGAGTGGACTCGGTGAGTTGGAAGCCGAACTCACCCATGAAGGAACTCGGCGAGTCAATTCCCTGACTCGGCGAGTTCAAGGCAATCTTCTTAGATCAAGAACAGACTCGGCGAGTTGTTCATACAACTCGGCGAGTCACAACATAAAGTGTTCATCGGATGAAGATGAACTCGGCGAGTTGTTCATACAACTCGGCGAGTAGGATGAAGAACTTAGACATCAGTTTAGAAGGAGAACTCATCGAGTCAACGTCTAACTCGACGAGTAGAGACGAGATACAGGTCATTCGATTGAATAGGGACTCGGCGAGTTGGAGAGCCAACTCGGCGAGTCGGGTCAACTGAAAGTTGACTCTGACTTTGGCTTATGACTTGGTCAGGAGTAAAATGGTCATTTTACCCCAAGGGACAATTAACAGTGATTGATTGAGTTTTTTGTGGGAATTATAGCCAGAGGATTTCCGGAGCAGCAGCAGCAGCAGACAGTTAATTCCCACGTAGATCAGCAGCTTCTTCGAGGTGAGTTACCTTCCAGTAGCGGTGGGTCTACGGCCACAATGTCGGCCCACCAGTAGGAGTTGTATGTAGATGATTGTCTCTGTGATATTCATCTAGGTATTACTACTACCTGTGTTATGTTTATGTGCTAGTGACAGTAGGGGGAGATAGTCCCCAAGATATCCGGTCGGTAGGGCCGAAGGGGTAGTCATACCCAGCCATGCTAGATAGATTCTGATATTGTGATACATGTTATGTGGTAGTAGTAGAGGGGGGAAATAGTTCCCCAGTATCCGGTCGAGAGGACCGAAGGGGAGGCCAGCACCCAGATATGTTAGGCAGTATCCGGTCGAGAGGACCGAAGGGGAGGCCAGCACCCAGGTATGCTAGGCAGTATCCGGTCGAGAGGACCGAAGGGGTAGGTCGGGCACCCAGATATGTCTGACAATATATGTATGTTATGTGATTATATGGTATGTGGTACAGTGGGGGAACTCACTAAGCTTCGTGCTTACGGTTTTCAGTTTTGGTTTCAGGTACCTCTTCTTCGGAGGGGAAGGAGCCGACGCGGTAGCGGTACATCACACACACGCTTTGCTTTCCGCATCATGAGATCCTCCTGGGAATTTGTACTCTGACACTTTAATGTTTTATAAAAATGTTTCTAGACACGCAATATCTTTTGTGAAATTATATCATCGTCGAGCCTTTTATTTTTAATGTTTTGCCATGTACTTGTTTTAAAAATTAAATTTTTAACCGGTATTTTTGGGGCTTACAAACGTCCAAATCTGACTTTGTATGAGGAAGTTACGATTTTTCTAAGATTTAGCATAACAGTGCACAGCCCGGAAATTCGAATTTTAGATCGGTCAATTTTTAGCCAAAATAATCTAAACGATAAATATATATATATATATATATATATATATATATATATATATATCGTTAATAGGAATTAAACTATAAAAATACAGTCGAAAACAGAGCTCGTATGTGAAAGATATGGACGAAGCTTAGTCCTTACTCTTCGAGCGCGGCGAATTCAATACAGTTTTGTAAATCCGAGATAGAATGAGAATTAGCCGACGAGGTCTAAATGAAAGTTGTAGTACTCGTAAATACCAACGCATGGATATAAATAACGTCGAGAATAGAGCTCGTATGCTAAAGATATGGACGAAACTTAGTCTCTACTCTTCAAGTGCGGCGAATTTGAATACAGTTTTGTAAATCTGAAATAGAATGAGAATTAGCCGACGAATGAAAGTTGTAGTACTCATAAATACCAACGAGTGGATATAAAAAACATAGAAAACAGAGCTCGTACGCGGAAGATACAGATGAAACTTAGGGCCTACTCTACGATAAAACCCCTATAAATAAGAGATGAACTCTTCATATTTTCTTCACACCATAAGCCTTTCTTTCTCTCTCTCTAACTTCTCTCTAGACTCCCTAAACCCCCCTAAAGCCTAGGAAACTTCCCTAGCGCTAGAATAAAGCCCCGGAGCGCACAAAGGCTCCAAGAAAAAGAGTTTTTCGGCTTAGAAGCTCTGCTACAGTGGAGTCCGGTTTTTAATAAAACCCGTTGTAAGTGAAATAAGCCTACCATACTTTAAATATAGCTTATATTTAAATATAATAATGTTATTAAACCTATAAATAAGATTTATCAGTGATTCAAAGTCATTATACTGATTGATCTACTTACAGGAATGATGTCTAGGCTGTGATTTAGTGAGGTGTTTAAAGTGGGATTTCCAAACAATATACTTCATATACCAAACGGACCCTACCTCCGATATGATCCTACCTGGTTGTTCCTTACTTGATAGATCATGAAAGTAGACTTTGAGTTAATGATGAACCCAGACTAATAATTAGTCTCAATAAAGATTAGACTAAAACTTAGCGATAATAATGTTAGGTTTCGTCGAAGGAAATTAGAATCGTTAAAAGCGAAGCACTGCCCGAGTTTGGAATCATCACTTTAACAAGTGAGTGCATAGTTACTTTCATCTTACACATAGATATGAAGTATTTTATATAAATTACGTGTTATGTGTGCATATAACTTGTATACTTGCTATCTATACTGGATGAATGATTTTATACATGTTTTAAATAATTTAAACTGTATATGTATTTTATATTTACGAATATGTTGGGTAAATATGGGTAGATGAATGATGAGAGATGAAAGATGATATGAGTGAACATTGGCAGCTATAGACTTAGTGCCTAATAAATAACATCGAAAACTATGGACTTAGTGCGTATTGGATAAACGCTAGAAGTTATGGACTTAGTACCTGTTAGATAAACGTTGGTAGCTATGGACTTAGTACCTGTTAGATAAACGTTGGTAGCTATGGACTTAGTATCTATTAGATAAACACTGGTAGCTATGGATTTAGTACCCGATGAATGAACTTTAGCAGCTATGGAATTAGTGTTTTACGAACGAGCATTGGCAGCTATGGACTTAGTGTCTGTCGTATAAACCCTGGAAGCAATGGACTTCAGATTGAAGAAATGTAGGATAAATGATTCTTAGGGTTGACCCTTAAGAATAAAGAAGATATTGGGGATGGGTAATTGGGTTAATTGTTTGATGATTAAACATGATAATTATATTATTATGGGTTCAAAACACTATGTACTCATCAAGTTTCCCAACCAGACCCACTTAGTTTATTTATATCACAGGTGTTGATATGAAGTCACATTACACTGAGAGATTAAGAAGATATAAATCACTAGTGATAATGAATGTAAGTTCTGTTTATGCTTATGTTTATGTATTGACGATTACATCCCAAATGTTGTAAAATGAATAAAAATACTTTTCTTTGGAAATGATTTGATAACGTATTTATCATGTTTTACTGAGAACAAATTCTGCAACATTTTTATTAAAAGAGGTACTCTGATTTTTATAAAGCATAAACAAAATCGGTTTTTTCTGGCCGTGAAAACGGGGATGTCACACATTGTCTTTTCATAGCTTTGTACTTTTGAAGGCTTTGTATTCTTCCATTTCCTATATTTCAATAATGAACTCTTTTTTACTTCCTTCAACCTGCACTTATGGTCCAAAAGGTCTTCCTACATCTTTATTTCTTACCACCATTTCTATTTGTGGTGTTCCTACATGAGGTTCTAGAGTTTGCATCCTTAGAATCAGACTGGTGTTGTTGATCGGATCACTATCAGTGACCATTTGTTGCGTGGTCCCAAGGATAGCACCACATGATGAATATCAGTTTTTTCCGGTCTCTTTGAGAAGTTCGGGCCTGACTGATGAATAGAAAATTGAAGGTCCGTGTCAGATGCTCATCGGGGACGACCCTGGGAGAACACTCCGATGGTTAAGTCAGTTAATGATCTTAATTCAAATTCGAGTGATGAATGTAAGAGCTATCGAATTTGCATACATGTTCCTTCTTCCTTAAGAATCCTTTTTTGCGTCTTTCATCGGGAATTGTTACCTTGTCTGGACGAACTGACTTTGATCTAATTGTCATTAATGTTCTAGCTACCGCAGGTACCGAACATCATACTTAGGTAGAGTCATTACTCACATTTGATGGATCCTAGATATTGTAGTCATCTTTAACTATAGATACAACTTCGGCTCGATCGTTATTTAGGTTCGATGTATCAACACACCATTCCTTATTGACAGGTTTAGCTCTTCCCTGTTTAGGTTCGATGAACGCGCTCTTTTGAGGGTTCAGTCAGGGAGCTTAATTAACCAATCAGGTATATATCTCATTAAGTATCTTGTTTATTTAAGAAGTACTTTTTATTTTTATTTTTATGTAGTACACTTCGATTCCCTTTAAGTTCGATACCCTTAATTACTTCAACTAATACTATTCCTGATCAGACACACTGCTTGGTGCTAGTAATCAGTTTAGTCTGTTAGGATTTATAAATTTAAAACTAAGATTTGTAGTTTGAATGAAGTTTATTTTATTAAACTATTTTCTGCACATCAAAATTCCTAGCACAATTTTGTTCACTAATCGATTACTTCCTCGATAAAAAGTGTTCCTCACTCATCCACTATCCCTATAGCTTGAAAGTACACTACCCACTACAGTACCTAACTAAAAGTAAAGTATTTTGGTATTATTCTTCTTGTAACATATATGATAACCATTTGCAACAACACAATTATAGATCATGTGTTTAATTTGCTTAGGATTTTCAAATCTTATCCCTAATCTGCTTAGAGTTTAACATATTGGTTCACTCTCCCATACTTTATCATAAATTTCTTCTTCTACAACATTTTGTTATTCTTGTTTTCTTGGGTTGGGTTGTTTTTTTTAACGACTGGTTAGTGGTTAGTAGTTAGTATCCTCAAGTTAGTAGAATTCGTCTATGCCCATATTAGAATCTGGAGCCTCCAATTTAAGAAGCAAAACCTCTACTAAGTAGACTAGTCCCATATTGACCGGTTAGGTTATTGATTTTTTTTAAATGTTATCTTTTAATTTTTTGCAAAACCTCACAATATATTAATTGTCATCGTACAATGTTATTGATTGAGTTCTTCTTTCGTAACAAAGTTTACTAAAAAATGAGTAATTGTTATACATGTCCATACAAGTTGTTTCATTATTTACTTCAACATCAAGAGAGAAAAAAAAATCCAAGCTCGTGTCTTCATAATCATCACTCACAACACTAGATTGATGGTCATATGGACTTGCAAAAATATAAGTTTGGTCGTCTTCTTCATAAAACCATTTTTCTAAATCTGCCCAAACAATGGTCCGTATACATAGAAATGTTGCATCCCTCACCACTATACCTAATCATGATAAAATCAGCATAATCAAGTTGATTTTTAATTAACCATAAGCCTTTTCTCAAACAAATATTAGGCATACAATAATAAAGCTTTGACCAACTTTGATGTGTTAACCTTTCAAGAAAAGTTAAGCATTCATTGAAATTCATACCGACGAAATTCAGAAGATGCTTCCTGTCTTCAACATACATAAAATGTTGCAGAACAAATACTTTTTGGTAGTAAAATTCTACTTGTAGGTACAAGGACGTTAACATTATACCTAGAATCTGTTGTTCTTATTCTTCAATTTAAGCACACACAAAAAGGATCGAGAGGATTTTTTTTTTTTTTTTTTTTTTTTTTTTTTTTTTTTTTAATAATGTTGACAAGCACTTCAGTTGAAATGTTAATTAATAAACGTGACTACTCAACAAAAACAAAAACAAGCCAACTAAGATGCCACATATATAAAGATTAACATATTTATCTTTTTGTTTTCTTCGTACAATCGTAGTAATGTTTTTAACACATAAATACCACGTTTAAGGACCCGCCAAAACGACATTAACACTTTACTTTGTGGGATAGAAACCGAACAAACCTACTTACAAGTTCCAAATATTTTGGGCGGTATTTGTTAGAGATCGGTGTCCTTATCCAACGACGGTTCCTAAAGGATATGCCCGACGTGTGGCCGGTAACCAACGCCTCCACTTCCACTTCATTTCCAATCGCACTGCAACCATTTTTGCTCCCATGACTAGTCTCAGTATCAGGATGGCTAGTCTCGCCATTAACACCAGAAGAATCATACCTTCCCTCTCACCCAAACCCATCACAATCCCATCTTCTTTTTTCACAAAATCACCAACAGACCTCTCCAAAATCCTCACACTTCCACCCAATTCGGTTTCCGAAAGCTCGGTTTCATTACCCGTGGGAGCCCTTGACGACGACGACGACGAAGATGATGATCCAACTGCAGAATTGAGTTATCTTGACCCCGAAACTGATCCAGAGAGCATTACTGAATGGGAATTGGATTTTTGCTCCAGACCTATTCTCGATATCAGAGGGAAGAAGATTTGGGAGCTTGTTGCTTGTGATAGCTCTTTGTCCCTTCAGTATACCAAATACTTTCCTAATAATGTTATTAACAGTATCACTTTGAAGGATGCAATTGTGTCCATTTGTGATGAATTGGATGTGCCTTTGCCCGATAGAATCAGATTCTTCAGGTCAGTCTTCCATGGTTGTTTATTTTGACTTTTACTTTTCATCAAAGATAGATAGGCCGAATAACTGGTTCCTTTATGATTTTTGTAGGTCACAAATGCAGACAATTATTACTAAAGCCTGCAAAGAGCTTGGTATAAAGCCAATTCCTAGCAAACGGGTGTGTGCCATATACTTTGCTTTATAATCTGCTTTTCTCAAGTAATCTATTCATTTGCGGTAGTGTTAAGTTCATCATATAGTGTTGTAGTATATACCTCTTAAGTAGTTAATCTAATTCTTAGCTGTTTATCTTTTTGCCAAAGAATTGTAAGCATTAGGAAGTTGTTTACAAAAATCTCATAAATCTGTCATCATGATATGACATCTTTATTGCATTTGAGGACCCTATTTTGTTCATGGGAAGAAATAAGTTCCTAGAATTTTCAAACAAGGTTTAAATTTTAATGGTGTCAGAGAAGAGAAGAATTAGATAAAAGAACTCTGCAAAAGATACCGATTGGGCCCAACATGACATGACAAAACATGACGACAGCATACAATATAATTTTGTACATCAATCCAGTTACTTTTGTGAAAAAGTAAACTAATTTCTGACAAGCGCAAACCAACATTTTTTCTACTTTTGGTGTTCTGTTTTATTAACATTTAATCTAGAAATCAAAAATTTTCAGTAATAAGAAAGTCAGCTCGTGATGAAAATATCGGGGACAATTTATAATGCTCCACGTGGTTTGCAGGGTATTACGTGGGCCCGGGATTTGCCTGCTAGGTGGGATTTATCCCCATACCAAAACCAAGTATAATTTTGTTATGAGTTATGACCGTTGATCGTTTGATATGGTAAATCATATAGGTTATACTGTCCTCACCAGCAATAAAACTTGAATTTTTGTTTGAAACTTAGAGCTAAATGCAAGAAATAGCAACATACTTCATTTATTTATGTATTATAGCATCCTACTTTTGTTTCTTTCTATTAGACCATAGTACCTCCAAAATTTGAAGGCATTATTGTACTTTGAAAACTCTACCCAATTATATTTATAGCATTATACTTTAAAATGTCTACTCATTTATAGCAGTGAATATTGTTTTGTATTTGGATGAAATTGCTATACAGTGTTGTAATAGGAAGAAATGAAAGTAAGATGTTATAATTAATAAATCAATAAAAGTACTCTGGCATTCAATCCTTTATTTTAAACGCAAAATTTGACATCTTTCAGGTTATTTATTTTATTTCAGTGTTTGTCTCTCCTTCTTTGGCTTGAAGAACGCTATGAAACTGTATATACTCGACACCCGGGTTTCCAGAAAGGATCAAAGCCACTCCTTGCACTTGATAACCCTTTTCCTATGGATCTTCCTGATAGCTTGTATGGAGAAAAATGGGCATTTGTCCAGTTACCTTTTTCAGGTATATAATATAATATTCACACAATTTCTGGTAAACTTTAATGGTATTGATTCTATTGTTCCATTTTTCAAATGTTAGGAAGGGTTAAATGCAAGAAATAGCAACATCCTACTATCATCTCTTCCTGTAATTGGGTAGATTTTTCAAAGTAAAATGCCTTTATAAGAAAAACTTTTGAAGGTGCAATCATGTATTAGAAAGAAACAGAAGTAGGATGCTGTATACACAAGTACACTGTTATTTCGTGCATTTTCCCTTTCTAGAAAAAATTAAAAAAAAAAAAAGGAAATTGTAAAGTGGAATTTAATTTTGAAAAATCTACCAATCATAACAATATCATCCAAATACAAAACAATCTTCATTGCTATAAGTACCGGGTAAAGTTTTCTGAGTATAATGTCCTCATAAAAAAAAATTGAAAGTAGAATACCATAATTGGATAGAACTTTGAAAGCGCAATGTTGTAATAGAAAGAAAAATAAGTAGGATGCTATATATAATACACTGAGAAATCAAACTATGTTTGTTATTTCTTGCATTTTCTTTTTTCCTAGGAAAAAAGAAGCAAGTTGTATGGTGGCATCTACTTCTTTTGTACAAATTTAGTGGAAATTCCGTATTATGGCATTGATTATAATATTATGATTCCATTTTTCAGATGTTAAGAAGGAGCTGGAAACACTAGAAAAATCATTTAACTTTGGTGCAACTCTTGATTTGGATCTTTTGGGGATAGAAATAGATGACGAGACATTAATTCCTGGCCTTGCAGTGGCATCTTCACGTGCTAGACCATTAGCAGGTTGGTAACTTTTTTTTTTCTTTTTCCATTGCAAAAGCTCTTTATTTTGACTTTTGAAGTCAACAGGACTACATTTTGACTTCAAAACATGATAAAGTTTATTAATAATATTAGGAAAAAACAATACAATGGTATTGCACGTATATAAAATCCGTAATAATCTACTTTCAACTTTTTTTTTTCCTAATACAACATTGGACATTGAAAAATCTTGTAAATTCTATTATTATAGTATTTTCATCCAAATATAGAAACAATTTGTACTTCTATAATTGGATAGATCGTTCGGAGTAGAATGGCCTAATAAGAAAAGAAAAAATGTAAAGTGCAATGCTATAATCGGGTAAATCTTTCCAAGTAGAATGCGTTAAAAAAAATGTGGGTACAATGGTTTAATAGAAAGAAAGGAAAGTAGGATGCTATAATACAAAATGAAATGAAAGTATTTAACGCTATAAGATTATATGTGGGTGGGTTGCAGCTTGGATGAATGGGTTAGAAGTGTGTTCAATCGAAGCGGACTTGGCTCGTGGTGATTTGGTTCTAGCGGTTGGGATTTCAACACGTTATGTTTATGCCTCGTATAAGAGATCACCCGAGACTACGGGTGAAGCTGAAGCTTGGGAAGCCGCAAAGAAGACAAGTGGGGGCTTACATTTCCTAGCAATTCAAGATAATTTGGATTCCGATGATTGTGTAGGATTTTGGCTGTTATTGGATTTGCCACCATCACCCGTGTGAATTCTGATGCTTCATTTCTTTGTTTTTAAGCAGAACATCATTATTATGTTTTTCCCTGTTGTATACTATTATACATAGAGAATGAGCATGAGTTAGGTGTTGTTTCTTTTTTACTTAATGGACTTAATAGGGATATGACTTAATTCGATAAATTGTATATGAGCGTTTCTTTTTGATTTAATGTATAAATAATCACTTGTTTGAGAAAATTATGAAAAAACAGGTTTTCCCATGATGTCCTACATTTTTTTCTTCTATCTCCTTGAGGTTGGTGTTATTTTCTCAAATATATTTTAAAAATTATTTACCCATCAAAGTGATTTGCACAATGGGTGGTGGAGATAATTTATCATGCATATAGATCTCTTTTTACAATTGAACACTCATGCTAAAGAAATTTGACACATAATGACAATTACAAAGTGAAATTATAGCAATAAAAATTCTTGGATATATAGAGGCATTTGACAAAACTAGTTGGAAGGCGGAAGCTTGAAAATGTAGAAGTTTTTGACAAACGTAACTTTTATCTTTTAAAGAAGTAAAATTAGATAAAACCAAAAACTACTTGGATTATAAGTTTTTTTTTTGTCTAAAATAAAAGTTAAAAGTTCCTACCATTGAACAATTACCATTACTTTTTTATTTTTAAAAAAACTAAATCTAAAAGCTCCCAAAATATCTCAAAAGCTCGTAAAACTCATATTTCAGATATATATCAAGTGCAATTTTATAAAAAAACTTTCATACATACATTCATAAAAAACGCATGTATATAAGAATCGTAAGTAAAAATATATTAGTTTTTAACAGGGGTAATTAAACGAAAGTTGTAGTAGACTTAAATGTGAACGGGTGTATATAAAGATCGTTATCGTATGAAGAAGTTACGACATTCAGAATACAAGACCTCAGTCAAACCACAAGACCTAAACAATCAAACAGCTTAGATTTGTAACACCCAGCCAATTAAGTAATTTCCTTATTGTTTCAAAGTGTAACACCCGATTCTAGGTTTTGTATTATTTTATAGTATGTATGGTAATCTTCTTTGGAATCCACGACGTGGTGAAGCCTCACCACGACGTGGCGGTAAGTTTGGGCCGTGGGGTTTAATGAACCACCATGACATGGTGATTATGCCACGATGTGGTGGTGGCTGTTGGGGGAAAACCCTAAAGTTTAAGGGTTGAGCCCTATTTAAAGATCCTTAGCCCCCTTCTAGCCCCCTCCCATTAGCCTCCATCTCTCCAAATCGTCTCTTGCAACCCTAGAGCCATTTTGTGAGTTTTAGCCTTAAAAGTGTGAGTTTTTGGTGCTTGTGAAGGAAAGGTGGTGGAAGACCTCATTGGGAGTCCAAGGCAAAGAAGATCTAGGAGTTTACCTTCCTCAAGCATCTCAAGGAGGTATAAAGTCTTCATCTTGATGAGTTTATGATTAGATCTATGGATTTTCCCCCTTTTTTCTATTTTTTCTTGTCGCCTTGGATGGTTGAACTTCATAAAGCTTGCAACTTTATGAGTCTCCAGGCCATTTGGAGCATTTGGCTCTTTGGATCTAGTCTAGATTTGAGTTTTAAGGGTCATGCATGGAATCTTGGCCTTTTTTACCCTATTTTGACCTAATAAGAGCTTAAGACATGCATTGGACATGCATGTCTGAAAAGCATCGACTTTTATGGTGTGTTTGGAGTTAGAGACTCTCTTGTAGCTTTTGGTCAAGTAACCCCATGGATTGGACGAGTATTGGTGAATCCATGAAGTGTTTTGGATCTTAAAAGTGGAGATCTATACATTTTGGAGGGTTCTATTGGATAAAATTGTAAAATTTATCCATTTAGACCCTATTTTGGACCAGATCTGAGTTGGAGACCTTTTGGAATCGAATGAAGTGGCTGAATGCATTAAGCTGCTGAAAACCCTGTAACCACAACGTGGTGGCGGGTTGGTTCGCAACTGCTTTGTCGTATCCGACGCCACAACGTGGTACAAGGGTACCACGACGTAGCAGTCAGGCTAAGTTGACTTTTCTTGACCTTTTGACCATTTGGCTAAGTTTGAACTTAAAGGTACTTTGGGTATTTTGGGATTTTGAGGGATTGATTACTTAGTGGATGTAGGCATTAAGTAGAGAGCTGAGATTCAGAGTCGGGCCTTATCAGTTCAGTTCAGCTTGTGAGGTGAGTTTTCTTTACTATACTTTCGGGTCGAAGGCAACAAGTCCGGCCCATTGGTTTGATAACTTGGTATTTGTTAATATGTTAAGTATGGAATAGATATGCATGATAGATTTGATATGCTAGTCTGGTAGATCTGTAGGACTACCTGTGTACTGCATGTTTATTTGTATATGATATTATCTATTATATGTCAACATATGGTGTGGGTTGGGTTGAGATTGTACTGCTCCGTGATGTAGCCAACAAACCCTAGGGCATACCAGATATGAGATGAGGGTCGGGAAGGATATGTCAGACTCATACTGAGGGCTCATGAACATTCCGGATACGAGCTGAGGGTCGGGTAGGACATGTCAGACTCGTACTGAGGGTCGGGGAGCAAGCCAAACATAAGTTATGGACCCATAGGGCAAGCCAGACTTATGTTGTAGGCACAGGGGTAATCCCGTCTGTTAGCTGTGGATCCATTGCATGTTGTTATTATATTTGTACTATTTTTTATGTATCAGTGTTTTGGGGGAAACTCGCTAAGATTTGAGCTTACAGTTTTGTATTATGTTTCAGGTACTTTAGAGGATCGCAGGAAGGCGAAGGCGTGATCGTGAACCTCCTCATGTTTTATTTCACGATTTTGGGATTTCTCTGATGTTGAACTTATTTGAAAACAATTTGTAAACGATGATGGTTTTGAGTATGTCTTAAAAGTTTAAATTTTTTGAGAATTTTATGAATGTTAAAAGTTGGTATCAGAGTCTGGGTTTGAGTGAATTAGAGGAACGCTCATGTGAATCCAGTCTCAAACTAAGGAAAAATATTTTAAAATGATTTTTAAATGGTTTTCAAAATATTCAAGGAGGATGTAGTGTGTACAATCAGTCGAAGCCAATAAGTATACCCCAAAATGCCATACTATTATTGATATTGTGATATGTTAGAACACCATGCTAGTGATGGGCTAGGGATCCTCGGGAATTGCTTGATAGAATTGCCTGATTATATGATGCTTGATAGCCTAGGACCTTTCTTTTATGGAATTGACATCATTACTGTAGTTGCTTAGTGTATGCATCCTGGTCGTACACAACTAAGATCTTATAGCCTGAGAATGTTTGGTTTGGCCTTATTTCCTGTTCTTGTTTGATGAAGGGCTTAGGATAGGATCAGATATTCGAATGTCTATAGGGTCCATCGTTATGTATGGCTAGCATACATGAGTGTTGCAGGGTTAGTGAAAGTTTCAAGGATGAGTCGTGTGGGGTCAGCCGACCAGTTGTGAGATGTTTAACCTTTCCTCTAAGGAGTGAGGACTGAGTGTTTGACTATGCTTATGAGTATTGTTAGGGTGTTATGAAGATCCTTGAGACAAATACGGGTAGGTGTGGAAGGTAGTATGGGCCCGTACTATTGAAAGCACATGACCCATACACGTTTAAAGGAAGTCAAAATCCCTAGGACTTCATTGGGAGTTGGTTCCTTGTTATGATATATGAATTATCTGATATCTTCCTGGTGTATTTTCAGCATGGTGACTACGAGCCGAGTTGAGATCGGATCCGCGTCAGGATCAGGAGCTGGTAGTCAGGGTGGGCCAGTGTGACATCCCCATTTTCACAACCAGAAAAGACCGATTTTGTTTATGCTTTATAAAAATCAGAGTACCTCTTTTAATAAAAATGTTGCGGAATTTGTTCCCAGTAAAACATGATAAATACGTTATCAAAGTTTTTCCGAAGAAAAGTATTTTTATTCATTTTAAAACATTTGGGATGTCATCTTCAATACAAAAACATAAGCATAAACAGAACTTACATTCATTATCACTAGTGATTTATATCTCCTTAATCTCTCAGTGTAATGTGACTTCATATCAACACATGTGATATAAATAAACTGAGCGAGTCAGGTTGGGAAACCTGGTGAGTACATAGGGTTTTCAACCCACAATAAATAAGTTTCATAACTTTATCAAACCAATCAAACCCGATTACCCATTCCCGTTATCCTCACTTTACGTCCCTAAAACATCTAACACAAGGGACCTAGTCTAAGGACTTTCTTCGGGGTGATAACACATGCGTCGGGGGTTCCTCAACAATTCATGTCAAATAAAACAACCATGTGGGGGATGGAGTACTGCTGGTGAGCACACAATTCAAATGAACACCTACAGGTTGCGAGCCTACTAGTGTTCCATTGGACTGTCCATAATAGTTTGTGGTCGTCATCTATACTCCGCTAGATGACTGGATCATATCGAGGTCTCTCATTATTTTATTTGGTCACACATCAATTATTACATCTACCCATGTTTTACCCAACACATTTTGTAGATATAAAATACATATACAGTTTAAATCATTTCAAACGTGTATAAAAATATTTCACCCAGCATAGACAGCAAACATTCAGACAATTCACACATAGCAAGTGATTTATATTAAATAATTCATATCTATGTGTAAGATGAAAGGGACCATGCACTCACTTGTTAAGGTGGTGACTCGGCACTCGGACAACAATTCGTTACTCTTAAAACAATTTCCCTCGACAAAACCTAGTATCATTACCGCTAGATTTTAGTCTAATATTTACCGTGACTAATTATTAGTCTTATTATTATTATTATTATTATTATTATTATTATTATTATTATTATTATTATTATTATATAAGCGTTTAAACAATACTTTCCAACCACTATGTACAGACAGGGGCCAGGCATAAAACACCGAAGGGCAGGACCATTTTGACATATAGCACTTCTGAAATCCACAACCATATGCGGCCCTTTAAACCAGATTTCCCATACCGTGAGTAGTTAAAAAGATATTATAACGACACTTATATAAGTCATAATAATAGCTCAAATATTTATTATAAGTTCATAATAGCAAATACTAATTTTAAATATAAACTATATTTAAAATAGGGTAAGCATAACTTACTTACAAGGGGATTTTAGCTAGGAGTCGGACTCTGCAGGGGGAGAAGTTCGTCGCTGAATCTTTCTAAGAAAGATTCGTGCAGCGCTTTAGCGCTCAACTTACTATACTAAAACCACAGAAAGAGAAGTCGAATCACGAGGGACCGAAATGCTCGGGGGATAAGAAGAGAAAGATTCTTGAATCAAGAGAATGGTGCAAGAAATATGAGAGCCCAAGCCTCTTATTTATAGTAATTGAATTTACAAAAACTACCATCTATAATTACTTAATGACCTTATAGTTATATAAACAACTAAACACACCTTTATAATACTATTTTAAATAGATTTAACGATACTTGTAGTAAACTAATGTCGAAAAAACTCAACATTAGTCTTATAATGACCACAACGTCAATACCTTTCTAATGATATATACATATGTATATATATATGATTTATACTTTATTTTAATACGTAAACATGTTATTATAATTTGTAACTCGGTCATACGAACTCCGTTTTTGACGTTATTTATATCCACGCGTAGGCGGAGACGTACTCTCCAACTTTTGTTTAGACTCTATCGGCTAACTTTGACTTTATTTTTAAAGTTATATTTTTAACAGGCCGGGACAGGATTGGTCCGTTAAAATCTCATAACTGCTTCATTTGATGTTCATTTTCGTCTGTCTTTTTATCGTTACACTACTAATAACGAGATCTTCGATTCGCGTTTAGGTTGTGTGTAACACCCATAAAATTCAAGCCAAATTTAAACTCTTTTAACACATTTTAAAACCGTTAAGTTATTACAGGTTGTTTTCAAAATAGTTTAGACATCATAGTATTCCCAAAATCAATCATGAAAATATGAGGAGGTGCACAATCACGCCTTCGCCTTCCCGCAATCATCCGAAGTGCCTGAAACAAAATCAACAACTATAAGCCCAAAGCTTAATGAGTTTCCCCAAAATACCAACACCATACAAACATAACCATATCATATAACCAATAAAGAACAACATGCATAATGAGTCATCAGCCTGACTGGACCGCCTCACAGGCTTTCAGTCTATCTGCACTGCTCTTCGAGCCTTCGGCACGTCTGGTCCGCCACGCAGGGCCTACAGCCTATCCGGGCCGCTCGTCGGGTATGTTGGCATACAAAACAAAGCAGGACCGCCTCAACCCATCCCCCAATCAAACAAACATGTGCACATAAATATCATACGCTAGCTCATTTCATATAATAGTCAAACTGATCTAACAAATCACCAATCATAGCAACATCCCAATAACCGGGATACAGACCTAACCGGTCACTAACATAGCATCATCCAATAACCAGGACAATCATGTGCACATAGACATCATATAACACTAGCATGTATATATATATATATATATATATATATATATATATATATATATATATATATATATATATATATATATAACAGTCAAACCGATCTAACAGATCACAAAGCATAGCAACAATCCTATAACCAGGATATCGACCTAACAGGTCACTAAAGCATAGCATATCGCCATCCTAACTACCAGGATATAAATCAGTATGCATAACATGCAATAATCCGAATACAATCCATAAAGGGTCGGCCTTGGTGCCTTAGACCCTGTTGATATAGTGAGGAGAACTCACCTGGCACTGCTGAAGTCCCGCTGATAAAACTCGAGCTGCTGGTTGACAGATTCCCGAGCTGTCAACATCAAACAACACCCAATTAATAATTAGGTTCCAAGCCCAAAGTCCAACTCACACACTAAAGGCTCAATAGTCAAGTCATGGGCCAAAGCCCAACATATGGCCCAATTTTCCAAATTGGGCCCAGACCTCTTCATGGTCTTTCCTTAAAGCCCACCCAATTTTTCCAATCCAATTCCCATGGCCCAATATCACATAATCATAAAGGCCCAATTATGGCCCATCTATGGCCCAATTTTCCAAATTAGGCCCAAGACTCTCACATGGGCCTTATCCTAAAGCCCATACAATTAGTTAGTCCATTTACTTAATCTTGGAAAGCCCATTATTAGTCCAATTGACAACGCCTACTGGAAAAGCCCAACTCAAGGCCCAAGTGAAAATTAGGGTTTTCACATGAAATGATGATCAAGGTTAAGTGTTTCTCACTTAACCCATTACGCTTAATCCATTAAGGACTTAATCCATTAAGTCAAATATTATCTTTGATTAGTTTACAATGATCGCTAATTATTACTGTAGGGTATTAAATAATTTATGTGCCTGCCCCGATCAATTCCCAGAATTATGGTTTTAAGTCAATAGGGTTTTCCAAACCATAATTAGGGTTCTCCAACCCAATACTAGCCCATTAGTCAGTTGGTTGGGCCTTTAGGTCACATTGGGCCTTATTGGCCCAATAGGGTTCCATTGAGCCCACAAGGGTTTCATTTGTCTCACAATATCCAAACACCCCTCAAACGAGGTCCAAACACAAGAAAACACACCACCACCCGACACAACGGCTAGTGGTGGCTGGAGGCGGCAACCACCACCTCACGGTGGTGGTTTCAAGCTTTTCTTCCATTATTCAAATTTTTGTTACAATTTACAATAGCATCTAGTTAACACACACAAAATAATACACACACAGCATCAAACACACCCTCCATGGAGGTCCTTAAGGCGGCGGTCATGGTGGTTCTTCCTTGGCTTTTCTCCGGCAGCAGTAAATCCGAGACTCCCACCAACCAGTGAGCCACGGCTGAACACACACACACACATATAACCCCGATCTTGAAACAGCAACACACAAAATACTCACAGAGACCTCGACTTCTTTCTTGGAAAATAACCCATCACCCACCACAGGTGGGTGGCGACGGCAGCAGCTCAAGAAACGGCATCAGCGATGCTACATCGGAACGGGAACAGAGATAGAGAGGAATGACACGGTTGGGGCTGATGTCACACCCCAAAACCGAGAACGGCGTGTTCTGTATAGTTTGTTAGACACCATGTACAATATCATAACAATGCATAATAGTAAAAACAAGCAACAACATCCATTGCATTAATATAGTAATTTTAATACAAGCGTGTTCTATATAGTTGTTTAGACACCAAAAAGTATAATCAAAATAAAGAGGAGTCTTGTATGTGCTCCGTCTTCTCAAAAGCTGCATTTGTACCTGTCTACTGATGACCTGAGAATACAAGTTATTTTGAAAACGAGTATCAGCATAAAGCTGGTGAGTTCATAAGCATTTAGTGTCATTGCTTGTATAAAAGTGTTTTCAATCGTGTAATATAAAAGTTGTTATCAAGTTTGAAAATAGTATGAATCTCTAGAAAATCCTATATTTTCCAGTAAAAGTAGTCTTCTGCCAAGACTTGGTTATTTGTAGGTTTGATCCTTTGAGTGTGTAAAAGTTTTCCCAATGAGACTCTCAGTTATAAAAATATAGTTTTAGACTTCATTCATGTAAAGTAAATGGGAAGATAATGTTTTATTCCAGCAGTGTTACTGCTGGCTGAAGGGAAAAATAAACTGCAGACTCTAGGTAGTGATAAGTATATAATACACCTCGGGGAGTCTGTTTTACCTTTATTTCTTAATTTGTTAATTTAGGGATCCAAATGTGAATTCATATGTAACCATGCGGATAGGCGATCGAATGTCTAATGACCCTCCAGGTCACACGTACTGTGGTAACATTTTGTCATCCCTAAACCTAGTCGGCTCGGACTGTAGCTAGCAGTCGGGATGTGGGAGTATCTGTCATGTATAGATCTATACACGTGGTGCCCGCTCTCCCTCCAGGAGACTATGATTACACGGCGAAGGCGCAGTGAAGTGCCGCATAGAGGAATAGTGTGTCACATTCTGTTTTAATATATTCTCTTGTATTAGTGTATAGTGTACTTCTCGGTATCATGTATTTAGTGTTCTCTTGTATAGTATATAGTATTCTTCTTATATAGTACTTAACATGTAGAGACTCATAATAGTACTAACTATGGTGAGTATCATAGTAATGGTAGTAAGGAGCGGTAAACCTTAACTATACCTATTATAGTTAAATAGCATGTTGTAGCCTGTCTTTGATACACAAAGGTATTGAACTGAGTGAAGACGTTCATATCCAACACAAATATATACAATATATAACTAAGAATTCAATGACAGTCAGACAGATAACATGTTGGATTAGTGTCTAAGTCCAAAACTATTTTGGTATGTACTTGACCCGATGGTGCATGGTCCTTTTGGGTTACCTTCACCAAAGCAACTTGATAGGATGAATTATGGAGAGAAAGGATTAAATATGATTTATTAATATATTATGGGAATAATATATATTAAAGGAGAAATCATATTGTTTAATTAATATTAGTCAAGAATTAATTAGTAATTAGTTTTGTGACTAAAAGAGATTAATTAAACTTAAGGGACTAGAATTGTAATTATAAGATAATTGCAATTTAGGCCATGGATTGCCTTATATTATAAGGTGGATGAATTCTATGGGGGAAGCCCATATGAAATCATCCAAGGCCTTGAGAAAAGGGCTCCATGGGTTGCTTAGGGCTTAAGCATCCAAATTAGGGTTTCCTTGTTAGATAACCCTAATTGCCTCACTATATATAGATCCCTTAAGGACCAAAAACGTGGACAAGATTCTTGCTAGGGTTTCACACGAGTTTTGGTAGCCTTTATCCTCTCTCCTCTTCATCCTCTTGCTTATGGTGTTTGTGAACCATTAGAGGAGTGACACTTGTGACTCTAAGCCTTCCAAAGTCAATACAAGGAGATTTGGGATTGTTATTGCTACATAACAATCAAGGTAATATTATAAACCTATTCTCATGTGAATATGATTACTTGAATGCTAGAATTAGGGTTTATAGTCTTGGATAACTTGCATGTACAATAGAGAAACCTAGATTCAAGCATTAGGGTTTGTATGAGCACATAGGATGTTCTTAGGACCAAAACCCGTCAGTGGTATCAGAGACTAGACTGGTTTCAATTGTATTGATGCATTACATGTTCAAAAAATTCGATTTTTGATGTTCTGGAGGCTGGACTCGCCGAGTCCATAGCTGAACTCGCCGAGTCCATGCAGACTCGACGAGTCCAAGCTTGACTCGACGAGTCAACTCGTCATATGGGGATATCTTCGCGATTTCTTGCTGTTTTTGCTTATGGATAGTTACCTTATCATATTAGATCAATATAAATCCGATTTAATGATATATTTGACTATATTCTTGATCTAACTAAAGATATTTATCAATTAATAAGATAATTGTTTCCTTATGTGATAATTGATTAATGTTTTTGACTAAATTGATAAATTGTTTCGCAAGAAATCATTAAATAAATCAAATATGGATAATTATGTGATTAATTGTTAATTTAGATTATTTGTTATTTGATCCTTATGTTATGAAATGTTTCATATTTTCCCCTTAGGTTTTATAGTTTAAATTTGAACCCAAAAGTTTTGTTGTTTTGAAATTTAAATAGTTAAAACCCTAATGTTTTGAAAAAGGTTTCAAAACTTGCCCTCAAGTTTTGGAATTTAAATTTTGATTAATAGTTTAATTTTGATGTATATTTAAATTCTAAACCCTAAGTTTTTGAAATGTTTCAAAACTTGCCCTCAAGTTTTGGAATTTAAAAGTTGATTAAAAGGTTAATTAGGAATGTTAAATTCTAAAACTCTAGTATTGTTTTGAAAATGTTCAAATCACACCCTTATGGTTTTATTAATTAATTAAGGTGTATAATTAAAAGAGGTTTAATAAATCCATAAAAGTTTAGGTTTACAATTTAATTGAATTAAAAGTATAATTGTTAAATTTAACCACGTAGTATTTTAAAAGTGTAAAATACACCCTATACTATATATATAACATTAAAAGTCTAACATTATATATATGTTTGAGTAAAAGTCAGTCTTACCGTTAGTAGGCCTCATTCACGAAGTTGTTCTATAAGGTGTGTTTAAGGAAATTGCCTATAAAATGGCGATTGAATGGGTATCCACTCTTACCCACCGCACTCTTGACTAGTGGAGGGTCGTTAGCCGAACGGGTAGGATAGGACAAAAACCTTTCATTATAAGTATAATTAAGTACAAAAGTAACTGAATGTTTTAAAAAAATTCCCAATCTTAGTTACTTAGGCAAAAGTGAATTGATGCAATTCCATGAAATTACACTTTGTGCCCTTGCGAAGACGTTAGTGGAGCGTGTGTGGTTTACCGGCACACTAAATGGTTCTAAGCAAAGGTAGCAAAGGGTGACTCAATGTTTGTCATAATTCAGTGGAGCGTGTGTGGTTTACCGGCACATCGAATAGGTGACTGTAACATGTGGGGGCACCATGTAAGTTTGCATGGTTATTCACACCCGCTTTGTGATCCTCGGCATCCCAGTCACAAACAAGAGGGGCATATCGAGATTTAAACATGTCATTGAAATGTTCAATGAATCTCAAAGGATCTAGGAGTTTTCATAGATTTAAAACTTAAATTTCTTTTTCGTTTTTCATGGTGGAAATTAGTGAATCGTCATTCACTTACCTTCAAATGTTCTGCAATTTGGGTTACGGCATCCCTCTCCCGAGTTGTAGAATATTGTGTTGGGTCCTAGCCTTAGTATCTCATTTGGGTGACTTACTAAGGACTCAATCAATCAACTAACTTGAATTCGTTTCTCCCGTTTTGTAGATGTCAAAGTTCGACAACTATGGTCTTCCCAAATCCCGTGGAACAAGCATTCCACATGAAGATGATATTCCACGATTCGATCGAGGAACAAGAAATCATGCTTCACTCCCTCCTCCTCCTCCAATTATTCTCCCTAACCCACAAGTTCAAAGGCTTGAAAAGTTCAAGATTACTCAAGCCCTTTTGGCAAGTAAACATAAAGAAGGAAAGTCGGTGTGTGCACACGTCCTAGGGATGAAGTCACACATTAATAGGTTAAGAATGTTGGGATCCGTTGTCTGTGAGGAAATGGCTGTTGATTGGGTTCTTCAGTCACTTCCTAACTCATATAGTGAGTTCGTAAGAGAGTACTATATGATGAACCGCGACGTGACCCTTATAGATCTCACCTATATGCTTATTGCTGCTGAATCAGCAATGGTTTGGCGCAATAGAAAAGCAAAGTTGATTGGTGAATCTGCCTTCAAGACATCTATGGATATAGACAATGGCAACGAAAGACATGCTATGATCGAAAAGTTTGATCATAAGAGAAAGGCAATGTCTGAAGTAGTTCCATGTCATGTTCCAAAAGAGTCAATTTGCTTTTATTGCCAAGAGAAGGGGCATTGGAGTCGAAGCTGCCCCATTTACCTAAGAGATCTAAGAGATGGGAGAGTCGAAACGTATGGCTCTAATATAGGTAAAATCCATTAACTAACTCTTTTAAGCTTCTATTCTAGATTCTTAATACATAATGTGATAAGATTACAATTGATGTTTTGTAGGATCGAAGAAAAGAAAGGAAGCTTAAGGGAAGAAGTGAGCATAATCTAACCGTGAAGGAATGGATTTCGATCGCATTTCTCGAATATTAGATTCTTGAGCTACTACTTAGAGTTAGAATTAGATTGCTAAGAAAGATGTATTAGCATAGTTTTTCAATGAATTGCATTGTAAGGACAAAAATTTTCCGCCATAAAATAAATTTTTATTTTATATTATTTATTTATCCTTGCAATGGCGTATATGAAAAATTGATGTTTGAATATTACCAATAATGGATTTGGTTCTTATTATGTTATTTATGAAAAGTCGAAAATTTACCAAATAGGGAGAGTTTCTCATCACCCAAGTTTCAATTGGACAGAAACTTGGAATCAAGCAACTTGGTTGCACGATGAATGAGAAATTTCATATTTTGGAAATTAGACTAATTCATTGACAAAGTGTCAAGTGAAGGACTAGGAGATCGAGTACACAAAGTTGTGTGTTGGTCAAAGTCCACCATAAGAGTAACAAAGATATTCGTCATGGTTTACTAAAAGCTTAGTAAATATGATTATACTTATAAGATTAAGTGTAATTCGGAATTGATTAAAAAGGTTTGAATTAATAGCAAAACGAATAAGAAGAATCAAGTAGGCAGAAAGATAAAAGTTTCTCCACGCTAAGAAGAAGGGAGAGTAACTTTTATGCTTAATGATAGGTCTTAATGATTAAGAACCATATCTCAATTGATCCTCTAAGTGAGTCTTAGTACAATTGTATGTCTAAGAAGAGGAATCAAGAATTGAAGAAATGGTCAAATCAAGAAGTCAATCATACTTCGTTCCAAAACAAGTCTAAAGTTAAGATTGTAACATAGAGTGAAAAAGTATTAAGAAGGTTTATAACATTCATCAAATATGGAAAAGTTGTGATGTCTTGGATAAGACAAAGACCAACTAGGACCAATTTATGAAATGTCTTGATAAAAACTACGCTAACTCTTGAATATTTGTTTGTCAAGAAATGGTTATTAACAAGAGAATCTTATATGTCAAGGAGTCAGTGGGAGTCTTAATGGACTTGAAAGGGTTCAAGAACAAATCAAATAAACCTTATCGATCATCACTAGCACACGAGTTGAGGTTTACAACCTATCATGATGACATTATTTTGTTTCTGTGCCAATCCAATCGAGTTAATTATGCATGTGAGTTCTATGAGTTCTCATTTTGAACGCATGAAAGGAAAAGCACCTTAATCAATGAAAGGTACATTGATAGGAAAGGGTGAGCTGCTTAACTACTTAGGAGACATGGTGGGCAGCTGTGCTACCATAAGGCAAGAAATCAAGATTAAGAAGGTTCGGTCCATATGAGTTTGAATTTGTCGTAAACTTTGGTTTTAACAAATTCACATGGATAGGAACACATACACCGTTTAAATCTAAGTGTCATAAGATTTCCTCCTTCATGAAAATGATTGTCAGGAAATGCTTTCACTAAGAAAGATTTTAAGAAGATAGTGATTGTAAAATTGCATTCTCGAATTCGATTATGGTTACGGTATCCCTTTCCATAATTTGAATTGTGAGGTTTGTCAATTGTTACACACATATGAACTATCTAAGGCAAAGGTGTATAAGTTCAAGAAGCCTTGATAAAAGATTATCAAAGCACTAAGTATTAGAAACATGAACTTAAGAAATTCAATAAGCATTGTTTTTCTGAAAGTTAAGATGTTTATGAATACATGTCGAAGCTAGTGGGAGCATAAGTGTTATGCTTATAATAATCATCATGATAGTGGGAGCATAAATGTTATGATTGTATGATTATTAAGGAAAGTATTGCAAGTTGGCAATATTAATTATCGAAAACAAGAGTCATTCTTTGCAAAGTTGTAAGGATGGAATAGTTGTTTTGCTATAATTAAGGGAGAGAATATTATGCTTCCTTTCAAATCTAAAGGTTTAGGTTGAGAAATGTTAATAAATTTAGTCAAGGGTACATAGTGTGTTCTTAAAATTTCGATTATGATTACGGCATTCCTCTTCACAATTCGAATTTTGAGAACATAGCAAATAAAACATTATGCATCGTGTCTCATACGCTTTAGGTATAGGATCGATTGCAAATGCTTTAATATTTGACCATTCTAAAATTTTCCAAATGTCTAGCGCATTTAGAGGGAAAAGGGACTAGAATCGGTTTTGACTAAAATAATTAAACAACTATCAAAGGACAATCCAAAGTTCGATGAGGATTGGTTGCTTGTGAGTAGTTGGAAGCATGGTATTGAATGGACCATATCGACATTATTATGAATAGAAAAGATTCTATTAAGAATAAGTGATCATATAGAAAATATGGAAATGTTTCCATATTAGATGGACCATATCGACTTTATTATGAATAGAAAAGATTCTATTAAAAATAAGTTGTCATATGGAAAATATGGAAACGTGTCCATATTGGAAATTGAATATTGAAAAATCTATGACTAGATTAGAAACCTTTATGCAAAAGGATGTTCAAAGGAATGTACTTTGAGTGAGAGACATCATATCTAAGGAATTGTCTTGTAACCATCTCCGATAGAAGACTTTGTAATATCATTGGCAATAGTCTTTGTGACTTTGGTGCAGTGATATTACGAAAGGATCATTGCATAAAATGTTAGAATCTAGCATACTCTATAAGTAGCAAGAATTTGATATTCTTTCACTTATGGAAAAAGGATTTGGGGTTGTGAAATGAGAATGATTGGAAATGTGCTTAATTTGGTCTATTTCACAAAGTAAGAACCATAGGTAAACATTGTGTGCATGCTAAGAGCATGGGACAAGTGTAATAATTCAAGTAAGAAGTTGATTACCCGAAACGACAAATAATGAGTAATCGATATGGTGATAAATAAAAAGTGTTTTATTTATACTCAAAGGTTTGAGGCCATATGGGATTAGTATTATTCTTGTGTTTCACTTTGCATGTTTTGACTTCCAGAATAATTGAGTTTATTAAGAATAATCGAATTATTCGAACGGGCCACAGTCGTTCATATGTTGGAAGTAGGTATGAATAAAGATTGTCGTGAATTGGTGTGTGGATTGTCTAAAAGAGTATTAGACATAAGCAAATGTTTGCTGCAACATTCATGAGTGCTTATGAATATGATTTGAGCATCGGATTAAACCCACGCTCACTTGGATCACTCCATGAATTGTATCACGAGTGATTGGTGAGACGATAACATCTTATATTCTTGAAACCGAGATGTGTGAGTTGTATCTTGCAAATCGGTTGCACATTGATAATATGTAAACACACTATTAACTTGGTGTTATAAAACATATTGTTGTGTGTGATTCAGTGAGTGAGTGCAAGCAAGCATTGTATCAAAGTTTATCCGTTCCTTTTATCCAAAGTAGGATAAAAGCGATATCTTTGGGCCCCTAGATGATTTAGTGATGACAAACGTAAATGCTCGGTCAGGCTAGGGCTAATTTGATTTGTTCAATTAGTCAGTCGTCATAAATTGGGAATCGAGATATAGTACAAAGAGAATGATTTGAAATCATATCTCATATGATATCTAGAATGGAGGAATATATGATCCCTTATCTAAGGACACGCGTATCTGATATGATCAGAGTTGACAACGGCTTTGGAAAGCTACGATTGCAGATCAGGATCTGAAGTCATATGCAGAATAGTTATTAGACTTATCCAAGTGGGAGACTGTTGGATTAGTGTCTAAGTCCATAACTATTTTGGTATGTACTTGACCCGATGGTGCATGGTCCTTTTGGGTTGCCTTCACCAAAGCAACTTGATAGGATGAATTATGGAGAGAAAGGATTAAATATGATTTATTAATATATTATGGGAATAATATATATTAAAGGAGAAATCATATTGTTTAATTAATATTAGTCAAGAATTAATTAGTAATTAGTTTTGTGACTAAAAGAGGATAATTAAACTTAAGGGACTGGAATTGTAATTATAAGATAATTGCAATTTGGGCCATGGATTGCCTTATATTATAAGGTGGACGAATTCTATGGGGGAAGCCCATATGAAATCGTCCAAGGCCTTGAGAAAAGGGCTCCATGGGTTGCTTAGGGCTTAAGCATCCAAATTAGGGTTTCCTTGTTAGATAACCCTAATTGCCTCACTATATATAGATCCCTTAAGGACCGAAAACGTGGACAAGCTTCTTGCTAGGGTTTCACACGAGTTTTGGTAGCCTCCATCCTCTCTCCTCTTCATCCTCTTGCTTATGGTGTTTGTGAACCATTAGAGGAGTGACACTTGTGACTCTAAGACTTCCAAAGTCAATACAAGGAGATTTGGGATTGTTATTGCTACATAACAATCAAGGTAATATTATAAACCTATTCTCATGTTAATATGATTACTTGAATGCTAGAATTAGGGTTTATAGTCTTGGATAACTTGCATGTACAATAGAGAAACCTAGATTCAAGCATTAGGGTTTGTATGAGCACATAGGATGTTCTTAGGACCAAAACCCATCATAACAATATACCCTAAGACCACAATCAAACAAGAACAGGAAATAAGGCGAGCTATCAGTCCTAAGTCCTTCAAGTCTTACTTATATAAATATAATGGTGCATATATAGTTTGGGAACAAAAGAGGTTTACAAAGAGTTTGGAAATAGATTTTATAACGATTTAACACAAAAAAATGAGTTTGATAAACATTTAAAGCAGTTTTGGTGGCAAAGCGGTTAAAAGTATAGAAATCCTTTTTGATTGCAAGTTACAAATCACATGGGATTGATATGATAATTTGTTGGATTCAACTTGTATCCCCCACCATAAAAGCATTTAAAAACATTTGAAAGGTTAATTAAGGGGTATGAACTCACCTGCAGTGAGTGGAGTGGATGGGATTGTCGGGTAGGATGCTAGGTGTCAAACGAGGACTTGAACATATACGCGGATCCTATGTAAAATGTAGTGATACATAATTGTATCTAATTAGACACTTAATCACTAATTAAGTAAGTAAAGACTCTCTAATGCATGAAAACACTTTTCTTCAAGTTCTAGGAGTGCTACGGGTTGCATCTAAGGAGTGTATGGCCTCACAATGGAGTTTACTCCTCAAATAACCACCCTATATGTGTTTATGGTTGAGGGACCATTTCCCCCATGAGTTTACGACCGTAAACTCATGGGAATGGTGTATTTGTGTGTTTCAAAGTGTCATGCTTCACAAAGAAAGGTTCTAGGGTCGATTCAAGGGCTTAGGAAGTGGTTAAGGCTTGAAATGCACAATTTTTTGGAGTTTACGGTCCTTGGACCACTTTTGGGGGGGCTTACTACCGTAAACCCATGAGTTTACGGCATTAAACTCATGGTTACTCCATCCACTTCGTGTTTTGGGGTTCTTAGATCATTCATGCAAGTCCTTAGTTCAATAGCCAAGCATTGGAAGGAATTTGGGGCATCAAAACCCTTTTTTAGGGTGTTTACGATTTTGGGAGATTCCCAAACCGTAAACCCTTGTTCTTGGGGGATTTTAGTGATCATTCCATGGATTTGCAAGCACAACAAGAAGATAACTAGATAGGAATGGTATACTTACTTAAAGGAAGCTTGCAAGGGTGTTTTAGGACCCAAAAACACTAGTGTGTTCTTGGTGATTTGAAGATGCTTGAAGATCTAAGTAAAAATCAAAATCCATGGATGAAAATGATGTAGAAACACTAGATTTAGTGTTGTATGAACGAATTTAGGGAAGAAAACTTACATTTTGGCGGATTTGGAAGGATGAATTTATGATAGTTGAGAGAAAAGCCTTGTGTTCTTGAGTGGGGAGTGTAAGAATGAGGGCAAGAGGAGTAAACTCATGCTATATGCATGAGTCTTGAGGGAGATGGTGTTTACGGTCCAAACACCCCATGTTTGGCCGTAAACACCTAGTTAAGGTGTTGGGTTGTTTTTCCCTGGTACACTTTACTAACGACGACACTTACTTTTATTTAATCGTTTCACGTAAATAAAAATATAACACCAAATTGACTTAAATCCGGACAAAAATGTACTAAAATATTTTTGACTAATGTTTGGAGTGTTTGGATGTGGAAATTATAAAAATGAAAATTTTGGTTTGTCACATCTGATTCCCTGTTGACAGCAGCAACGGTACCGGTCTCGCCTTCCTGCTTCCGGCGACCCAAGAGAAACCCTCGCTGCTCACGGCTTCATTGGCGGTACGGATGTCAACGGGGGCAAACGGGATGGGGACTGCATCCCCCACCCCCGCCCCCGACCCGCCCCCAAAATATGTAGCTTTCTCATCCCCGTCCCCGCCCCCGAATTCTTGGATTACCCCCTGCCCTCGCCCTCGTTTCCCCGCCCCCGAAAAACAACACAATAAATTGAAAGTTTCAAACCAAAAAAAATTCAAAGAAACATGATCGATTACGGTAAAGTTCCACAAAAAAACCACAATATATCCCAATCTATCATCTGATTAAAGTTCTAAAAAAGCCCAATAAATTCAAAGTTACAAACCAAAAAATGCACGATAAATTCAAAGAAGCATCAATGATTACTATAACACAAAATCATTGTACTTTTCATCTTTCTCTTCGTCTTCATCAACATTTAAGTCATCGCCACCATCCACTAGACTACCTATAAAAATATTATAGTAAGCAATAGTTAGTATGGAAATGACAAATAAATAACAAATAAAAAAAATGCATACCTTTTTTCCCACCAGATAACCAATTTTGGGTGCATATTATAGCTTCAATTGTTTTCGGAAGTTTACTACGATGTGGACCAACAATTCTACCACTAGTAGAAAAGGAAGACTCTGAAGCAACAGTAGAGATGGGAATAGCCAATATGTCTCTTGCAATCACACTTAAAGTAGGATATTTAATAGCATTTAGTTTCCACCAAGCTAAAATATCAAAATCATGACTCCCCGGTAAAGTGTTTTCTTCTAAATACACTTCTAACTCTGTTTTCCCACAAACAGCACTATGAGAAGAGTTCCATGAAAAAAAAGCATCTAATGATTCTGTCTCAACTCTAGGAGTTGCATTTTTAGTAGAAATGGGGACACTATCATCATTACTTGTTGGGCTCACACATCTTGAATCATATTTTTGATATATACCCTCACAAATTGCTTTAACATTCAATAGATGAACTTTTGCTTTATCATCGCCATAGATAAGAGGGAAAAAGTACTCTAATATTTTCATCTTAAACCTAGGATCCAAGACGGTAGCAATAGACATCACCCCATAACTTTCTACCCAATACTTATCAAATTTTGTGACCATACTTGATGCCATTGTACTAACTTCAATGAACTTGGAGTCATCCCATTTCTTTAAAGCTAACTTTATTTCACAAATTTTAGGGAAAAAATATTAGTGGTAGGATACTTTGTTCCCGAAAACAATTATGCGATACTATAAAGATCTCCAGTCTGTCACAAAGTGAACTAGCCAATTCCCAATCACTTTCATTAGGTAAACTCTTATATTGGGGCTCATGGTTTTTTAACCTAAAGAAGACTTTTTTGTTTTTCACGGCAGTAGCAAGCAGCAAGTATGTAGAATTCCAATGAGTTTTGCAGTCAAGGGCTATTTTTTTCACAAATAACACCATAATGTTTTGCATTCTGTTCAAATGTCTCCATTCTTTTTGGTGTTGCTGTCCAAAAAGAAACACTCTCTTGGACTTTCTCAATCCCTTTAAAGGAATCCAACCCACTTCTCACCATTAAGTTCAAAATGTGCGCTGCACATCGCATATGAAATAGCTCTTAACCTAAAATCAACCCATCATAAGGCATTTTTTTCTGTTATCAGTTCAATCATGCAATCATTTGTTGAACAATTATCAACGGTTAAAGTTGATAATTTTCTATCTAAGTTCCACTCCATCAAACAATCTAACAACACATCTATTAGTTTCGTTGCAGTATGAGGACAAGGCACATATAAAAATCTACCAATCAACAATTTAAATTGAATTTAATATAATGAAAACATAGTATTATATTAATTGTATATCTATAAATTAGTAAATACCTCAAAAGTCGGCTTTGCAATTTCCATGAATCATCAATGAAATGAGATGTCACAGTCATGTATCCTTTTCTTTGGTTGTTGCAAGTCCACATATCGATAGTTATTGCAATAGGACCTTGAATACTCCCTAAGAATTGCATTAGCTTTTCTTTTTCCTTATCATACAATTTCAAGACGTCACTCCTAGCCGTGTTTCTAGTAATAGACTTAAATAATGGTTGAAGCCCTTGATAAAAATACTCTAAAGCCTTCATGTTCAACAATACGAAGTGGGTAGTCATGCTGCACTATCATCCTAGCAAGATCCATTCGTGAATCCTCATAATTAAAACAATGGGTTGCTAAAACTGATCCCCCACTTTCGTCCGTCTTAGAATTTTTTCCAACTAAATGACTTTGAAAATCGTCAATTTTTTTGAGATTTCCCTGCTTTACATGAGTTTTGGTGACCCAACAAACCTTTTGTTCCAGTGTTGCTATTGTAAGTTAATGCCTTATTGCAATAAATGCAAACCGCCTTTTGAGTTCCTTTAATGTTTTTCAATTCGTAATGAGCCCATACCGGAGATCTTAGTTTTCTTTTTTTTTTTATCATTCTCCGCAGTCTGATCATTAGCATCGGTGGTATCATGAACCGTATTTGATTCATGAGGTTGAGTTTGATCAGCAGAAGTCATGATATTTGAAGCCAGAAATTGATTTCACAACATCACAAAACATTAACAATTGTTAAAATTCAAATCAAATTGCAATTTTTGTGTTAGTGATATCAATTATTTGCTACATATATCCTAAGTTTGTATGGAATGAAAATCAATTTTTGGAAATTAACCAAATAAAATGTTACAGTTTTCAACTTTTCAAAGGACAAATGAAGATTTCAAGCTAACACCAAGGGTTTATGCAAGTAAAAGCTCAATTAAGAGGTTAAGGAAAACAAAAAAAATTGTGAACCTAATGGAGCTGTAGCCTGCAGATAAACAAACTTCTCAAAAAATTGTAAACCTAATGACTCGTCGGCTTCAGCCTTCAGTTGCTATTGCTTCTAGAAGTTCCACTCTACATGCATGCACTCTCTTTAATTTAGTTCATTATGATTAATAATTTAATTTAATATAAATCATGATTACAACACACTAATATATCGATCAGTGAACGGATGAAGGGGGACGAAGAAGACGACGACGTGAAGAAATTGATGTTCTAGTATCAAGACCAGTGAACGGATCAGTTCTAGTATCAAGATCATCAGAAAGATGTTATAGACAACTAAGCCAAGTACCTGACCGTGTGTTCAACTGTGTTGCTGATGAATGGCTGAAGGGGGATGAAGAAGATGACAGTCAGATGGAGACGGTCTACTCTGTAGTGTCGACGACGTGAAGAAATTGAAGTTTGGTCCGTCCGGAGAGAAGCGACTTTAGCAGCGGGAAGCGACGTTAGTAGCAAGAAGTTGAGAACTAGGAAGGAATTTAATCGTCATTACTCATTACTCCTTATTACTCCTTACGACCTAAGACCTTATGTCAAAACTGATTACTGAAAAGATACAGTCGTATATTAACCCTACATACACGGCTAGGGTACACCGTACATGGATACAATCAATCATACATAATATATATATATATATATATATATATATATATATATATATATATATATATATATATATATATAACATGTTAACGGGGTCCCCGTGGGGGTTTCGGGATGGGACTGCCCATCCCCACCCCCGCCCCCGAAATTAAAACGGGGGTTAACTTTGTCCCTGCTCCCGCCCCTGATTTTTTTAAACAACTACCCCTCATACGGGACCAGGGCCCCACGGGACCGGGGTCTCATGGGACTTTTTGACATCCCTAATCGGCGGCAGGAGGATCGATGGCAGCTTCGAATCGATAGCAACGACGGCAAGGAGCGGAGAAGAGAGAGAGAAGAATTAGAACATGGCATCGACAACTTCTCTCTCGGGAATATCCTTCGACCAAACACGACAACAGAACCGACATGAGTTGCGGTGGTGATGCTTGATGACTCCAGCAATGGCGGTGCAAGGTAACTCGACAGAGAAGGGGAGGGGGTAGCGGCGCTGAAGTTGAAGGAGGGTGAAGGCAAGGTTGGCGGTTGTTCATAGCTAGGGTTAGGGTTCACAGGATGATGGGTTTTATATCCCGAGTCCCATACCATCTATCCCATGTTGACAAGATTAACCTTTCCTTCCCCAAATTCTTTCAAAACTAACTCATAATTTACCTTACTAACCCTGCACTCTATAATTCTTTTCAAATCAGGCCCGGACTTACACTTTAGCCCCTAACTCCATATAATCCTTTTAATATAAGTCCAATATTATTCTTTAACCTTCGAAACTCATATTCCAATAATTATTAATTGATTTTGGACTACAAAAATATACAACGATACTAGGATTACTTCCCGGGACTCCTACTTTATATTTAATTACTCCATAAAAATCAGGATGTTACATTGTGTCGGCTAAAAACCGTTCGATCTAATACTCGAACTTCGGGTTGTACACCGCTAAGCCGAAACTTCGAAAAATCATAACTTCCTCATACGAAGTCAGATTTGGGCGTTCTTTTTATGGACGCTCTCAGGTTAATATATTCTATGACTTTCATTTAGATTATTAAGTGTAACGTCCCAAAATACGGGCCAAAAATTTCATTTTTAACTAAACACTTTGCAAAACATTTGTAAATAAAACATTGTCTGATCAAATCATTTCGCATCCATACATTGTGTTTGAAAACCAAAATACGAAATCAACCAAAAGTCAAAGTACAAATCCCAGAACAATCTCGGAAGGCGGAAAAACAGTGTGTGTGTGTGTGTGTGTACGATGTGCCGCTACCGCGCCAGCTCCTTCCCCCTCGAAGAAGAGGTACCTGAAACCAAAACTGAAAACTGTAAGCACGAAGCTTAGTGAGTTCCCCCACTGTACCACATACCATATAACCACATAACATACATATATTGTCAGGCATATCTGGGTGCCCGACCTACCCCTTCGGTCCTCTCGACCGGATACTGACTAGCATAGCTGGGTGCTGGTCTCCCCTTCGGTCCTCTCGACAGGATACTGACTAGCATAACTAGGTGTTGGTCTCCCCTTCGGTCCTCTCGACCAGATACTGACTAGCATAGCTGGGTGCTGGTCTCCCCTTCGGTCCTCTCGATCGGATGCTGGGGACTATTTCACCCCCCACTACTACCACATAACACATATCAACTAATCTATCTAGCATAACTGGGCATGACTGCCCCTTCGTCCCTATCGACCGGTAATCTAGGGACTATCTCCCCTACTGTCACTAGCACATAGCATCATATCATACTAGCACAAAAACATATCACAAGTAGTAGCAATCCTAGATGAATATCACAGATACAATCATCTAATCATACAACTCCTACTGGTGGGCCGGCATTGTGACCGTAGACCCACTTCTACTGGAAGGTAACTCACCTCGAAAAGTAGTTGCTGAAGGTCTGCTTGCTAAGCGCCTGACTATTGAACCGCTAATCCTCCGACTATAAATCATAAACATAGATTAGCCACACATAAATACCCTTAGGTCAGATGACTGACCCACCCCTGGTCCAAGGTCAACTCCTTGGTCAAAGTCAACTTCCAGTTGACTGGACTCGCCGAGTCATGGCACAGACTCGCCGAGTCCTTTTCCCACTAACCCGGTCCTACTCGACAGTCCCTCTTCTCACTCACTGAGTCACCCTTAACTCACTACTTGAGATGATAGAACCGACTCGTGATCCGACTCGCCGAGTCCCCACGAGCAGATCTCCTACTCGCTTCCAATTCCTCACCAGGGCATCCTTTATGAGGATTTGGGTTTCTGGGACTATTGCTACACTTTAAATTGCTAATTCCGCGTGCAGATATGAAGGGTTGGACCTTCAACACCTAAACCCCTCTTACTCAGTAACAGTTCATAAGACTCACTGAGTTTAAAGAACAACTCGTCGAGTTCTAGGAAATCTTCATAGGACTCGCCGAGTTGTTCATCCAACTCGCCAAGTCTAAGACCATCTTCATAGAACTCGCCGAGTTCCACTTTGGGACTTGTCAAGTCCCTTCGACCCACTTCCCATACAGTCCAAATCTGAGACATGCAACGCTTCCAAACTATAAATCTATGTTCCTAGGGCATGCTTATCACGTAAAGTTGCAAACTTTACGTGGATGCATGGCCCAATTAGCTCCAAAAGGCAAATCCAAGCTCTTTATGAGGTCATGCACTTAATAGGGACCTCAATCACTTCAACCACAGAGACTTTATACTTCTAATACGTCCATAAGGTCTAGATCTGAAGTCCTTTCGGATCATAGAGCACAAACACATGGAGTTTGGTGTTTTAGGGCTTGAAAACCACCAATTAGGGACAAAAGGGGATCTAATGAACTAGTGATCAAGGTAGAGACTTTTCTACCAGAATGGAAGCCTCTTGCAGGGTAGATGTCGGATCTACTTCCCCTCGTTGCACTCTTCCACCTCCTTCTTCTTCTCTTAAGCTTCAAACTTCCTTCACAAGGCCAAAATCACTCACAAGGACAAAAAGGGGCTAGGGTTTCACTCTACAACTCTTCTGGAAGTGTTAGGGACAAGGGAGGCCGAGTTAGAGTGTTTAAATAGGGTGAAAACACCCGGGTTAGGGTTTTTGCCCAAACAGGGCCTACTCGCCGAGTCCAAGGCTTAGACCCCGCGTCTCATCCCGCTTCTACTCGGCGAGTTGGTCCTTCAACTCGTTGAGTCCAAGGCAAAATGCATTATTTAAAAAATATTAATTACGAGGAATACGTACCAGGAACCAGGTGCTACACTAAGGCTAAAAGTCGCTCTCTCATAAATTCACTATTTACGTCTTCTCGGTGCCGCGCCGGTTCCGTTGTGAAACTTCGACGGGTCATAACTTCTTCGTTATAACTCGGATTTCGGCGCTCTTTATATGTACGGAACCCTTGATACATATTCTACAACTTGGTTAAGATTATTTATTCTAAATAATCTTTTTTCGAAAAGTCATTTTCGACCCCTATTATCTCTAAATTGACTAGCCCGGATCTACGGGCATTACAATCAGCATTGTCAGAGGACCGCATCAGGGAGATCACTAACGAGGAGGTGGTTACCATTGTCCGGGGACAGATTCTGAGGATGTTCGGGTCTATCAAGACCATCATGATGGAGTTCTTTGATGATCGATACGCAGCCATTGTTGAGACGGCTGTTGCTGCAACCTTCGCGGCCACGGCGGCTACTGGTGTCGGGACAGGATGGGTCTTTCAGTATCGAGACTTCACCAATATGAATCCCCTGACTTTAATGGGTTTCAGGACCCGATCATTTCCATGAGGTGGATATCTGACGTGGAGGGATGTTTCTTCACTTGTTAATGCCCTGCTGACCAGAAGGTCAAGTGTGCTCTAAACCTTCTGAGGTCCGGAGTAAAGGATTGGTGGAGGCTCGCTACCAATTCTTATTCTGTTGAGCAGAGAGTTGTTGTGGTTTGGGAGCAGTTTTCTAAGATGTTCCGCTCCTGATATGTTCCGCTGGTGGAGCATGAGAGGTTAGTGCATGAGTACTCGGATTTGAGACAGGGTTTTGAGACGGTGACGGAGATCACCAAGATGTTCACAAAGAGAGCTATAGTATGTTCCGTCCTGAGTTTGCTGCATCCAAGTAGGCTGTAATTACCCGTTACTTGAGCATGCTCAAGAAGGGGATCAGACAGTTTGTTTCTACACAACGTTATGGTACTTTATTGGAGATGCAGGAGGCTGCCAGGTGGTGTGAGATTGAGATTGATATGCAGATGAGGGAGCAGAGGTCGGCCCCGGTGCGGTCGCAGCCTGCACGAAAGCGGTTTAATACGGCGATGTCAGATCTAGGGGCCGAAAGGAACGCACTTGTAGGAAGTGCGACAAGGTGCTTGAGGGTGCTTTACTATCATTGTTTGGGTGCCACAATTATGGTCGGCAGGGCCACATGTGGAAGGATTGTCGGCAGCAGGCTCCGACACTCAGTTCCAGTATTTGTTATCATTGCGACCAGGTTGGCCATGTGAAGGCCAATTGTCCATCGCTCGTTGCCACGCCGGCGCAGGCTCCTGCGCCAGCTACTTTGAGGATCACTGACAGAATTCAGGGCAGGGCGGAGCCCCCAAGGGCTCAAGGGCGCACTTTTCAGCTTACCACCGAGGAGGCCAGGGCAGCAACAAATTTTGTGACTGGTATGTTTCTATCCCTTATTTTATTTATTATGTTTGTATTATGCTTATATATTTGTACCTTTGGTAGGTATATTCCTAGTGAACTCCTTTCCTGCTTTAGTGTTGTTTGACTCGGGTGCGAGTTGGTCATTTGTTTCTCGGTCTATTAGTAGGGAGTTTGCTTTGCCTTTAAGAAAGTTGGCGTGTCTGTGCGTGTTTCTATCGCCACCGAACACGAGGTTTCTGCTTCTTCGGTATATCAGGGTTGCATTCTGGAGATCTTCGGGGTATCCTTACCGATCGATTTTATTCCTATCCCCATGGGCGATGTCTCCATGATTGTGGATATCGATTGGCTGAGCCGCTTCAGTGCTATGATTGATTGCGAGGGTTAGCGCGTGGTAGTTCGAACCCCAAGTGGGGGAGAACTGGTTATCTATGGAGAGGGCACCAGGATGTGTTTAGGGTTTTTCTCTCCAACCAGGGATCGACAGTATATTCAGCGTTGGTATGCAGGTTATTTGGCTTATGTGGTGGATGCGTGGGTTGGGGATCAGGTGTCCATTACTGATGTATCAGTCGTCAGGGAGTTCGTTGATATATTTCCGGAGGAGTTACTTGGTGTACCTCTAGAGAGGCACGTTGAGTTCAGGATTGACCTTGTACTGGGTACGACCCCGATTGCCAAGGCATAGTACTGGTTGGCACCGCCAGAGATGCAGGAGTTATCATACTAGTTGCAGGAGCTGTTAGGCAAGCAGTTCATCTAATCGAGTAGTTCTCCGTCGGGAGCGCCGATTTTATTCATCAAGAAGAAGGATGGTACACATCGGATGTATATTGATTACCGGGAGTTAAACGAGCTAATGGTGAAGAACCGTTATCCCCTTTTGCAGATTGATGACCTCTTTGATCAGTTGAATGGTGCATCTTGGTTCTCCAAGATAGATCTGAGGTCCGGACGTCATCAGTTTAGGGTAAGAGAGGAGGATGTGGAGAAGACCGCGTTCCAGACTCATTATGGGCATTACGAGTTTGTGGTGATGCCATTTGGGCTCACCAGTATGCCTACATTATTCATGGATTTGACGAATTGGGTATGCAGACCGATGCTCGATCATTCGGTAATCATGTTTATTGATGATTGATGTGCACAAAAGTACCCACTAATTTTAATATTCATAACCTAACAAACTTAGACTATCTATGCACTTATAGGCAGTGTACCTAGTCAGATTACAGTATAGCTTAGGTAAGTCGGGTGTCGATCATAGGGAACGGTGTTACTAATGAATTTACTTACTATTAAATTAACCTAATTATTAACAAATTTTAAAGGGGTTTTATCATATTTTACAAGATCAGACGAACTTAAATCAAATTCAATAAGTAAAAACACACTCTTGTTTAGATTGAATCCACTTCTTTCTTATGGCTAGCTAATGATTACGGGTTGTTAAGTTGGTTTTTAGTTGTATTAGTAGTTTACTTCTAACTTTATCAATAATTAACTAATTCATGTCAAACCATGTATGTTCACACATAATTAAACACAGAACTAATTATGAATGTAAATATGCTATGTAAGATTTGTCATATAAACGCAATTGTAGTCACAATACACGTTCTCTAGCACAGCTAAGCTTATTTACTCTAATTACTAACTAAGATTGGTCAATCCTAGCTCTAACAATTTAATCTTCACTAAATCATTAGGTAAACAAATTCATGCAGTTAATGGTCACTAAGCTACACATAACATGCAATCAAGTAATTAAAGCAACAAACATAAGCATGCTAGGTAATACAAATTGAACACAAGCAATTTTACCAACTAAATAAATCCATAAAAATTTGAGCTATTCATAAGTTGGAAGCTTCATCTAGCTAAACAAGAGTAGCTAGATTCAGCTGCTCATCATAGCAACTAATAAACTAACACAACTCAAAGTAATAGAAAACATGTTCTTAATTAACTAAAATATACACCTTTACTCTTTTTGGTGTTGAAAACCTTTTCCAGAACCTTTCTTTCGCTCCAAATCGTCTTCTGGAACTCCTTTCTTCAGCCAAAAGGTTGTCCTTCTCGTAATGATTAGGAACACTTAAATAGACTCCAAAATCCTGCGCCACGTCGTGGCTATCCAGGCCACGTCGTGGGCTCCAAGTTATCCGTACCGGGCAAGGATTCCTCCGAATCGCGATCTTTATCTTCTAGAATCCTCATGCCACGTCGTGGCCGACTTTGCCACGTCGTGAGTTTAGTAACTTTCGTGGATTTATTCATTTCTTGTCTTCCAAGTCTCCCATGTTCTACATATTGTCACTTTTGGTCCCTCTCTTCGAAAATCCTTTTAATTGACTGAAAATAACAATTTAAAGTCATAAGTACCATTATTCTAAACATATTATCAACTTATTAATAAAAATATACTTAAATATTGCCTAAAATAAGTATAAATATGGCAATATCAAAATACCCCACACTTAGGCTTTGCTTGCCATCAAGCAAATTTAAACTTAACTCTTAATTACTAACACCACATAGAACAATCTGACTCCAGCTCAGCCATTATGCCAAGACCTCAACGCATGCATTTGTGTCTAAAATTTTCCTAAAGTACCCCCCCATACTTTAAATACTCACAATCTTCGTAAACACTCGCCCACTTTTTCCGAACAATGCTCATTTTATGCAACCCTCCGAATCCATCCGCATAAAACCTCCTTATCCTCAATGTATTTTTATTTGAGCAACCTAAGCATACATAATCTAGAATTACAATCTATGATACCACTATGGAGCTCTTTTAGAATTCTTCACTTCTTTGACATTTGATCTTTGATTTCTTTGAATTCACCACCTTTGTTGTTTGATTTCTGGTATCTTCAACTTTTGAATTTCTTGGAATTTTGATCTTTTGATCTTCACTTTATTTGCTCCAAAATTCTTCAAACTTTTCTTGCAATTCTCTCCTTTTTTTTAACATGTACCTCACTTTTTTCACTCAAAACCTACATGCTTAAGCAGAGGGGCTCAACCTCAACCTTTGTTGGTTAATGATAATAATTTTCCTGGATACATTTCAGGTTTAGGCTGCTAAACATATTGCATCCCTCAGACCAAGCGGGGTTATGTTTTTGTTCTATGATTTCACTAAAATAAGGGAGGCCACAAATGCACTATAACGTATATTGGCTCAACTAAACATTCGAACTTTCATTGGATCATCCCACAAAACAATAGCAATTACAATTCAAATTATTATTACTAGATTCAATTATTAAAAATTTCAATTTTCAAATTTTCAATTTTACTATCAAATTCTATGATTATCTAGCAACTTACTTTTTCTACCCCTACCCCACACTTATTTCATACAATGCCCTCATTGTATGCATAAAATTAAAGAAAAGGGAGAAAAGGAACAGACTCCCCTGGGATAGTGGCGTGGACTTTTCCAAAAGTGTGGAAAACGTGCATCCTGAATATGGACCTCCAAAAATAAAAACTCGGTGTAGAACTGGATGAATATGTAAATAAACCACGAACATGACTTGAAACTTCAATTCTTCAATGTGGATGCTAGTAAGTAGAAGAATGTGGGAAAAGATAGACTGATACACGTCGTGGCAAAGAGCACCACGTCGTGATATAAGATGAAAACACGCACAACAAGCTCCTGTGTATTCTTCAAATTCCATGAGCGCCACGACGTGGCGAAAGGAGCCCACGTCGTGGAAACTGGACATCAACAAAAATGCCTTATTATTATTATTATTATTAATATTATTATTATTATTATTTTCATGCATCCTAGCAGCTTGATCAATGTCTAAATGGTTTAAGACGCTTCTATGTAAATATACTTCCCAACTGTAACCTCTCTCCTACTAACGTACCCCACACTTATCTTGAATTGTGGGTTCCAACTCACGACTCTAGGCTTCCTTGACTTGACTAGACAAACACGACTCTAGAGTTAACCTTATATGCTCCTTAGAATTCCAATGCTAATCTGAAAAACGGAACAACCCAAAAGAAAGAGTAACATCATAGTTCAAGAAAGTTTTACATTACAAACCAAATTCAAACATAAAAGAAAACACTACTCAAAACAAAACAAAATAAAAAGAAAAGAAAAGAAAAGAAAATCAATCATCATCTCCTTGGTCCTGCCCCGTCATTCTGCGGACACCAAAGCTCCTCCCAAGTTGGAAAATAAGGATATTGTGGTGGCATAGAAGGTGGTCGAGTCACACCCAAATGCGAATAAACACCCTCTGTAAGCTGGGTATGATAAATGGCATGCCCCCGGAAATTATCCAAATAAGTCCCCACCCGAATCTGAAAAGGGTCGGTGGGCACTCCCTGTACATGCTGTGAAGTAGCACGCTCTCTCTCAATCTCTCCTCTAGCTCGCACATTCCGACGCCGCGGTCTGGCTGGTGGTTGTTGCCCTGGTTGCGCCTCCTCTTGCTCCTCATCTATCGGCGGTATAACAAAACGACCCCCGACATTCACCACTGCCCGCATAACTCCCAAGACTTGAACGGTCAAATCAGTGTCCGGGAATCGGGTAAGATTCCTCACAAAATCATGGGTTAAAATATGATACGACCTAGCAAGGCGAGTAACCAAATGCCCCCCTGTAATCGGACTCCCGGGCCTAGAATTAGCCGCTTTCTTCCCCATGAACCTCGCCAACATATACGGTAAATCACAGCAAACCCCCGGGGTAATAAGAGTCCACAGATAAAACAAATTCTGAATAGGGACTTTATCGCCATGATGCTTGTGATTTATAGAAAAAGTGATCAGGCGATGTAGAAATCGGAAAACAGGATTCCGAATTTATGACTCACTCGAATCACGAGTATTATACTCATGGCTAGAAATGCCCCACCAGAACTGAACATCCATAATACCGGGATTAAAATCCTGAACACATCCAAGTAGGAATGGTATGAAAAATGGAGATTGAGTCTCCACTTCGGTATAAAGCCCCATCCGCCAAGCGAATTCCCGAAGACTACACTCTCTATAAACACCACCCAAACGAAACACAAGTGCCCGGTTGTAAGTAAAATCAATGGTGCGTTCCTCGAAACATACGGTAGAGAAAAACTCCACCGATAACTCCCGGTATACGGGTTCTTGAATTGCAAACAAATTCCTCCACCTGTGACAAGTGAAAGAAAATTGATCCCCTTTGTATGTTTTCGTCCAATAGCGTTCCAACTCAGCAACCATTCCCACACCACCGAGCCATCCCCAATCGATAATTGGAGCTATCGCAAATTCCCTATTGTACAGCCATCCCAACCGATTTTCATATGTAGTCAACAATGGTCGGGGAATGTTTTGAGGAAACTGATATAAAGGATGTATACTCGCCACATCAATCGGGTTTTCCTCCTGTGGAATAGCTCTTCGTGGTCCCATTTCTGCATACAAAATCAAACCAAAGCAGCAAACACCCAATACATTAAAAATAATAAAAATAAAACTGGTTGCCAGGAATCACGACGTGGCCAGGCTCGCCACGTCGTGAACCGCAGTCGAAACCTGTGTATCGATCGGTTACTCTACCTGCGATTTCAACCAAAAATACTGCTTAGGGTTTGTTCCTATGGACATTTAAGGGACATGCAACCTAGAATCAACAACTAGTCTTAACCAATTTCGTGAATCACATAAACCCTAACCATGAAAATTTAAAATTGTAAGATATAACTACAATTAATGGGTAGAACACATACCAAGTAGAGTTAAATGACAAGAACTTGCAAGGAATTTGGAAGCAAATTAAGAAATTGGCTGTGGGGACCTTGTTCCCGTTCGTGCGGCAGTAGAAAATGGGGAGTAGGAGTATGCAGTCAAAGGGTTTTAAAGAAATGGTCCCCCCGTGACTTTTTAGAGGCCACATCGTAGCTGGCTATGCCACGTCGTGGACTTTGAAATTGTCATCTGATCTCGTGATTACACTTTTACCACGACGTGGCCCTATCAGACCACGACGTGGCATATGCCTGATCGCAAAATTTTGTAAAATCACACATTTTTACTATCTACTTTGCATTTCATTTATTAATTAAAGCTCCCCACAACTAATTCTTTACTCAGTATCAGTTATTAGATGATGAGTTGATATCTTTCCTAATTAAAAACTTAAAAATTAAAAGAAAAGAAAATGCAAACCAAACTCGGGTTGCCTCCCGAGAAGCGCTTTTTTTTCTTGGAGTCTTGAGCTGGACACCATGCCTTCTACGTTGAATCTTCTGAAGAGTCCACCACTAAAATCTTTTGTTCCTTGAATCGCCTCTTGTAAGCTTGAACTCGCCTTTTATATGCCTTCTTTGAATTCTCTTTTTTTGATTTGCCCTCTTCTTCAAGCTTGCGTTTTGTGCCCTTGGGTTCTTCCTTGCACTCTTTAGCATCCTCCTCTTCTTTCACCACCGGCATTGTCACTCTTGAACTGACCTCCTCTTCATCACTTATCATCTCCTCATCCTCTTTGCTCACCCAAGAAGGCGGACTCTTGTAAGCCATGACTTCAATCAAATATGGAACAGATGCCCTCGGTTTTGTTCTTTTGACTTGATGAACTGCCTTGATCTCTTCTTCCATAAGCTTTTCCAGTTCTTCTAGTTCATTGTCTTCATTAATTATGAACACCTCTTCTTGAACATGATCCTCTTGAAAGTCATCTTGTATTCCAAAAACTTCTTGTTCATCTCCAACCCTCAAAGTGAGCTTAGACTCACGAATATCAACAAGAGCTCCAGCAGTGTTAAGCAATGGACGACCAAGGATAATTGGGACATCGGGATCTTCCTTCATATCCAAAACTACAAAGTCTATTGGAAAAACAAATTTTCCAATTTTCACCAAAATATCCTCCACTATGCCCCGAGGTTGTGTCACTGAACGGTTCGCCATGTGAATCTTCATTTTTGTAGCCTTCATCTTCTGAATTTCCAATTTTTGATAAAATGAAAAAGGCATCAAATTAATGCTAGCCCCAGAATCGGCTAAAGCATTAACCTTCATTTTATTACCAAACTCACATGGAAGAGTGAGGCGTCCAGGATCCCCCATCTTTTCTGGTATCTCTCCCAACACGGCTTTTGAGGTTTGTTCACTTAGAACCACCTTAGACTTCTTCTTTAACTTCCTGCGAGTGTCTATCAAATCTTGCAGTAATTTCTGATTCTCGGGAGTTTTGGATAAGGACTCGACAAAGGGAGTATTAATTGGGATCCCCTTCATATGCTTGACAAACTCTATATGCTCCTTCTCCAGTAGACTAAGTGCAGTTCGGGGTGGAAATGGCAATGGTGGCTGATAAACCGGAACGGGTTCAAAGACTTTTTGATCAGATATGCGCCACGTCGTGGCCAGAGGAGTGCCACATCGTGGCGAAGCTATTTTAGCAACCCTTTCATTTTCGAACTTTGACTTCTTGGGTTTTGGATCGGGCTGTTGTGGTTCTTCTTCCAATGCCTCCAGGAACTCAGAGATTGCTTCTTCTTCAGTATCGATGGCCATTACATGAGATTGGGTCTTTATTTTGGGATTCTTCGGGGACAATTTTTCATGAACCAGAGTGGCAAGTTGACCAAATTGTACTTCAAGGTTATGGATGGAGGCTTGCTGATTCTTTATTAAAGTTTGTTGTTCCATAATAGCAGAATCATTGGCATCGTGTCTCTTTTCCGAAGCTTCCATAAACTTCATCAAAATGGTCTCTAGGTCGGGTTTCTTCTCGGGTGGTGGCTGCTCCTTTTGATAAAAGCCTCGACCTGTCTGCCTATACTTCTCTTCTTTTGCTTCTTATACTCTTCATATGGCAGCCGCTCCTTCTTCGGTTTCCTCCAGTCCTCATCAAACTTATCCCCACTAGAGTAGCACACTTGAGCTTTTTTGTTCCCAAACTCATCTACATTGCAGTCCTTGGTCAAGTGTGGACCACTACATTTCTCGCAACCCACTCTTATGGCATGTATTGACTGGTCCATTTGTGTTATCCTTCGATCCAAATTATTCAACATGGCCATTACAGCTGCTATTTCTTCAGTTTGGGCCCCTCCACCGCCTTTGATTCCATCTTGCCTAGGGTTGTGGTATTCGCGAGAGTGCTTTGCGAATTCTTCAATCAGCTCCTTGACCTCCCTTGGATTTTTCTTTGTCAAAGGTCCTTGAGAATCAAGGAGTTGTCTTGTCATAACGTTGACCCCATCATAGAAGATTGACATCTCCTGTTGCACATTTAGATCATGTTGAGGGCAATTTATGAGCAAGCCCTTGTACCGCTCCCATGCTTCGTATAATGACTTCCCCGGCTGTTGCTCAAAGTTGGCTATTGCCTTCTTGAGTTTGGCTATCTTGGATGGCGGGCAAAACTGGTCTAGGAATTGCTCACGCATTTGAGCCCAAGTGGTAATTGTACCCGGTGGAAGTGCTTTTAACCATTCCTTAGCAGCTCCTTTGAAAATGATGGGAATCATCCTAAGCAAGACTGTGTTTCTGTTGACATTTGGGACATTGAAGTAATCCGTAATGTCTTTGACTTCATCTAGATGCTTAAAAGCATCCTCATGATCTTTCCCAAAAAATGGGATGTCCTTCAGTGCAGTCAAAATGTGCCCCTTCAGCTCGAATGTGGCAGTGGCAGGTATTGCGGGTTGGACTAAACTGGGACCCATATCTTCTCGGATCCACTTCTTGTAAGCTCCCATGGACATCTCTTCAATTGCTGCCATCTCGTTCCTTGGCTCGTTCTCGGGTTCACTTGTGTGTTCTTCAAATTCCGGCTCGATATCGTATTCGGACTCGGTTTCGACGGGTGTTTGATCCAAGTGCTCAAAATTGCTCTTGTGCCTCGCGGATGAACTTGACTCTCCTGTCTTCTTTCCCGACTTCCTTGAAAAAGCTGACTTCAATTCTTGTAAGGGCGTCTTTTTCTTGTGAATTGCAGACTCGGGATCTTCAAGTGGTGGCACCAAGGGTGTGTTTGAGCCTCTGGTCATGAACTCCTGCAACTTGCTAAACTAAAAACGTAAAACTGAACTAAAATAAGAAAAACTAACTAACAACTAAAAATCTAGTGTTTTTAGATGTCCACATCGTGGCAGGTATCAGGCCACATCGTGGACTCTGTGACTGAAAGAAAAAATTATACTTTGCTGAAAAATTAACTTTTTGTGGTTTTTACTCCACAAGAAGGATCGATTAATTTAATGCAAATAAATAAGCTAAAAACTAAGTCGTTCCCCGGCAACGGCGCCAAAAACTTGATGTGCACAAAAGTACCAACTAATTTTAATATTTATAACCTAACAAACTTAGACTATCTATGCACTTATAGGCAGTGTACCTAGTCAGATTACAGTATAGCTTAGGTAAGTCGGGTGTCGATCACAGGGAACGGTGTTACTAATTAATTTACTTACTATTAAATTAACCTAATTATTAGCAAGTTTAAAAGGGGTTTTATCTGATTTTACAAGATCAGACGAACTTAAATCAAATTCAATAAGTCAAAACACACTCTTGTTTAGATTGAATCCACTTCTTTCTTATGGCTAGCTAATGATTACGGATTGTTAAGTTGGTTTTTAGTTGTATTAGTAATTTAGTTATGACTTTACCAATAATTAACTAATTCATGTCAAACCATATATGTTCACACATAATTAAACACAGAACTAATTATGAATGTAAATATGCTATGTAAGATTTGTTATATAAACGCAATTGTAGTCACAATACACGTTCTCTAGCACACCTAAGCTTATTTACTCTAATTACTAACTAAGATTGGTCAATCCTAGCTCTAACAATTTAATCTTCACTAAATCATTAGGTAAACAAATTCATGCAGTTAATGGTCACTAAGCTACACATAACATGCAATCAAGTAATTAAAGCAACAAACATAAGCATGCTAGGTAATACAAATTAAACACAAGCAATTTTACCAACTAAATAAATCCATAAAAATTTGAGCTATTCATAAGTTGGAAGCTTCATCTAGCTAAACAAGAGTAGCTAGATTCAGCTGCTCATCATAGCAACTAATAAACTAACACAACTCAAAGTAATAGATAATATGTTCTTAATTAACTAAAATATAAACCTTTACTCTTTTTGGTGTTGAAAACCTTCTCTAGAGCCTTTCTTTCGCTCCAAATCGTCTTCTAAAACTCCTTTCTTCAGCCAAAAGGTTCTCCCTCTCGTAATGATCAGGAACACTTAAATAGACTCCAAAATCCCGCTCCACGTCATGGCTATCTAGGCCACGTCGTGGGCTCCAAGTTATCCGTACCGGGCAAGGATTCCTCCGAATCGCGATCTTTATCTTCTAGAATCCTCATGCCACATCGTGGCCGACTTTGCCACGTCGTGAGTTTAGTAACTTTCGTGGATTTATTCATTTCTTGTCTTCCAAGTCTCCCATGTTCTACATATTGTCACTTTTGGTCCCTCTCTTCGAAAATCCTTTTAATTGACTGAAAATAACAATTTAAAGTCATAAGTACCATTATTCTAAACATATTATCAACTTATTAATAAAAATGTACTTAAATATTGCCTAAAAATAAGTATAAATATGGCAACATCAATGATATCTTGGTATATTACAAGACCGGAGAGCGGCATGAAGAGCATCTTCGCTAGCTCCTAGGGGCTAGAGGCGAGAACGACTTTATGCTAAGTTCTCAAAGTGCGAGTTATGGTTATGAGAGGTTCAGTTCCTTGGACACCTCATTAACAAAGATGATATTTTGGTCGATCCGGCCAAGATCGAGGCGGTGATGCAGTGGGAGGTTCCAAAATCTCCTTCTGATATCAGGAGTTTCTTGGGTTTGGAAGGGTACTACCGAAGATTCATTCATGATTTCTCCAAGATTGCAGTACCTCTCACTCGTCTGACGAGAATAGGGGTGGATTTCCGGTGGGGGCCCGAGCAGCAGACAACATTTGAGACACTTCGGTAGAGGCTATGCGAGGCCCCATGTTTGACCCTCCCGGAGGGAATTAAGGATTTTGTGGTTTTTTGTGATGTACCCATCACTGGTTTGGGAGCATTCCTCATGCAGAGAGGATGGGTGATAGCTTATGCTTCGCGGCAGCTAAAGCCGCATGAGTCGAGATATCCCACGCATGATCTTGAGTTGGGGGTTGTGGTTTTTTCCCTCAAGATTTAGAGGCATTATCTCTATTCATATGGGGCCACCAAGATGTATTGGGATCTGAGGTTGAGTTATCGGTGGCCATGTATAAAGAGGGAGATCGCCTGGTATGTTGAGAGGTGCTTGACCTACAAGATGGTTAAGGTCGAGCATCAGAGGCTGCATGACAAGCTGCATCCTCTGGAGGATCCCATGTGGAAATGGGAGCAGATTTCGATTGACTTCATCACCAAGTTTCCGAAGATGGCAAAGGTTTTTGATGTTATTTGGGTCATCGTGGATCGATTGACCAAGAGTGCCCATTTCTTGGCAGTTCGGGTGAGTTCTTCGACCAATAAGCTGGCTGATGTGTATATTCGTGAGATCGTTGCTCATCATGGGGTTCAGGTCTCTACTATTTCAGACCGTGATCTTCGGTTCACCTCCTAATTTTGGCAGAAGTTCCATAAGGAACTAGGCACTACGCCACACTTTAGCTCAACTTATCATCTGCAGACCGACGGCCAGAGTGAGTGGATGATACAGACTCTTGAGGATAAGTTGCAAGCCTGTGTCATTGATTTTGGTGGGAGCGGGTACTCCTACCTGCCTCTTGCGGAGTTCTCTACAACAAAAGTTTTCACTCCATCATTGGTGATCCGCTTTTTGAGCTTTTATATAGGCGGAGGTGTCGTACCCCAGTCTGTTGGGGCGAGGTTGGTCACAAGGTTATGAGGCGGACCAAGGTGGTCCTTCAGACCATGTAGATGATCTAGGGGATCCAGTAGATATTATAGACTGCTCAGAGTCAACAGAAGAGCTATGCCAACCGGCAACCAACGCCGATCCAAGTTGGAGTTTCAGGTCGACGACATGGTGTTGCTGAAGGTCTCACCTTGGAAAGGTGTGATTCACTTCAGGAAGAGGGGGAAGTTGGGTCCCCAATATATTCGTTGATTATGGTTATTGCTAGGGTTGGCAAGGTCACCTATAGATTGGATCTTCCTGAGGAGCTCACTCTGATACATAACACTTTCTGTGTTTCACAGCTTCGAAAGTGCGTATTGGATGAGGACGCAGTTGTGTCATTGGATAATATTCAGGTGGATGAGCGCTTGAACTATGTTAAGAGACCAGTAGCTATTCTGGAGAGGAAAGTAAAGATTTTGCAAAGAAAGGAAGTGTTGGGTTTTGAGCACTATAACATCCCTATGGTGCACATACAACCCTAATGATTTAGATCTAAGTTTTCTCTAATTATACATGCAATTTCATTTTTCCAAAGCATGAAGCCTAACTAGCATACAAATTTGATATTTTAATCATACAAACTAGTTAGATGATTATCTTTGTAACTTTTCCATGTTACTGCTCCTCCATTTAGGGTAAATACCTAGCTCAACTGATAGAGGAAATTATCTTTGTAGGTCTGATAGCTAGCGTCACTATACCCTGTCACTCTCAAGTCATCACTCCTATCGAGGGTTAGGACCAAGTCCTTAGTCCTCCGCAGGTACTTAAGAATGTTCTTTACTCCAACACTCCATCCTTTTGGAGTTGGGCTATGCGCTTCCTGTTGACATGTCCAAGATGACAATGCCACAAGCATGCCTTGTCCAAACCTTTGGATGAATCAATATGTAATACATTATTTCCTAAGTTGTCTACAACCATCATAGTTTCATATACACCATTACAAGGCAATGCTTCAAAATAAAATATACCATTATAAAAAGCATTAATAGAACCAATTTCATTATTAAATGAAAATCTAAAGCCTTGTTTATACAAACCATGAAAGGAAATAATGTTTCTCACCATATCGGACAACTAGCAACAATTATTCAAATCTTATTCTAACCCACTACTAATCAATAAAGAATAAACCCCAATCTTGGTGACAGGCGACACTTTCCTATTCCCCATGATCAGGTTTATCTTCCCGTGCTCCACATCCCTACTTCTTTTTAGACCCTGCAAATCAGAACAAATGTGAAATCCACATCCTGTATCTAGGAATCAAGAATTAGCATGTGATGAGTTATTAGAATGAATAGTATAAATACCTGCAAAGGTGGGCTTTATCCTCCAATCCTTGATGTCCAGCAAGTATTTGGGGCAACTTCATTTCCAGTGCCCTTTGTCATAACAGTAGAATCACTCTGCTTCTTTTGTATTGGAAGAGGAAGCAGCAGAACCACCTTTGGACCCACTATAAGAGGATCCATCATGAGACTTTCCCTTGTGATTCTTTGAAGTATCTTTCCTTTTCTTCCTTTTACCATGTCCAGTTGCCAGGATTGGGGCAGTAGTGGTATGAGTGAGAACAACAGATTTCCCTTTCAAACTACTTTCAACAGTTCTCAGTAGGCCTTTGTCACACCCCAAAACCGAGAATGGCGGAAACATTCTGGGGCGGAGGACGTCATGTAATGTATCACAACAGTGCAAAGTAGTAAACAAGCAACAACATCATCCATTGCATTACTAGTATAATTTTAATTACATTTGAATTCTTTCATAGTATAATTCTACAAAATGAATATTCAAAAATAAAAGACGAGTCTTGATCGCTCCGTCTTCACAGAACCTGGTAGTCGTACCTGTCTATCCGTATCCTGGGAATACAAGTTATTTTGAAAGCGAGTATCAGCAATAATTCTGGTGAGTTCATAAGTATTTATGTGACTTTGATTTGTAAAGCTGTAAAGAAAGACCTGTAAATGTATGAAGGAAAGTTTGTACCAACGAACATGTTTGCAAGTAATCGTAAACGTTTGAAAACCCTAGAAAATCCCATATTTTCTACTAGTATAAATTGTAGTCCTCTACCAAGACTCGGCTGTTTTAAATGTTTGTTTCAGAAATCCAATATTTGTTTATAAGTGGGTGGTAGTTTAAAAGACCCAAAATGAACTACCATGATGTTTTCATGTCATAAAATAGTAGATTTGTGTACAGTTATAATCGCTAAGATATATGAAAACTCCGTAAATCAACGTGTTTTTAATACTCATTGTGAGTTTTATAACCATGCTATTGACACTGATGGCCTGTAACAACGTTCTTCAGGCGTTGGAATGTTATGACATTTGTCACCCCAGACCTGTTGCCGGTCTAACTGTAGCTAACAGTTTAGGTGCGGGATTTTCAATCCCGTATAGATCTATCCCTACAAGGGATTATGGTATATAATACAGGACTTAATAATGCATACTCGAAAGTACGTGAAGCATCTCACAACTTAGTATAAAACAGATTTACTTATGAAAATGTTCATTTGTCTTTACATGAAAATACCTTCTTGTTATGATACTTGTAGTATATAAAATTTTATAAATATCTAGTATACTACCTCATGTAATTGTATTCCTTGAAATGGTATGTCTTGAAGTTGTATGCTTTTGTAATTGTATGTCTTAAGAGTGTATGCCTTTTTAATTGTATATAATTGTATCTCTTCGCATAGTATGTAATGTATTTGTATTGACTCATGAATAGACTGAATCTTGTATGATTCCTGGTACTTGGAATGGTAAATAGTATGTCTTAACTATACTTATTATAGTTACTGATAATGTGTGTGTATAATCGAAATATGCCTTTGCTACCCAAAGGTACTGAACCAACTGGATAGAAAACTTTCATGTCTATATCTGTATACATGATATATATATATATATATATATATATATATATATATATATATATATATATATAACCACACATGTATAGGCGTGCATTTGACAAATAAAATATAAAAGAAGTTTTGTATAACCTTTGAGAAGTTTAATAAATAATAAGAAGTGATTACTTGATGTCAGTTTATAAAACGGTTGGAAAGTAGTTTGTTTAATAAAAACAATTTTAAGTATAAGGGGACCTTTGTTTGAAATACGATTCTAACGGTGTTTGAAAGGAAACATAAAGTATGTAAGACAGTTTGATAAAAAGTTTTTAACATGTAAAAATGTTTGTCGTAAACTATTATAGTTTTTCCAAAAGTTCGTTTCGTTTGTATAGTAACCCTAGTGTAATGCTCACTTGTTATGAAATGTGTAAATTTTTGTGGTGACATAAATGAACACCTGTAATCAAGGTATAAATAAACTGTTTGATTCGTATATGTATAACAACATATTTAATTTCAATATATTGATGGGTTTTATGCATAACAAACAATCCTATGTGCTCATACAAACCCTAATGTTTGGATCTAGGTTTCTCTATTGTACATTCTTTGAATCCAAGACTAATAAACTTAGATCTAACATATTATAAACTGAATTAGGGTTTATAGAATTACCTTTGATTGTTATATAGTAATAACAATCAATTCCTTGCTTGGATTGGCCTTAGAAAGCTTAGTGCCTCAAGTGCTGCACCTCTAATGGAGTCACAAACACCATATACAACTTGGATGAAGAGGAGAAGAGAAGGGAGGCACCAAAAACGGCTGGAAACCCTAATGGAAGTGTTGTCCACGTTTTTGGAGCCTAAGGGGTCCTTTATATACTTGTGTGGGCTGCTAGGGTTTCAGTCAAAACCCTAATGGACAGCTTAAACTCTAAGCAGCCCATGGAACCTTCTGGATAAGGCCATGGACGAAAATATGATGGGCTTCCATCATAATTTCATTCACCCCTTATTCCTTTAGCATTCCTTAGCCCAGTAACTCAATTATCCAATAATTGCAGTCCAGTCCCCTAAGTTTAATTAATCTCTTTTAGCCACAAAATTAATTAACAATTAATTCTTGACTAATATTAATTAAACAATATGATTTCTCCTTTAATATATTATTCTCATAATATATTAATAAATCATATTTAAACCTTTCTCTCCTTAAATCATCCTACATGTTGCTATGGTGAAGGCAACCCAAAAGGACCATGCTCATAATCGGGTCAAGTACATACCAAAATAGTTATGGACTTAGACACTAATCCAACAGTCTCCCACTTGGATAAGTCTAATAACTATTTTCCGTATGACTTCAGAACCTGATCAGCAATCGTAGCTTTCAAAAGCCGCTGCCAACTCTGATCTTATCAGATAGCGTGTCCTCTAGATAAGGGATTATATATTCCTCCATTCTCAAGATATCGTATAGACAAAAGACATGAATTTCAATCATTCTCTCTATATTGTTTCCCGACTTCCGATTTTAGACGACTGATAACAGACTATAATTGAACACATCAACTTAGTCCCGGCTTGGCCAAGCGCTTAGGTGTCATCACTAAATCATCGAGAGGCCCATAGATATCGCTTTTATCCTACTTTGGGTAAAAGGAATGGATAAACTTCGACTCATATGCTCGCTTGCATTTATTGATCGAGTCACACACAACAATAAGTTTTATAACACCAAGTTACTGGTGCGTTTACTTATTATCAATGTGCAACTGACAAACAAATAACAACTCACATGTCTCGGTTTCAAGAATATACAATATTATCGTCTCACTAATCACTCGTGATAAAACCATGAAGTGATCCAAGTGAGCGTGGGTTTAATCCAATACTTTAATCTTATCAAAGCACTCATGAACTCTGCAGCAAACTTGTGCTATGTCTAAACACTTCGGACAATCTACAGATAGATTCATGACAATCTTCCTTCATACTTACTCCCTACGTATGACCGACTGTGGATGTTTGAATAACCTAGTTATTCTGGAAGTCAAAACATGCAAATTGAAACATAAGAATAATACTTAATCCTATATGGCCTCAAACTTGTGAGAGTAAATAAAACACTTCTATTTAACCACCATATTGATTACTCATTATTATCGTTTACTGTTTCAGAAAATCAACTTATTACTCGAATTACAACAATAGTTATCCCATGCATAAAGCACGCACACTATGTTTCCTATGGTCCTTACTTTGTGAAATAGATCAATTGAAAAACCTTTTTAATGATGCTAATTTCACAATTCCCAATCCTTATCATTAGTGTAAGAACACAAGGTTCTTGCCACTACTAGAATATGCTAGATTCTAACATTTTACGCAACAATCCTTTCGTAAAGTCATAGCACAAAAGTCACCAAGACTTGGCTAATGAAATTTTGAAGTACTCTATCGGACATTGTTACAAGACAATTCCATAGACGTGAAGTCTTACATTCAAAGTTCATTCATTTGAACATCCTTCCTGCATAAAAGTTTCTAATCTAGGCATAGAATCTCAATATCCAACTCCCAATATGGAAACATTTCCACATTTGCCATATGACAACTCATTCTTAATAGAATCTTATCTATTCATAATAATGTCGATATGGTCCATCCAATACCATACTTCCAACTACTCACAAGCGACCAATCCTCAGTGAACTTTGGATCGTCCTTTGATAGTTGTTTAATTATTTTAGTCAAAACCAATTCTAGTCCTTTTTCCCTCTTAATGCGCTAGACATTTGGAAAAATTTTAGAATGGTAAATTATTATAGCATTTGCAATCGATCCTAAGTATATGGGACACGATGCATAATGTCTCACATAAAGATATGATACTTTACCAATCTTTTGCCATAATATTTTATGTGTCATGTTCTCATAATTCGAACTATGAAGAGGGATGCCGTAATCATAATCGAATTTTAAGAACTCACAATGTATCCTTTGACTGAAACTATTAAAATTTCTCAATCTAAGCTTTAGATTTTGAAACGAAGTATAATATTCTCTCCCTTAATTATAGCAAAACAACTTTTCAACCCATGCAACTTTGCAAATTTGAATCTTTGTTTTTCTATAATTGATATTGCTAACTTGCAATACTCGCCATAATAATCATACAATCATAACACTTATGCTCCCACTATCATGATGATTACTATCATATAAGCATAACACTTATGCTCCCACTAGCTTTGACATGTATTCAGAGAACAAATGAAGTTTCAGAAAACAATGGCTATTGAATATCTGAAATTCATATTTCTAATACCAAATGCTTTGATAAGCCTACACCTTTGCCTTAGATAGCTCATATGTGTGTTTAAACAATATAGAATTTATGTTACTAAGTTCCAAATGTTCAAACTAATTGCCAAATCTCACAATTCGAACTATGGAAAGGGATGCCGTAACCATAATCGAATGTGAGAATACAATTTTCACAATCGCTATCTTCTTAAAACCTTTCTTAGTGAAAGTATTTCCTCACAGTCATTTTCATGAAGGAGGGAATCTTATGACCCTTAGATTTTATGGTGTATGAGTTCCTATCCATGTGAATTTGCCAAAACCAAGGTTTGCGACAAATCCAAACTCATATGGACTGAACTTTCTTAATCTTGATTTCTTGCCCTATGGTAACACGAGTGCCCACCATGTCTTCCAAGTAGTTTAGTAACTTGTCCTTACACATCAATGTACATTCCATCGACTAAGGCTCTAGTATGCATTCAAATGAGAACTCATAGAACTCACATACGCAATTAACTTAATTGGAATGGCACAGAAAACAAGATAATGTCAGTACGACAGGTTGTAAACCTCAAGTCGTGTGCTAGTGATGATCGATAAGGTTTATTCTTGATTTGTTCTTGAAACTTTTCAAGACCATTAAGACTCCCACTGACTCCTTGACATATAAGATTATCTTGTCAAGAAACATTTCTTGACAAAGCAAATATTCAAGAGTTAGTGTAGTTCTTATCAAGACAAAACACTTCACACAATTGGTCCTAGTTGGTCTTTGTCTTATCCAAGACATCACAACTTACTAATTTTAAATGTGCAAGAATAAGAAAACCTTTTTCTAAATTCCACATTTGATGAGTGTTATAAACCTACTTAAGACTTTTCACTCAATGTCACAATCTTGACTTTAAGACTTGATATTGGAACGAAGTATGATTGACTTATTGATTTAACCATTTCTACAATTCTTGATTCCTCTTCTTAGACATGCAATTGCACTAAGACTCACTTAGAGGATCAATTGAGACATGGTTCTTAATCATTAAGACTTATCATAAAACACAATAAAAGGTACTCTCCCTTCTTCTTAGAATGGAGAAACTTTTATCTTTCTGCCTTCTTGATTCTTCTTATTCATTCTGCTATTGATTGAAACTATTTCAGTTAACTCAGAATTATACTCAATCTTATAAGTATAACCATATTTACTAAACTTTAGTAAATCATGACGAATATCTTTGTCACTCTTGTGGTAGACTTGATCAACGTATGACCTAGTGTACTCGATCTCCTAGTCCTTCAATTGACACTTTGCCAAAGAATTAGTCTAAGTTTCCCAAATGTGAAAGTTTTTCATTCATCATGAAATACACATTGCATGATTCCAAGTTTTTGTCCACTTGAAACTTGGGCGATGAGAAACTCTCCCTATTTGGTAAACTTTTGACATTTCCACAAATAACATAATTAAGAATCAAATCCATTTTGCTAATAATAGAAGTACACAAACATCAATTTTTCATATATTTCATTGCAAGGATAAACAAATAAGATAAAAACCAAAATTTATTTAATTCATAAAACAGCGGAAAACATGTCCTTACAATGCAAAATTCAAATGAAAAACTATGTAATCATATACTCCTAACAAATCTATCATAACTTCCTAAGCTCAAAATCTGATCTTCGAATTCATGCGATCGAAATCCATTTCTTCGTGATCAGACTCATCTTGCTCTTCCATCAAACTTCCTCTCTTTTCTCTAATCCTGCAAAACATGCAAATGTAATCTTATCACATTATGAATAAAGAATAGGAATTTAAATGGAGTTAGATAGTGGATTTTATACCTGAAGTAGAGCCATACTTGTCGACTCTCCCATCTCTTAGATTCTTCAGGTCCTTTGGGCAGCTTCGTATCCATTTCCCCTTTCCTTGGCAGCAGGAACAGGTGGATTCTCCTAGATTGTCCACGGAGGCATGGTTGGTTGACTTATTGGACAAATATGCTCCATTACTTTGCCAAATCATTTCTGATTCAGCAGCAATAAGCATATAAGTCAAGTCAATGAGGGTTGCGTCAAGTTTCATCATATGATACTCTCCAATGAACTTATCATATGATTCAGGGAGTGACTGAAGAACCCAGTCCACAGCCAACTTATCTGAGATAGACGCACCCAACATGATCAACCTATCAATGTGTGATTTCATCCCTAGGATGTGAGCACACACGGGTTTGCCATCTTGATGTTCCATTTCCAATAGGGATTCGGTGATCTTGAACCTTTCAAGTCTTCGATCATTAGGGCTAGGGAGAACAACGGGAGGAAGAGGATGAAGTGAAATTAAGCTAGTCCACATTGATCTCTCACTTTGAATCAAGCTTTCACTTTCATTAGGAACACTTTTTCCTTGGGATTCGGGAATACACCGGTTAGACATCTACAAAACGGGAGAAAATTCAAGTTAAGTTGATTAGAGTCCTTAATAAAACACCCAAATGAGTCATTAAGGCTAGGATCCAACACAATATTCTACAACCTAGAAAAGGGATGCCGTAATCTAGTTGCAAAATATTTGAAGGTAGGTAAATGACGATTTACCAATTTCCACCATGAAAAACGAAAAAGAAGTTTAAGTTTTAAATGAATTGAAACTCCTAGATCTTTTGAGATTCATTGAACTTTTCAATGGCATGTTTAATCTCGATTATGCCCTACTATTTGTGACGGGGATGCCGAGGATCACAAACAAGGTGTGAATAACCATACGAATCACATGGTGCACCCAATGCTACAATCACCTAATCAATGTGCCGGTTAGCCACACACGCTCCATTGATCTATGACAAACATCGAGTCACCCTTCGCTACCAATGTCATCCCCAAATTGGTGTGCCGGTTAACCACACACGCTCCACTAACGTTTGACAAGGGTACGAAGTGTAATTCCATGGGTTAGCATACAATTTCACATTTTCCTAAAGTAACTATGATTTGGGAATTTGAAAAGGCATTTAGTTACTTTGTACTTCATTATACTTATAATGGAAGGTTTCTGTCCTATCCTACCCGTTCGGCTAACGACCCTCCACTAGTCAAGAGTGCGGTGGATAAGAGTGGATACCCATTCAATCGCCATTTTATAGGCAATTTCCTTAAACACCCCTTATAGACCAGCTTCGTGAATGAGGCCTACTAACGGTAAGACTGACTGTTTACTCATACATATATATAATATTAGACTTTTAATGTTATATATAGTATAGGGTGTATTTTACACTTTTAAAATGCTAGGTGATTTAATTTAGTAAAATTATACTTTTAATTTAATTAAATGTAAACCAAAACTTAATGGGTTTATTAAATCACTTTTAATTATACACTTTAATTAATTAATAAATCATAAGGGTGTGATTTGAACTGTTTCAAATTACTAGGGTTTTAGAATTTAACATTTCAAAAATTAAACTTTTAATCAAATTTTAAATTCCAAAACTTGAGGGCAAGTTTTGAAACATTTCAAAACATTAGGGATCAAACAACAAATAATTCAAATTAAACAATTAATTTCATAATTATCTATATTTGACCTAATCTTATTTTAGTCATTAGATAATTACCAAATAATTTGAAATAATCCATATTTATCATATAAACAAACTATTATTTAAAAGATTTGAAATTATCTATTGTTTTGGCAAGGATAATCACTAATTTAAGATAAAAATCGGATTTTAACTTCAAAAAACGAATTAGGTATCAAATCCAAGTCAAAACAGCAGCAAAAACCCAGAATTCCCTCTGTCTGACCCCTGGACTCGCCGAGTCAGGGACAGACTCGCCGAGTTCTCCACTGACTCGCCGAGTCAGGTCGGGCAGAGGCCAAAAATCGATTTTCCAGCAAATAAAGCAGTTAAGCATCACATACAACTGAAACCAATCAAGGCTCTGATACCACTGATGGGTTTTATGCATAAGAAACAATCCTATGTGCTCATACAAACCCTAATGCTTGGATCTAGGTTTCTCTATTGTACATGCTTTGAATCCAAGACTAATAAACTTAGATCTAACATATTATAAACTGAATTAGGGTTTATAGAATTACCTTTGATTGTTATATAGTAATAACAATCAATTCCTTGCTTGGATTGGCCTTAGAAAGCTTAGTGCCTCAAGTGATGCACCTCTAATGGAGTCACAAACACCATATACAACTTGGATGAAGAGAAGAAGAGAAGGGAGGCACCAAAAACGGTTGGAAACCCTAATGGAAGTGTTGTCCACGTTTTTGGAGCCTAAGGGGTCCTTTATATACTTGTGTGGGCTGCTAGGGTTTCAGTCAAAACCCTAATGGACAGCTTAAACTCTAAGCAGCCCATGGAACCTTCTGGATAAGGCCATGGACGAAAATATGATGGGCTTCCATCATAATTTCATTCACCCCTTATTCCTTTAGCATTCCTTAGCCCAATAACTCAATTATCCAATAATTGCAGTCCAGTCCCCTAAGTTTAATTAATCTCTTTTAGCCACAAAATTAATTAACAATTAATTCTTGACTAATATTAATTAAACAATATGATTTCTCCTTTAATATATTATTCTCATAATATATTAATAAATCATATTTAAACCTTTCTCTCCTTAAATCATCCTACATGTTGCTATGGTGAAGGCAACCCAAAAGGACCATGCTCATAATCGGGTCAAGTACATACCAAAATAGTTATGGACTTAGACACTAATCCAACATATATATCAGATGATATCGTGTTATGTTTTCCGTACGAAAGATTCCACATAATGGTTATGAATCACATATGATTTACTTGATAAAAATGAGTATTTAGTGAAACTTTGAGTTACACACGATAATAATCGTGTGTTTACTTGTATCCCCCCCCCCTTAAAAGTGTATCTTAAAACAATATTGTTAACACATTTAAAAATATAGATTATAGGGGTATGAACTCACCGAAGAAAGTGCGTGATTTGAAGAAAACGAGATTTTCCCGGGCGGCACCTCGACCGGAAAGTGACGAGATTCTCGGGAATCTCGGGGCTTCGGACTTTCGTCGGGGCTTGAATATGAAACCGGGAAGTCGGGATGTTGTCCGGCACAAAAAACGAGGCGAAAATGAGAGAGAATTGAAGTGTTTTTGTGAAAATAGTCGGCACCCTCGCAGCCTATTTATAGGAGCTGGAGGTCCTCGGTACGCAGGGCGTACTTCGGACTTACGCGGGGCGTTCCTCGTACGCGGGGCGTACTCCGAAGGTACACGGGGCGTTCGTTTGCGTCACTGCTTACCGCGTCCTCGGGCGAAGTGTCTGGTCGACGTGGCTGCTCCGGAGCCTTGTATCCGAGTACGCGGGGCGTACGAGGGTACGCATGGCGTACTCTTTCGGATAAGACTTTGAAGTGCGTGCCAAGAACTTCTAAAATGCGTAACTTTCGCATACGAACTCCGTTTTTGACGTTCTTTATATCCACGTGAAGGTGAGAAAATACTCTACAACTTTCATTTAGACTCCGTCGGCTAATTTTGACTTTATTTATAATTATATTTTAATTAATAGGTCGGGACACGATAACTTCGTTAAAAATCCGTAACTTTTTTATCCGACGTCCGTTTTCGTCAGACTTTTTATTGTTATACTCTTATTGTCGGGCTCTCCAACTTTCGTTTAGGTTGTGTCGGCTAAAGATCGCTCGATCTCTGTTTCGAGTTTTTAGCTGTCTACTGCTAGGTTAGAAACTTCGGAAAATCATAACTTCCTCATACGAAGTCAGATTTGGGCGTTTTTTTTATGCATGATCACGGTTTAACGTAATCTACGACTTTCGTTTAGATGCCTAAGGCTAAAAATTATTGTATCGAAACTTTGCGTTTTATGTCTATCAGCGTTGCCGGCTTTCGCCGTGAATTTTAGATTGGTCATAACTTCTTCGTTGTAACTCGGATTTTAGTGTTCTTTATATGTACGAAAACCTTGATACGAGTCCTACCACTTTATTTAACCCAAATATGATTTTAGGAAAGTTAAGTTTTGGCTTAAGTTTTGCTGGCGTTACATTTTATCATCTCAAAATATCGGGTTGTCACATCATCCCCCTGTTAGAGGGAATTTCGTCCCGAAATTCGAGTTTTAAGTAGTATTAACAATCATGCTACGGACTGGGGTTTTATTTGATACTTGTGTTCTTAATCAAACATTTGTCTTCGCCTGGCATTCCAGTGAATCTTTCACAAATGGGATACGGCTTTGCTTCTTTCGTTTGACTTCACTGGTATGATATCCTTTCCTTGTCAAATGTGTGTTGTGTGTTTCCGTGTTCGGTGAGAGTATTACACCTTGTACCCTACAAGTAGTGTCTCCAGATCTTCAGAGCAATCAACGCTGCTCCTGAATCAAGGTCATGTGTTGAACAATCAAATTCTTGTGTCTTAAACTGTCTTGAGGCATAGGTAGTGATCTTCCTCTTGCATAATAACACAACCAAACCCTTGGTTGGATGCATCGCATTACATCATGAAATATTCTATCCCCTTTTGGGAGGGATAATATTGGTGCAATGCATCAGGCTTAAGTTAGCATTGGAATGCTCTTTCTTGTTTACAGATAAGTCTGATGTTCTTCTAAGTGAGAAATTTGTCCTAAAGAACCCCTTTCTGAGGAGTTTGTTAAGCTCGCTAGGATGTTCTCTCACCTCGGTTGGAGCTAGTAAATACAGTGATTTGGCTACTGGAACTAAGTCGATTCTGAATTTTGACTTGACGCCGTGTTGGTAACCTCGGTTGTCCTTCTGGAAAGGTGTCGGGAAAATCCGCGTACTTCTTGGATGTTCTGAATGTTTTTCACTTCTTGGCACGTCTTGGCGATGTGTGCAAGGAATACATGATATTCCTTTCGTAAGAATTTTTGAGCTTGCATACAGGAAATGATGAGAGGGTTTGTACTTGGTTCGTGGCTGTAAATAACTAGGGCTTCGTTGTTTAGGGAGGTTAGGACGAACTGCTTTATCAAAGCACCTGATGTTGGCTCGATGTAGACTGAATCAACTACTACTGATTATGATGTCAAAATCTGGGGGTGGATTAGCTGTTGTGAAGGTCTAGAAGATAGTGTGACTACTCATGAATTAGGGAAAAAGGATAGGTATTTCTAAGTTTATTCTCACGGAAGCACGATCATTCGTAGTCTTGGGCAGTCTTCGTCCTGAAGTTCATAGTAGAAATCATACCTGGTTCATCCATCACAGTCTCGGGTATACGAGTCGTTTATAATTAAGATTGAAAAGGTAGTCGAATAAATGATTCTTCTTTAAGCCCACATCCCAACGAGGAAAAGAAGTTAAAGTGGAATCATCAATTCTAAACCTGTAGAACCTTGATTATATACCACCCCTATGTATACATTCTTCAGCGATAGATCGACCGTATGGGTCTTTAGATTGAACCTGACGTACTGTACGAGTGATACTTCAGGGAGGTTTGCTGAGGTTTCTTTGGAAAGGATAAGAAACATGAGGTACTCCATGCATGAGTACTTCGGTGTTCTGGAATGATGGTTTCGCTAGAAAGATGTTTTCGGAGAAGGAGATGTACGTATGAAGCTGTTTTTGTGAGGATCAAATTGAATCAAGTCGTAAGAAAATGTTGGAGTCATGAGGAAACTTAAAGACATTAGATTTGAATATAAAACGTTTACAGACAAAACACAACCGAGCAACCATCAATAGAGTTACAGTACCTTAGACTACTACAAGTCTATTGCCGTGAATAAGGTATACTATAAAAGGCAAGTATACACAGTACGAGCATCCCTATACTGACGGATTCCTGCAAAGGATAAGACTTTGATTGTGCTAGTTTTGGATGGTTTATAAGTCTGTTACAATGAAACGCCTAAATTACATTAACGTGGGTTCGTAGTAGGCTCTCCTGCAGCTGTGATCCTGAGAATCCTACCGTCTACGCCAGAGTTCTTTGTTATAGGACAATCCTTCTTGAGATGCCCTATCTCCCCGCATTGGTGGCATGACTGGCTAGTACTAGCCTTGGTGGCGGGAGTGAGGTGTTTAGCCAGAGTTATGTGGACACGAGTTCCTTCCTCATTACACCATCTTAGAAACTGCTTTCTAAAGCGTTCTGCAGGAGTTGCCATTTGTTGTTTTCCCGGTTCGGTATTACCATCGGAACTCTCGACTTCTTTGTCAGTCTTGCTTGTGTTTCCTGAGTTGATGTGTGTAAGGAAAATTGTCACGCAGCTGCTACTGCAGCTTGAAATGAAGCGGCGTCGATATGGAGGATAGGGTTTTCATTGCTCGGCTGATCGTTTCGGGATGACAACATGATTCTGTAACACGTAAGATAAAGATTTTTGTGAGCGATTCTGGTAGACTCTAGATGTACTTCGATTGCTTTAGGTAAAGAGTAAAAGTATGTTCTCGCAAGTTTGACCTACATCCCTATGATGCAGTCCTAGTACGGATTGGAAGTATGTTCATGATGGTTTGATCTACATCCCTATGATGCAATCATAGTATAGAGTAGAAGTATGTTTGTAGAATGGTCTTTCAAGACGTTTGTCGTTCAAGCTGAGGTATCGCTGGTTGGTGGATAACATGATCCAACCACTAGAAGAGACATGGAAATGCCTCCGGAGTTAAATTACTATAGTCCAATGACTTGACTAAAGCATATTAACGAAGGTATGATGAGGGTTTTTGAACAAAAGGTGACACGGGAGTTAGCCGACTGTCAATATCATCGATGCTTTACGATGTAATAAGCTTAGGAAAAATTTGACTTTGAAGAAGGTCTTACATCATATCCAGAGTAGGAAGGTTTTAGCAGCATAAAGGCCCAACTAATAGTACTTACAGTACAAGATAGTTTCATGGAAAATGCTGCATCGGGCATAGACAGAATCATAGTCCCTTTAAACAAGGTAGGGAAACAAAGCCTTTCTTTCTGGCGGAGGTCATCCTTCTGGTGAACTCTCAGTTAGCTAATTAATGTTCCAATATTTAAGAAGGTGTCCTTCGTACACCCTTTGGAGTTCTATGACTTCGGCTAGTGTTTCAGCTAATGCTTGCAGCAGGGTCTCATGGTTTCTCTCAGATCTCTCACGAGTGTTTTCAAGATGATTGGTGTAGATGGTGTGCATTCTTGCGTTGGTATTTAACCTCTTTGATATAATGGAGAGTCGTCCTGCCTTGAATTTCGTTTCGACCAACTCTGCGGATCAAGATTGTTAGGACTTTGTCTGTTGAGCTCCCTTCACTTAAGTTGTAGCAGTTTCGGTCTCCTTTAGACGGAATAGGTTGATCTTGCTCTTCGCTCCATGTTTCCAAGCATTCTACGCAAGGAAGTGTCGAGCTATGAAGAGCTGGACGAGGGTTAGGGTTTGAATTGGGAGCCACCGGGGGTAGTTTTCTCATTCTCGAGTTCAGAGTTATCATCATCCGAAAGGTCTTCAGTATGGTGATCATTCAAAAGGGATTGGATGATCAACCTCTGGTTCTTCTCTGAACCATCCATCATTGCCTTTGTTCAGGTAGTACGGGTCGTCGTAAGGATGGGGTCCAGCTATGTTATCTAAGCGATAATTTGGGGTATAAGAATCTAACACATAAATAGTTTATAGGATACACAAAATACTCCTATAGTATTATAGGTTTACGTTCTATTGTTCCCATTGTGGTTTTGTGGGTAAGTTTTAAGACTTGTTGCAACTCACAACCACACTTAGGTACATGCTAGTCAACCCTTGGAAAATATAGTTGATCAGGCTATATCATCCCAGTTTTGACTATATGTCTCTAAGTCTACTTGTGCTGCCCAACAATCATAATACTTTTGTTTTGTCTTAGTGACACTGATTTTCGTATGAATGCAGACATGTATAATTACTTAAATATTTTATTATTTAAAAGTATAGACTCTTTATCAGAGTATTTTAATCCCTATTTTATTTATAGTTTGTATATCTTTTATGGGTTGATATACTTGATTCACTATAAACAATGCTCTGATACCAATCTGTCACACCCCAAAACCGAGAACGGCGGAAACGTTCTGAGGCGGAGGACGTCATGTAATGTATCACAAAATGCAAAGTAGTAAACAAGCAACAACATCATCCATTGCATTAATAGTATAATTTTAATTACATTTGAATTCTTTCATAGTATAATTCTACAAAATGAATATTCAAAAATAAAAGACGAGTCTTGATCGCTCCGTCTTCACAGAACCTGGTAGTCGTACCTGTCTATCCGTATCCTGGGAATACAAGTTATTTTGAAAGCGAGTATCAGCAATAATGCTGGTGAGTTCATAAGTATTTATGTGACTTTGATTTGTAAAGCTGTAAAGAAAGACCTGTAAATATATGAAGGAAAGTTTGTACCAATGAACATGTTTGCAAGTAATCGTAAACGTTTGAAAACCCTAGAAAATCCCATATTTTCTACTAGTATAAATTGTAGTCCTCTACCAAGACTCGACTATTTTAAATGTTTGTTTCAAAAATCCAATATTTGTTTATAAGTGGGTGGTAGTTTAAAAGACCCAAAATGAACTACCATGATGTTTTCATGTCATAAAATAGTAGATTTGTGTACAGTTATAATCGCTAAGATATATGAAAACTCCGTAAATCAACGTGTTTTTAATACTCCATGTGAGTTTTATAACCATGCTATTGACACTGATGGCCTGTAACAACGTTCTTCAGGCGTTGGAATGTTATGACATTTGTCACCCCAGACCTGTTGCCGGTCTAACTGTAGCTAACAGTTTAGGTGCGGGATTGTCAATCCCGTATAGATCTATACACAAGTATCATGCTCCCCCTACAAGGGATTATGGTATATAATACAGGACTTAATAATGCATACTCGAAAGTACGTGAAGCGTCTCACAACTTAGTATAAAACAGATTTACTTATGAAAATGTCCATTTGTCTTTACATGAAAATACCTTCTTGTTATGATACTTGTAGTATATAAAATTTTATAAATATCTAGTATACTACCTCATGTAATTGTATTCCTTGAAATGGTATGTCTTGAAGTTGTGTGCTTTTGTAATTGTACGTCTTAAGATTGTATGCCTTTTTAATTGTATATAATTGTATCTCTTCGCATAGTATGTAATGTATTTGTATTGACTCATGAATAGACTGAATCTTGTATGATTCCTGGTACTTGGAATGGTAAATAGTATGTCTTAACTATACCTATTATAGTTACTGATAATGTGTGTGTATAATCGAAATATGCATTTGCTACCCAAAGGTACTAAACCAACTGGATAGAAAACTTTTATGTCTATATCTGTATACATGATATATATATATATATATATATATATATATATATATATATATATATATATATATATATATATATATATATAACCACACATGTATAGGCGTGCATTTGACAAATAAAATATAAAAGAAGTTTTGTATAACCTTTGAGAAGTTTAATAAATAATAAGAAGTGATTACTTGATGTCAGTTTATAAAACGGTTGGAATGTAGTTTGTTTAATAAAAACAATTTTAAGTATAAGGGGACCTTTGTTTGAAATACAATTCTAACGGTGTTTGAAAGGAAACATAAAGTATGTAAGACAGTTTAATAAAAAGTTTTTAACATGTAAAAATGTTTGTCGTAAACTATTATAGTTTTTCCAAAAGTTCGTTTCGTTTGTATAGTAACCCTAGTGTAATGCTCACTTGTTATGAAATGTGTAACTTTTTGTGGTGACATAAATGAACACCTGTAATCAAGGTATAAATAAACTGTTTGATTCGTATACGTATAACAACATATTTAATTTCAATATATATCAGATGATATCGTGTTATGTTTTCCGTACGAAAGATTCCATATAATGGTTATGAATCACATATGATTTACTTGATAAAAATGAGTATTTAGTGAAACTTTGAGTTACACACGATAATAATCGTGTGTTTACTTGTATTCCCCCCCCCCCCCCCCCCTTAAAAGTGTATATTAAAACAATATTGTTAACACATTTAAAAATATAGATTATAGGGGTATGAACTCACCGAAGAAAGTGCGTGATTTGAAGAAAACGAGATTTTCCCGGGCGGCACCTCGACCGGAAAGTGACGAGATTCTCGGGAATCTCGGGGCTTCGGACTTTCGTCGGGGCTTGAATGTGAAACCGGGAAGTCGGGATGTTGTCGGCACGAAAAACGAGGCGAAAATGAGAGAGAATTGAAGTGTTTTTGTGAAAATAGCCGGCACCCTCGCAGCCTATTTATAGGAGCTGGAGGTCCTCGGTACGCAGGGCGTACTTCGGACTTACGCGGGGCGTTCCTCGTACGCGGGGCGTACTCCGAAGGTACACGGGGCGTTCGTTTGCGTCACTGCTTACCGCGTCCTCGGGCGAAGTGTCTGGTCGACGTGGCTGCTCCGGAGCCTTGTATCCGAGTACGCGGGGCGTACGAGGGTACGCATGGCGTACTCTTTCGGATAAGACTTTGAAGTGCGTGCCAAGAACTTCTAAAATGCGTAACTTTCGCATACGAACTCCGTTTTTGACGTTCTTTATATCCACGTGAAGGTGAGAAAATACTCTACAACTTTCATTTAGACTCCGTCGGCTAATTTTGACTTTATTTATAATTATATTTTAATTAATAGGTCGGGACACGATAACTTCGTTAAAAATCCGTAACTTTTTTATCCGACGTCCGTTTTCGTCAGACTTTTTATTGTTATACTCTTATTGTCGGGCTCTCCAACTTTCGTTTAGGTTGTGTCGGCTAAAGATCGCTCGATCTCTGTTTCGAGTTTTTAGCTGTCTACTGCTAGGTTAGAAACTTCGGAAAATCATAACTTCCTCATACGAAGTCAGATTTGGGCGTTTTTTTTATGCATGATCACGGTTTAACGTAATCTACGACTTTCGTTTAGATGCCTAAGGCTAAAAATTATTGTATCGAAACTTTGCGTTTTATGTCTATCAGCGTTGCCGGCTTTCGCCGTGAATTTTAGATTGGTCATAACTTCTTCGTTGTAACTCGGATTTTAGTGTTCTTTATATGTACGAAAACCTTGATACGAGTCCTACCACTTTATTTAACCCAAATATGATTTTAGGAAAGTTAAGTTTTGGCTTAAGTTTTGCTGGCGTTACATTTTATCATCTCAAAATATCGGGTTGTCACATCATCCCCCTGTTAGAGGGAAATTCGTCCCGAAATTCGAGTTTTAAGTAGTATTAACAATCATGCTACGGACTGGGGTTTTATTTGATACTTGTGTTCTTAATCAAACATTTGTCTTCGCCTGGCATTCCAGTGAATCTTTCACAAATGGGATACGGCTTTGCTTCTTTCGTTTGACTTCACTGGTATGATATCCTTTCCTTGTCAAATGTGTGTTGTGTGTTTCCGTGTTCGGTGAGAGTATTACACCTTGTACCCTACAAGTAGTGTCTCCAGATCTTCAGAGCAATCAACGCTGCTCCTGAATCAAGGTCATGTGTTGAACAGTCAAATTCTTGTGTCTTAAACTGTCTTGAGGTATAGGTAGTGATCTTCCTCTTGCATAATAACACAACCAAACCCTTGGTTGGATGCATCGCATTACATCACGAAATATTCTATCCCCTTTTGGGAGGGATAATATTGGTGCGATGCATCAGGCTTAAGTTAGCATTGGAATGCTCTTTCTTGTTTACAGATAAGTCTGATGTTCTTCTAAGTGAGAAATTTGTCCTAAAGAACCCCTTTCTGAGGAGTTTGTTAAGCTCACTAGGATGTTCTCGCACCTCGGTTGGAGCTAGTCAATAAGGTGATTTGGCTACTGGAACTAAGTCGATTCTGAATTTTGACTTGACGCCATGTTGGTAACCCCGGTTGTCCTTCTGGAAAGGTGTCGGGAAAAGCCGCATACTTCTTGGATGTTCTTAATGTCCTTCACTTCTTGGCACGTCTTGGCGATGTGTGCAAGGAATACATGATATTCCTTTCGTAAGAATTTTTGAGCTTGCATACAGGAAATGATGAGAGGGTTTGTACTTGGTTCGTGGCTGTAAATAACTAGGGCTTCGTTGTTTAGGGAGGTTAGAATATAAGTATTAAACTTTTAATATTATAATAGTATAGGGTGTAATTTTAAACTTTTAAAATTCTAGGGTTTGGAATTTTAATGTTTCATAAATGAGACTTTACAAATTCCAAAACTTGAGGGCAAGTTTTGAAACTCTTCAAAACCTATCGAATTCCATAACTAAAGGAGTTAATGTTTGTTGAATGAGACTTTTCATATTCCATAACTTGAGGACAAGTTATGAAACTCTTCAAAACCCATTTAGATCAAATTTAACTAATAGAATTATCATATAATTTATTATTTACCAAATTAACCTAATTTAACTCACATAGCAAGGCAATTCAAATCAAATAATACAAATAATCAACTTCTTATCTTAAAATTTGATAATTGTCTTTTAATTGGATGAGGATATCACACCATATCAAAAAATAGGAATTTTATGACACAAAATAGTTTGTGGTAATGATCTTAATCCAATTTTTGCTAAAAAAAAAACCTACAAACAGGGGATTCTACTCGTCGAGTTCATGGCATGGACTTAACGATTTCATCTCATATGATCCAACTCGTCGAGTTCCCTTATGGGACTCGACGAGTCCAAAAGTCAGTGGCCAGAAATGACATTTTTTTAGCTTTGAAAATCAACCAATTGCATCAATATAATAGAAAACACCCTAGGCTCTGATACCACTGTTGGATTTTGATCACTATAACATCCCTATGGTGCACATACAACCCTAATGCTTTGGATCTATGTTTCTCTAATTATACATGCGATTTCATTTTTCCAAAGCATGAAGCCTAACTAGCATACAAATTTGATATTTGAATCATAAAAACTAGTTAGATGATTACCTCTTGTTGTAGCTTTTAGAAGTTGGCCTTTCAAGAGCTTGACACCTCAAGTGTGATGCCTTAAATGTTTCACAAAACACTGACAACAATTAGATAATAATGAGAGAGAGATTGGAGCACCAAAAATCATCTATATCTCTTAAAATACTCTTGGTCGTGATTTTAGGGGCTTAGGTGTTATATATATAGTGTAGAATTCCAAGAGTCTTTTGTAAACCCTAATTCTTACACTTAGGCTGATGATCCAACAATTGATTTGGACTAACACTTCATGGACTATCTCATAAGCTTAGTCCATCACAAACCAATCATTGATCATTAGCCCAAACCATATGTATCACTGATTTACATAATCATTCCCCGTTAATTTAATCAGTCTCTTTTGATCACTAAATTAATTCCAAATTAATTCTTGATCAATACTAATTAAATAATATGATTTCTCAATTAATATATTATACTTATAATATATTAATAAATCACAAATAACCTCTTTCTCAAATATCCATCCTATCAAATTGTTCTGGTGAATGCAACCCAACATGGACCATGCTACTATCGGTCAACTACATACTGATTATAGTTATGGGCTTAGAGACCTAATACAACAGGAAGTACCTTTGGTGAAGGTAGAATGGGAGTATCGGAGGGGATCTGAATGGACCTATGGGCCAGAGGCAGAGATGCGGTAGCATTATCCAGATTTGTTCTCTACAGCGGACTTTGAGGACGTAGTCTAATTCAATTAGGGGAGAGTTGTAACACCCGGTTCTAAGTATGGTATTATTTTAGAGCATGTATGGGAATCTTCTTTGGAAGCCATGACGTGGTGAAGCCTCACCACGACGTGGCGATAAGTTTGGGCCGTGGGGTTTAATGAACCACCACATCATGGTGATTGCACCGCGACGTGGTGGTGGCTGTTGGGGGAGAACCCTAACGTTTAATGGTTGATCCTTATTTAAAGATCCTTAGCCCCCTTCTAGCCCCCTCTCATCAGCTTCCATTTCTCCCAATTGTCCCTTGCAACCCTAGAGCCATTTTGTGAGTTTTAGCCTTAAAAGTGTGAGTTTTTGGCGTTTGTGAAGGAAAAGGTGGTGGAAGACCTCATTGGGAGTCCAAGGAAAAGAAGATCTAGGAGTTTTCCTTAATCTAGCATCTCAAGGAGGTATAAAGTCTTCATCTTGATGAGTTTATGATTAGATCTATGGATTTCCCCCTTTTTTCTCTTTTTCTTGTTGCCTTGGGTGGTTGAACTTCATAAAGCTTGCAACTTTATGAGTCTCTAGGCCATTTGGAGCATTTGGATCTTTGGATCTAGTCTAAATTTGAGTTTTGAGGGTCATGCATGGAATCTTTTCCTTTTTGCCCTATTTTGATCTAATAAGATTTTAAGACATGCATTGAACATGCATGTTAGAAAAGCATCGACTTTTATGGTGTGTTTGGAGTTGGAGACTCTCATGTAACTTTTGGTGAATTAACCCCATGGATTAGATGAGCATTGATGAAGCCATGAAGTGTTTTGGATCGTAAAAGTCAAGATATATACACTTTGGAGGGTTCTATTGGATAAATTTGAAACTTTATCCACTTAGACCCTATTCTGGACCATATCTTAGTTGGAGACCTTTTGGAATCAAATGAAGTGTCTGGATGCATTAAGCTGCTGAAAACCCTGTAACCACGACATGGCAAGGCCACCACGACGTGGTGGAGGGTTGGTTTTCAATTGCTTTGTTGTATCCGGCACCACGGCATGGTACAAGGGTACCATGACGTGGCGGTCAGGCTAAGTTGACTTTTCTTGACCTTTTGACTATTTGGCTAAGTTTTACCTTAAAGGTACTTTGGGTATTTTGGGATTTTGAGGGATTGGTTACTTGGTGGATGAGGGCATTGAGCAGAGAGCTAATATTCAGAGTCGGGCCTTATCAGTTTTGTTCTACTTGTGAAGTGAGTTTTCCTCACTATACTTTCTGGTCAAAGGCACCAAGACAAGCCCATTGGTTTGATAACTTGGTATTTGTTAATATGTTGAGTATGGAATAGATATGCATAATATATTTGATATGCTAGTCTGGTAGATCTGTAGGACTACCTGTGATACTGCATGTTTATCTGTATATAATATTATCTATAATATGTCAACATATAATGTGGGTTGGGTTGAGGTTGTATTGCTCCGTGATGTAGCCAACAAACCCTGGGGCATACCAGATATGAGCTGAGGGCTAGGAAGGGTATGCCATTCTCATACTGAGGGCTCATGAGCATTCCAGATACAAGCTGAGGGTCGGGTAGAGCATGCCAGACATGTACTGAGGGTCGGGGAGCAATCTAGACATAAGTTGTGGGCCCATAGGGCAAGCCAGACTCATGGTGTGGGCTCAGGGGTAATCCAGTTTGTTACTTGTGGACCTATTGCGTGTTGTTATTATATTTGTGCTATTTGTTATGTATCGGTATTTTGGGGGAAACTCCCTAAGCTTTGGGCTGACAGTTTTGGATTATGTTTCAGGTGCTTCAGAGGATCGCGGGAAGGCGAAGGCATGATCGTGCACCTCCTCAAGTTTTATTTCACGATTTTGGGATTTCTCTGATGTTGAACTTATTTGAAAACAATTTGTAAACGATGATGGGTTTGTATGTTTTAAAAGTTTAAATTTTTTGAGAATTATATGAATGTTACACAAAGTATTAATGTATTGCAAAATGGCCCTTACGTCATGCGTAACTGGGGCATACACAGGGCGTAAGCCTATATTGAATGACGCAGATGATGGAGAGTAAGTAGGGTGTACTCGGCAATTATGCAAACCCTAAATCGAAGGTTTTAAGCCATATTTAAGCAACGTAACCCTCATCAATCCCGTCCACCTTCAACCTCCATCCTCCCAAACGACCCTTTGCAAACCCTAATATTCTTTTGAGAGTTTTTGAGTTATTTTGTGTGTTTTGTGTCCACCCGTGAAGGAAGAAGATCATTTGGGTGCTCTTGGAAAGCTTCAATTGTTGTAGCTCTGGGATTTAGACCTCTCAAGCAACCACCAGATGATCGAGTACGTTGGGCGTACCTTATGGAAGCCCTATGCATACTGAATCGAGGGCCCGTAATCTGGAAGGCACCCTCTATGTTGGGCGTAGAGTTGGAGTACATAAGGCGTACTCTGCCTGTGTTGACTCATTGACTTTTTGACTTAGGCCTTTTGACCATGAACTTGACCAAGTTTGACTTAACAGTGTTTTGGGTAATTTGAATAGTAGTTTGAGATTTTGGTCCTTATTATTTGTATAGGTGATCTGTTGAGACAACATTTGGAGCAGTGATCTGTTTGTCTCTTTTTCAGACTGTGAGATGAGTTTTCCTCACTGTACTTATGAGTTGAAGGCACCAATGCCAACCCACTTGGCTATGTCACCTAGGATAGGGTGTCGTTATGTTGTAGTGATGTGTTATATCTGCATGACTATATGTTTGTTGTTATGTGTTTTATCTGCTGCATATGTCGACATAATGTGGTTGGGTTAAGACAATAATGCTCTATGCGGAGACTAAAAAACCTAGGAGCAAGCCAGACATAAGTCGTGGGCTGGAAAGGCAAGCCAAACTTATGTTGTGGGCTCGAGAGCAATCCATACATGAGTTGTGGGCCAAGTGGACAAACCAGACTCGTGTTATGGGCGCAAGGGTAATCTATTTTGATCGTTGTGGACCCAATATGCATGTTGTTATATGTTGTGGGGTGGTATTTTGGGGGAACTCACTAAGCTTTGTCTTATAGTTTGATTTTATGGTTCCAGGTACCTTAAAAGACAAGGGAAAGGCGATGGCTTGATTGTGTACATCATCCATGATTTTATGTGTTTTGATTATTTTAGGATACTCTGATTCATGATAATGACTTTTGGGAACTTGTTTTGTAAAACTTATGGATTTTGAGATGGTTTTTAAAATCAAAATTTTACCTTGATTTTTGGAATGTTACAAGCTGGTATCAAAGCCTTGGTTTGAGAGAATTGAATGAACATTCATGTAAATCCATATTGAAACTAAGGATCAGTAAAAGTTTCCAAATTATTTTCAAACCCATTTTCAAAATTAACCAGGGAGTGATGAGATGTATGATCAGCCGGAGCACGAAAGTATTACGCAAAATACCCACACTATTATTTGATTATGATGATTATGATAGAATTGCATGCTATTTGTAGGCTAAGGATCTTCAGCAATTACATGATAAAATTGCTTGAATTATGATGTGTGATAGCCTAGGATATTTTCTTGTATGCTAGATGGAATTGACATCATTACTATAGTTTCTTGGTGTATGCACCATAATGGTACATAACTAATATTTTATAGCCTGAAAATGTTTGGTTTAGCCTTATTTCATGTTCCTTGTTTGGTTGTGGGCTTAGGGTAAAATCAAGTATTCGACTATTTATAGAATCCAACATTATGTTTGATTAGCATTCACGTGTGACTGCAGGGTTGGTGGAAGTTCCATGAGTGAGTGCAGTTTATAGCAGACCAGTGTGAGGAAAGATTAGCCACTCTTGGGAAATGTATATGATGTATGCCTATCCTAGATGTTCGGTCTTCCAACCAGGTGGTCCATGACGACCCCTTGATACGAATATGGGTAAGTGTGGAAGGTAGTATGCGCTCGTACTACTGGAAGCACAAGATTCGTATGCATAGCAAGGAACTCGTGAACCCCTGAGGGTCTAGTTTTTCCATAATAATTGTAATAATATGAATTGTGGATTTTCTTATGCATTTTGGTTCATTTTCAATATGGTGTACACAAAGGGTTCTGGATCAGGAGCAAGCGACCCTGCGAGTCCATGATTGACTGATGATGTGATTCAAGAGTTGATCTCCACTAAGGTGATTGCGGCTGTTCGAGGTGCTATCCTGGAGGTTTTGGGTCTATTAATATCGCGATGATTGAGTTGTTCGTGAGCGGTACATCGTTGTGACTGAGGCTGTTGTTGTTGTAGCTACTACATTTGTTGTTGCTACGGGGATTCTGTTGAATCTATATGCCCTAGCATCGTTATTGACTGACATTGCTAATAATATATGATCCTATAGGGTCACACCTTTAGCAAGTTGGTACACTTTGTATATTTATTATTAATATGATTGTTAATAAATAATATCAATTCTTGTATTTTAATAATGGAATAATTATTTTTTTGTGAAAATAATAATTATAAGAGAGTATAACTAGTTATTATTTCAAATGGGTGAATTAATAATTTTATAAACTTAGAGTTTATAAAAATCAAGGTAATTACTCTGGATTATAATATGGGGTTGCTTTTGCTTTTTCATGGGTATATAAGAGAGTGTTTTGCATGAGTTTTTGGCATGCAGTTTCACTAGTTTTCTTCTCTTATACCTCATGGACGAAACCTCTCTCTTCTTCTTCTTCTTCTTGTTTTTTTTAATTGTCGCAAGATTAGCAGCCCTCTTGAGTTGTCTCCTTTAGTTCTATTTTATTTGAGCACTTTAAGGCTTAAGACACTCAAGAATACAAGAAGGAACTAGCATTCCAAGTGCCTTACTCTTGATGGTGGATACACACAAAGAAAATCATGTTCTTTGATTTTGCTATCTTCATCAACACCCCAAAACCAAGTGGGTTCAAAGGCTTCAAAGGTTGTTATTCTCAAAGATCTTGGTTTTTTTTATTTCATTCTAACCTCTATAAATGGATCCTTGATGGTTTGTATTTTTTATAAAATAAAATTAAACGTGTTATTTTTAAGGACTTTCGTTGTCGGTTTTTGTGAAAAACAAACTTATATTTTGTATCAAAACTCATTAGGTTCAGGGGAAAGGGTCGTTCCAGTACCAGGACTTCAGCAACACGAAGCCCCTGAAGTTCGACGGGGGTAATGACCCGATCATGGCTATGAGATGAATTTTTGATGTGGAGGGTTGCTTTTTCACTTGTTCGCATGAAGTATGCCCCCTGGGTACGAAGGACTGGTGGGACCTGGTAACTGGTTCTTAGACTCCTAAGTAGAGGGTTATTGTTACTTGGGGCTATTTATGGAGATGTTCGCATGAAGTATGCCCCTGGTAGAAAGAGAGAGAGAAGTTGGCTCAGGAGTATCTGTTATTGAGGCAGATGAAAGATTCGGTGACAGAGATCATTGAGATGTTTATCGAGAGAGCTATTTTATGTCTTAGGTATTTTCCTTCAGAGCAGGCCCAAATGTCACGATACTTGAGCATGCTCAGGACTGAGATTCAACAGATTTTGTCTACCTAGCGATATAATTCCCTCTCCGAGATTCAGGATGTCGTGCGGAGACGAGAGATTAAGATTAAGATCCAGACAAAGGAGAAGAGGCAGGCTCTGGTTCAGCTACAACCTATGGCAAAGCGTTTCAGGCCTGTTGTTTCACAATTTGGAGGTCAGAGGGGCCTCACTTGTGGTAAGTCCAGGAAGGCGCATGAGGGCGTTTTTCGATCAAATTCTTGGTGCCAAAATTGTAGGAAGGAGAGCCATATTGTTAGGGATTGTTGTCAATAGGCCCCCAATACCGAGCATCAGGATTTGCTACCATTGTGATCAGGTTGGCCATATGAAGGCCAAATGTCCCTTGCTTGTTGCAAGGTCGGTGTAGGCTCCAGAGCCAACTACCTTGAGGATTACAAATGGACGACAGGGGAGATCTGAGGCCCCGAAGGCCAGGGGTTGTGCTTTTTAGCTCATAGAGTAAGAGGCCAAGGTAGTGCCTAACGTCGTTACTAGTATGTATTCATTTATTTTCTTCTTAACTATTATTATGTATTCTTATGATTGTATTTATGCTAGGTACCTTCTTAGTGAATTCCTTCCCTACTCTTGTGCTTTTTTATTTGAGTTCGAGTCGGTCCTTTGAGTCCTTCAGTATGAGTTTTAATATGTATCTTGGAGAGTTAGAGTACCCATTGCGAGTTTCCATCACCAACGAGCATGGGTTTTCTGCATCAGGCATTTTTTGGGATTGTATCTTAGAGATATTTGGGGTGCCTTATCCGATCGACTTGATTCCCATCCCTATGGGGGATATGTGCATGATAGTAGGGATGGAATGGATGAGTAGTTTTGAAGCCATGATTGATTGTGAGGGTCAATGGGTAGTAGCTTGAACCCAAGTGGGGGAGAGCTGATTATTTAGTGTGATGGTACCAAGTTTGGTTCAACTTTTTGTTAAGCTGTCGGGGCTCGACAATATCTTCAGCATGGATTTTTGGGTTATCTCGCTTATGTGATTGACACTCGGGTAGGGAAGGGGGTTTTGGTTTCGGATGTATTTGTAATCAAATAGTTTCCAGATGTATTCCTGGAGGATCTACCGGGCATGCCTCGCACGAGACAGGTGGATTTCAGGATCGATCTGATCCCAGGTGCATCACCGATTGCCAAGGTGTCGTATTGCCTCACACCATCGGAGATGCAAGAGTTGTCCTCTCAACTTCAGGAGTTGTTGGGAAAATAGTTTATCTGACTGAGCAGTTCGCCATGGGGAGCACTGATTTTGTTTGTAAAGAATAAGGATTGTTCACACTGAATATGTATTGAATATTGAGAGCTGAACAAATTGACAGTGAAGAACCGTTACCTACTTCCATAGGTTGATGATCTCTTTGATCGGCTACAAGGTACATCTTGGTTCTCCAAGATTGATTTAAGGTTAGGGTATCATTGGATGAGAGTCAGAGAGGAGGACGTGGAGAAGACATCGTTCCGAACTCGTTATGGTCATTACGAGTTCGTGGTGATGTCGTTTGGGCTCACCAATGCACCGACGACATTTATGGATTTGATGAATCGGGTATGCAAATCGATGCTCGATTGTTTGGTCATTGTTTTTATTGATGGCATCCTTGTCTATTCCAATACAAATGAGTAGCATGAGGAGCACCTTCGAGCGCTACTATGAGTTCTGAGGAGGGAAAGACTTTATGTCAAGTTTTTGAAGTGTGAATTTTGGTTAAGGAGGGTCCCGTTCGTGGGACACCTTGTTAACCAGGGCGGGATTTTGGTCGACCTGACCAAGATAGAGATAGTTATGCAGTGGGAGGTCCCGAAGTCTCCTTTGGAGATCAAGAGTTTTCTGGGTTTAACAAGGTATTATCAGAGGTTTATACATGATTTATCTGTCACACCCCACTAAAGCGGAAGCACGATGTATGGCAGTATAAAGGGTTTCATAGCAAAAGTTAAAAGACAACACCAACCATAGTATTAAAAATCATTACAAATTTACAATGGGTTTGAACAACTTTTAAAATAAATTAAAATGAAAATTGAAATACAACACATGTGAATGCTCCTAAAAGTGATGTGTCCCTAAGTGTCACTTACTCGATAATTCCTGAAAAAGCATGTAAAACGAGCGTCAACTATAAAAATAGTTGGTGAGTAATCACAGATAAAAAAAAATATTGGTTTCATGAATCGAAATCAAAGTTTTGATAAAAGTTTCCATAAATAAAAGTATATTGTTAAAATGAGTAAATAAGTTTGTATAAACAAAGTTCGTTGTCATCATGAGAGATAAAGTATGTTGCCCAAATGAGATGCAACGTTCATATTCTCATGGGAAATAAAGTCCGTTACTCAAACGTGTAAACAAGTTTTCATTGCTAAAATGAGTAATCAAGTTCATTGCTACAAAGAGCAAACAATTTCATTGCTAAAACATGTATATAAGTTTCCAGTAATAAAAGTTCATTGTTGTAATGAGAAACAGAGCTCATTGCTATAATGAGAAACAAAGTTCATTGCTATAATTAATAAACAAGTTTGTATGTGTATGAGCAAACAATGAGTTCACAACCAAGCCTATGACTGATGCCCTATCAAGATCTATGCTTATCGTTCCATAGATTAATATGGTATCACGCACTTAAGCAATCGGGCGAGTGAGGAGTTGTCAATTCCTAATAGCGCTATCCATAATGACCATTGGCTCAAAGAGTTGATGGTTGGATTAAAGTGTAAGAGAAAGGACTTAATACGATAAGGCCTCATGTTTCAAGTTGCATAAACATACATAGCAAAATATAGCAATCATGTTTGATACAAATCAATTTAAATACAACGAACAATAAACAGTTTTTCGGACATGTTTTTCCACCCCAAAACATAAAAACCAAAAATAGGGGGAATCGTGATCGTGAATACACACAATGAATTGATATGATGCAAATGGTGCCTTGAACTACAATCCACTTGTACCACTATCGATTCCTACAATAGTGGTACACGTTAGTAAGTCTCTAATCGAAATCTAACACTAGTATACTTGCTACTACTTATAGAATTATGTTAATATTGTGTCAAGATTTAATATTGATAAGTTACAAACATTTTTTTGAAATTGTGATATTTTATAACTCATGTGATTAAGATAAGTTTGGATATTATTTTCCAGGTTTTTGTAATTTTAATTGAGGGTATTTCAACACATTTAAAGGTGTTTTAAACTCCTAAATATCCAAAAATATTATCAAATAGTTTCCAAAATTCATAAAATTTTACATTTTCATTACAAATAAAGTAGAGGTCTTCCAGAAATTTTCCCTTGAATTTTTTATGTGATTAACTATTTTTCCAAATTTTTAAGTCTTCATAAAAATATAAATTCGTGAAAAATAGTATCTAGATGATAAAAACTCCAAAAAAATTTATAATACTTCCATTGAACATACTTAAGTTGGAAAAAAATATAAAAAATGGGTTTCTAAACATTTTAACCCGATTTTATAATTTTTGAGCATTTATTCTAACCAAAATGGAAATAAATAGAAGACAGTCTCCAAAATTGCCCAAAATTTTTATAACACTATTATTATACATATAGAAGCTGTGAAAAATATAAAAGATATTTTTCAGTTAGTTTTGCTATTTTTCTTTGTTTTATTCTCTTGAATAATCATTAATTGGTGAATAATTATCAGACAGTTAAATTAAATTACAAATTTTTTTGTAAACTTCATTTACAGTGTAAATAATCCGGAAAGAATATCAATGGTGATTTTTATATACTGTAATTTGATTTTGTGGATTTAAGTGTATTTAATCTTAGAAATTATAAGAAAAATAGCATACTCAACATAAAAAGCATCCAAATTTTTATTTGGAGTTCTAATATATTAAAAGATCTTCTAGTAAATTTTTTCATGGATTTTAGATGAGTAGAACTATTTTTCCCATTATTAGTCCATTATAAATACAAAAATTGGGGAAAAATAGGTATGCATTATGAAAAATTCTGAAAATATTTATCGGAGTATTAAACATGAGGTAGGACTTGCGAAAAATCTTAGCTATCCTTTTCAGATTCCCTAAGGGGTTTTATTATTTATTTTAATTAAACAAAAAGAAAATTCAAAACTATACCAAACAGTAACCAAAATCGATGAAACTCACGGAGATGTCGTCATTTACATTATGGGTCAACCACGAATTTATCTAGAGTTTATAGACCTCAGAAAGGATTTTATATGATTTATTGCCCTATTTTATTCCAATAATTATAATAATTCGAAAAAAATGAATTATTTTCTGAAAATTTACAAATCGTCTTATCTTATTAGTGGGATTCTTGAAAAAATCGGATTTGATCAGAAAAGAGTTTTAGGTATTTATTTGAGAATAAATCTTTTATGAACATATTTGAAAGCTTTTAACAACAAGCTTTGATCATCTAGCATCTAAGCGTGAAGATCATCACATGCATGTTGGTTTGAAGACCACTCATGAGTTTGAAATTTTCAAAATTCATTTTTGAAAGAAAACTTTGGATGCATGTGGTGTTTTTCTACAAAAACATGTAGAAAAGTGTATTTCCTTGATTTTGACTTAGGTTTAGGTCATGGGACATCACCATCTACAACATGCATGTTGTTTTTGGATGAAATCCTACCACCATCACCATCAAAACCGTGAGTAGATGCAAGCGTTCATGATTTTACAACAGAATGGAGTAGAAGAAGAAGAAGAAAGTGTAAGAAAAATAACAAAACTTGAAGGAAAAGTGAAGTAGAAATCGATTTTAGCTTCAAGAACACCACAAGATGATGAATATTTCGAGTTTGAGGTGTGTTCTTGGACATAGTTTCTGGAAAATTTCATGGGTATAGAGAGAGGATGCGAGAAAATGTGTGGTGGAGTGTGAGAGAGAAACAAGAGAGATAGATGAGAGAAGATAGAGTGTGAGAGAGGTGAAGAATGATTATGAGTGTTGGAAATGGATGAGGAGGAGTGTTTTGGGAGAGGGGAGGCCGAAATTTTGGGGGTATAATGCCCTCCTTCTCTTTTACTTTTATAAAAATTTCAATTACTTTATAAAAATATTAAACTTTTTATAAAATATACACCCTAACCTACTTTTTCTTCATGAAACCTTGATTTTTGACTTATAAATTAAGGGTAAATGTTAATGACTTAAAATTTTAGTTTCCTTGATTATATTTCCCTGAATTTAATTATTTTAAGATAATATTATAAGGTTAATAATTATTTTTATAGAATTTTTAAGGTTAAAGTATGTAAATATGAGTTTTTATGGCTTTTAGGGTTTTGGAGTTTAATACATCTTTGGATATCAAAATAAATTGAATTATTGAGAATTTAGATTACCTTATGGTATTATAACTCTTTTATAGTTATAAATAAAGTTTGAAATTCGTTTTTTTCGGTTTATTGACATTTCTATGTAGTGATTCCGAGATTCAAACGAAATTGGGGAATCAAGTATACTAGTCCTAGTTTTCAACTTTGACTTAAGATACTATGAGACTCGGACCTAATTTTTACCACTAGGTCAAGTGCATAATGTGTGTGTATGATTCATGAAAAGGTGTTTGAGTTAAAGAGTGACCCAAATATGGATAGTCTCCACAGTTAAGTAGTTGTAGAATTCACATAACAATGTGAAATCTAAGTACACTGTCCATCGTTTCTAATTGTTTCCAAGTTTCTAGTAGATTATAACTTAGATTCTAGTTACTAAGTCTAGCATGTGTCGTGCCTATATGTGCAACTAAGTTTAGTCAAATCTAGAACCGACTCGAATTTTGACGGTTGTCATATTATCCAAGGTTGTTTTACCTCTCACTCGTTTGACGAGGAAGGTGTGGATTTTTGCTAGGGGCCTAAGTAGCAGGCTGCGTTCGAGATGTTGAGATGAAAATTGTGTGAGGCCCTGGTGTTAACCCTTTCGGAGGGCGTGGAGGATTTTGTGGTTTGTTGTGATGCTTCTATCTCCGATTTGGGGGTAGTGCTCATACAGAGAGGAAGGGTTATTGCATATGACTCTAGGTAGCTGAATCCTCATGAGGTTCAATATCTGACGCATGATATGGAGTTGGGGATGGTGGTGTCTGCCCTAAAGATTTGATGACATTAACTATATGGGGTCAGGTGTATCATCTATACAGATCACAAGAGTCTGAGATATGTCATGGATCAGTCAAATTTAAATATGAGGCAATGGAGGTGGCTTGACGTGATCAAGGATTATGACTGCGAGATTACGTATCATCCCGTGAAAGCAAATGTGGTCGCTGATGTTTTGAGCCACAAGACGACCAATACTTATGTTGGAGATCTATGAATGAGGATTGCTATTAATTCATCGCTTCTAGATTTGATCAAGGAGGCTCAAGACGAGGGAGACAATAAGGAGAATTGGAAGCATGAAAGAATCAAGGGTGAGATTGACAGGTTTTCTACCGACAGTCACGAGTTGTTGAATCGGTGCAGTCGGGTTTAGGTTCCAGATTTTGGTGTGGCCAGGCAGACCATGATGAAGGAGGCACATAAGTCCATATTCTCGATACAACCCGGAGCCAAAAAAATGTATCAAGATTTGAGACTTAGCTAATGGTGACCATACATGAAGATAGAGATAGTCTTGTATGTTGAGAGGTGCTTGACCTGTCGGATGGTCAAGGTCAAGCATCAGAGGCGGCATGGCAAGTTACAGCCTTTGGAGTTTCGCATGTGGAAATAGAAGCAGGTCACCATGGATTTTATCACCAAGTTACCAAGGACGGCTAAAGCATTTGATGCGATTTGGGTCATTGTGGATCGCCTGAACAAGAGTGTCCACTTTCTAGCTATTTAGGAGAGTTCCTGTGACAATTGTCAAAATTTGAGACAATTCTAGATTTGAATAAACTTAGTTGCACATATAGGCATGACACATACTAGACTTTGTAACTAGAAGCTAAGTTATATCCTACTATAAACTTGGAAACAAGTAGAATTGAAGGATAGTGTACTTAGATTTCACATTGGTATGTTGAATTCTACAACTACTAAATTGTAGTGACTGTCCATATTCGGTTTATTGTTTGACTCGAACATCTTTGCATGAATCATGTAGACACTTCATGCACTTGACCTAGAAGTAGAAATTCTGTCCAACTCTCATAGGAACTTAAGTCAAAGTTGAAACTATGACTAGTATACTTGATTCTTCAATTTCACTTGAATCACAAAACTGCTACATAGAATGCTAATAATCCGAAAAAAATAAATTACAAACATTATTTTTAACTAGAAAAGAGTTATGAAACTCTAACATAATTGAAGTCTCAAATAATTCAGTTTATTTGATATCCAAAGATAAACAAAATTTCAAAACCCTAAAAGCCCTAAAAACCTAGATCTTATTAACTTTAACATCAAAATTCTATAAAAATAATTATGAATCTTATAATATTATCTTATAATAATTAAAAGCATGAAAATATGATCAAGAAAATAAAAGTTTAGGTCATTAACATTTAACTTGTTTTAGGATATAGAAAAGAGTATATAAACAAATTTTGATTTAATGTGCATACTTTATAAAAATTTGAAAATTTATAAAATTTTCAAGGGATTTAATAAAAAGAAAGGGAACATCTCTCCCATTCAAAATTTTAGTCATATCTATCCTCTTCCCAAAATCTTAATCATTTTGTATTTCCCACACTCCAACACCCACTTCTCTCTCTAAAACTTTTACTCCTCCTTCTCTTTAGAAAATACGAAATTAGAAGTAGACTTTGTGGGAGAGATTTTTTCATTCGATAATTCATGAGTTTATATGAATTTATGCCTTTTGGTGACCAATTTTAGTGGAGAGAACCCCCAAATAGATTACGAGAGAGATTGGGTATCCAGAGAGACAAAATCTCTCTTTTCTCTCTTTTCTTATCTCTAAAACCCCCATTCTTTCCCCTCTCTCTCTAACCCACGAAAATAATCAGTCAAGAACATCATTTTACTAAAAAAATATTCACCATCTATTGTTATACATCAAGGTAAAATCGAATCCCTCACATTTCCTTTACTTTACCTTCAAAGTTTTACAAGTCTTCTTACACTTTTTTCTTCTTCTACACCATTCTTTATGAACATTCATGTTCATAACCATGAACGTTGAGTTTGATGACGATGGTGGTAGGATTTCACCCAAAAACAACATGTATGTTGTTTGATGGTGAAATCCAAGGACCAAAACCTATGTTAAACCCTAAAATATGGATTTTTACTAGTTTTAAATGTTTATCCACCACATGCATCCAATTTTTCCTTTAAAAACATCATTGTGAACAAAATATGTCCATGCATGGTCTTCAAACTATGATGCATGTGATAAACATCAAGCTTAAAGGCTTGATGATCAAAGTACATTGTTAATACTGCACGTAAAGGATTTTATTCATGAAAAAAAATTAAATCTCCTTTATTTTGGGTTTTAAGTACTATAACACTCTTATGGTGCACGTACAATCCTAATGCTTTGGATCTAAGTTTTCTCTAGTTATACATGAAACAAAAATTATCCAAAGCACAAAACCTATATAGCATACAAATTTGGTACATGAATCATAAAACTAGTTAGAAGAATACCTCTTATTTGTAGCCTGTAGTTGTTGGTCTTTCAAGAGCTTAGCACCTCAAGTGTGATGCCTCAAACAAGTCACAAACACAATGAACAAATGGAGTACTTTGATAGAGAGAGGCTAGAACCACCAAAATCAGCTAGGGTTCTCTTAGAACCCTTTTTGGGTGGGAATTTGGAGCTAAGGGGTTACTTTTATAGTGTAGAACTCATATGGTTTCAATTTGTAAACCCTAATTCATTCCTTGTGCCTTTAATCCAGTAATCCATATGATAAGCCTTGTGGACTAACACTTCATGGACTCTTACATAAACTTAGTCCATCGCTAATCAATCATTGATCATTGGCCCAAACTATATGTATTACTGATTTACGTAATCAGTCCCCTTAATTTAATTAATCTCTTTTGATCACTAAATTAATGTCAAACGAATTCTTGACCAATATTAATTAAATATTATGATTTCTCAATTAATATATTATACTTATAATATATTAATAAATCACAAATAACCTTTTTCTCAAATATCCATCCTGTCAAATTGTTCTGGTGAAGGCAACCCGAAATGGACCATACTACTCTCGGGTCAATACATACCAATTATAGTTATGGGATTAGACACCTAATCCAACACTTTTCTTTTAAAATCCCAAAAAAATCGAGACCGAAATTTTTTGTTTTTAATTATAATACTTGTAAATCTGTTTGAGTAAAACATTACTAATATCACTTTAAACCACAAAACCATAGTTACATGTTTCAAAAACCATAATGTCAAATAGTATAATGTCAAAGTACAATCTCAGGGTTCTCAAATGCAGAATCACGTGTGGTTGATGCGTTGCTACCCTGCCGACTCCTTCCTCTTAGATGAAGAAGTACCTGAAAACAAAACTGAAAACCATAAGCACAAAGCTTAGTGAGTTCCACCATCATACCGCATACCATACAACCATACATACCGTCGGGCAGTTCTGGGGTGCCCGACTGTCACACCCCCGAACCAGACGGCGGAAATGTCCGAGGGCTCGCGTGACTTTAATTGAATATCATCACAATGAATATACATGAATCATAACATAAACATCACCATGCTCAATATATTACAACTGGAATTGTTCACATCAAGTACATTGTTTTAACATTACACATTCATAACACAAATTGTTTGAGTGTTTTCAACAACATAACATCCTAACATTACTTCATATTACCCTTCCGCTTACCTGTTACCTGAGAATACAAGTGATTGGAAAAACATCAACATATGAAATGTTGGTGAGTTCATAAGCAATGTTGTGAAAAAATGATTTTGTATAGTTTGTAAAACCCAGAAAATCTGATATTTTCTGAAAAGACTTTTGTTTATCAAAGCATGAAGATCCATAAGTTGATGCATGAATGATTTCAAAAACATATATATGAAGGGTATTTTGTATTATAGTTATAAAAATTTCGAGCGAGTAGTATTGAATTCCCCGGAAAACCCGATGTTTTTCGGTGCTGACAGGTATCTATGATTACTGATTTTTGTATTTTCATATCGAATGAATATTGATTACTCCACATTTTATATCGTCCTAATTTCGTCTACTTTGATTTCTCATAAGCCTTAGCGAACGAAGAGAAGAGGAACACTATGTCCTACTATTATCGTAAGTACCTTAGGCTGTCGGGAATGCGAAAGACACGATGGTCCAACTCGCATTTGATTACTTTGACCTTACTAGCCTTACTAATGGGCCACTAAGGCCCAATAGCACATAAAAGCTATTGAAAGTCCTTTTACACGGAATTGGGTCAAAGGAGGCCCAATAACATATAAGCTTTATCCCTTTGGGCCCAAATATCATTTTGATGGACTTGCAAGATCCATCAAGCATGATTTGAAACTCTCAAGCCCAAAGTTTGTAAGTTTACTCATCGTAGTTCTCGCGTATCTATTGAAGTGTTTGATTTAACGGTTGTTGTTTTTGTATTGATTCGAGACCGAATCAATTCGTTTGTAACGATATTTGGAGTTGAACGTGTATTCGTTTTCCATTTTGTCGGTAGTCGTGGATTTTGTATTTTGACTTAATGAATTAATTTGTTTAAAAGTAGAATTTGACATTTTCACTACCTTTCTTTTTATAAAAATACAATTTTAGTCCTTTATATAAAAGAATTTCATTTTTAGTCCTTAAAACATTTTCTTGACACTTTTGCATCATAAACTTGTTAAAAAGACAGTTTTAACCCAAAATTTATTTGGTTAACAAATTCAGCCCTTATAGAATGGTATTTCTCGGTTAAAACCCTATTTTTTGCAACTTTTACAGTTTTGGCCCAAAATCCAAAAACTTTACATTTTTGGTCCTTTTTGATAGTGAAAAGCATTTTTGACCCTTGAAATAGTTTTATTACGCTATTTATCCCCTTTTTTGAAGAAAGTTTCATTTCAGCCCCTTAAATTGTCATTTTTCGCAATTTTAGGCTTATTGGGCTAAAAAGCCCAAAATTAGCCCATTAAGCTAAAAATTTACATTTCAAGTCCTTTGAAAATTTTATTATTCAGAAAAAACATTATGGAAACTGTTTTGACTCTCTTGGCCCTTAAGAAACCGTGACTTGACCATTTTTAACCCTAGTTTTGTATATTTGACATTTTAAGCCCAAAAATGGGTTTTTATGTGGAAATATGTTTATCATAATCTTATAAGCTATTATCCTTGACTTTTTTAGTGTAAAATAACTTAGATTATGTTTGTTTCTCTTCTCATATCATAGATCTCGAGATTCACCCCTTTTTAGTTACATATTTATCACAAAAACACACACACACACATATATATATATATGCATAAAATCACACATAGCATACATATACACATAGATCTACACATTTTCTTGTATTCTCCCCCATAAAACACATGAAAACCGAAAAGAGAGGGGTATGAAGCTCACCTTGAGTTGTAGTTTCGGTCTTGAAGAGAGAAAGGAAGAAAGTTTCGATCCTAGCAAGTCCTCTTGGTAGATCTCGAATTTAGTGGCTTCTTGGATGCAAGATCACAAGTTTGAATAGATTTAGGAGAGATTTTTGATAAACCAAAGAATCTAGATCATAGATCTAAACATAAACTTACCTTGAATGATGATTTTTGAAGAAGAAACTCCTTATCAAGCTCTATATCTCAAAATTTTTATGAAGAATGGAGAGAGTTTCTTTGAGAGATAGTTTGAGTGAAATATGTGTGTGTTTGTGTTGTGTTCGTCCGAGAGAAAAGAGAGAGGAGAAGAGAGAGTGGGTGAGGTGATGGTTGTATGGAAGCATGGGATTTTTGCATGGAAACCCAACAAATAATAGTGAGGTGGCCATGAGAAGTCAACTCTCTCTTTCCTTTGTGGTTTGGGCCGAGAATGGAGAGGGGAAAAGAAAACGATTGGGCCTTGTATGCTTAAGCCCATTTTATGGTTATGTTAGATGATTTTTGGCCCAATAAAAATCAAAGAATGATTTTTATGATCTATTAGGGCTAATTTAAATTTGTTGTGACCCAATAAGGCCCATTAAAGATAACCTAATTGATTTTAGGCTTATAAGGCCCAAAATACTAAGTTTCATGTTTATGGGTCCAATTAGGGCCCATTTGAGGGTTCTAGGTTCAAGATAGTTAAATTGGAAACTTATTGATCTACTAGGTCCAATAAGAAAATCCTAGCCCAAAATGGACTTAAACCAGGATTTCAAGGGTTTTCCAATTCTTTGTTGACTATTTTTAGTGCTTGAATGAAGTATTTGATGAAGTTTTGTTGTTACTGAATAAGCATCATACATGCTTTCACATTGTTGGCTCACATTTGTTATCATTGTTTAATGTAAACAAGGCATCAAATTCCTAGTTGTGACATCATCCCCCCGTTAGAGGGAATTTCGTCCCGAAATTCTTTTGAAAGTTAGATTTTAGAATGCGAGAATAGGTGAGGGTACATATGCTTCATTTGATCTTCGCGTTCCCATGTGAATTCTGGTCCGCGTCTTGCGTTCCATCGAACTTTCACGATCAGAATGCGGCTCTGCTTGGTACGCTTCACCTCCCTGTCCATGATTTCAACTGGTTCCTTGATGAACAAGAGATTCTCATTGATTTCAATTTCTTCAAATGGGATGACGAGAGTCTCGTCAGATAAGCAGTTTTTCAAATTGGAAATGTGGAACACAGGGTGTACACTGCTGAGTTAAGCGAGTAGTTGCAGTCTATAAGCCACTGGACCGATTCGGGCAAGAATCTCGAAGGGTCCAAGGTATCGAGAGTTCAGTTTGCCCCGCTTCCCAAAACGAATCACTCCTTTCCAAGGAGAGACTTTTAGTAGCACCCTATCTCCAACTTGAAACTCCAAGGGCTTTTGTCGTTTATCGACGTAGCTTTTTTGTCGGTCTCGTGATGATTGCAGTCGGGCCCTGATTTGAATTATCTTCTCGTTCGTCTCGCGTATAATTTTTGGTCCCTTTAAGGCATTGTTTGGAGTTTCTCCTCTTGCTAGCTGGGTGTCTCCTACCTCCGCCCAGCACAGCGGTGATCTACATTTACGCCTGTATAATGCTTCGAAAGGAGCAACTTTGATACTCGAGGGATAACTGTTGTTGTATGAGAACTCGATCAAAGGCAAGTAGGTATCCCACGATTTTCCAAAGTCTATTACACACGCGCGAAGCATATCTTCTAATGTTTGGATGGTTCGCTCGCTTTGGACATCCGTTTGTGGGTGGTAGGCAGTGCGCCAAAAGCGGGATGTAAAATTACTATCTCTATCTGAGATGATAGATACAGGTACTATGTGGAGTCTCATGATTTCCTTGATATAGATTATTGTCAGGCGCTCCATCTTGTATGATTCTTTTATTGGTAGGAAATGGGCGGATTTCGTTAGTCTATCAACTATTACCTAGATCGTGTCTAAACCATCTGTCGACATGGGTAGTTTGGTCACAAAATCCATGGTAATCCTTTCCCATTTCGACTCTGGAATTACTGGTTGCTGTAGTAATCCGGAGGGCTTTTGATATTCCACCTTTACTTTAGCGCAAGTAAGGCATTTGCTAACGTAAGTGGCAATCTCTGCCTTCATATTAGGCCACCAATAATGTTGCTTAATATCCAAGTACATTTATTATGAACCTGGATGGATGGAGTATCGCGTCTTGTGGGCTTCGTTCATGACTACCTCTCTGAATCCCCCAAGTTTAGGGACCCATATGTGGTTCATGAAGTAATATGCTCCATCTTCCTTCGTCTCAAAGTTCTTCTCCATTCCACGCAGCGCTTCACTTGTTTGGTTTTCCACCTTCATGGCATCTGACTGGGCTGTTCTGATTTGCGAGTTCATGTGGGATTGGATGGTTATCGAGAGAGCTTTCACACGACGATTTGAGTATTCTTTTCGACTCAAGGCATCGGCTACCACGTTAGCCTTGCCTGGGTGGTACTTGATTTCGCACTCGTAGTTGTTTAGCCGTTCGACCCATCTTCGTTGCCTCATGTTTAGCTCTTTTTGATTCAAGATGTGTTGGAGACTCTTGTGGTCGGTGAAGATGGTGCACTTATTACCGTAAATGTAGTGCCTCCAAATCTTCAGTGCGAAGACCACTGCTCCCAGCTCCAGATCGTGGGTCGTGTAATTCACTTCGTGCGTCTTTAGTTTCCGGAACGCGTAAGCTATCACCTTTCCACGCTGCATGAGTACACAGCCTAAGCCCTGATTTGACGCATTGCAGTAGACTATAAAGTCTTCCGTTCCTTCGGGTAGCGATAGCACTTGCGCACTGCAGAGTGCTTGCTTCAGAGATCGAAATGCGGCTTCCTGCTTGTCCGTCCATACGAAAGGTACGCCCTTTTGTGTAAGCATGGTAAGCGGTTTCGCCGTCTTAGAGAAGTTCTGGATGAATCTCCTGTCATAGCCTGCGAGACCCAGAAATTGGCGAATTTTCGTGGGTGTTGTTGGAATTGCCCATCCTTTGATGGCCTGTATTTTAGAAGGATCGACATGAATTCCTTCCTAGCTAACAACATGTCCCAAAAAGTTCACACTTCGGAGCCAAAACTCGCACTTGGAGAGTTTTGCGTATAACTTTTTGGTTCGCAAGGTTTCCAGGATTTGTCGAAGATGTTGGCCGTGTTCCTCTTTGTTTCGGGAATAGACGAGGATGTCATCGATGAAAACGATAACGAAGTTATCAAGGAATGGTCGGCAGATTTGATTCATTAAGTCCATGAATGCGGCAGGAGCATTCGTTAGACCGAAGGGCATTACAACAAATTCGTAATGTCCGTAACGAGTTCGGAAGGCGGTTTTCAGAATATCCTCCTCCCGGACCTTGAGTTGGTGGTATCCAGATCGCAGATCTATCTTTGAGAAGTGACTAGCTCCTTGGAGCTGGTCAAATAGGTCGTCGATTCGTGGAAGTGGATATTAGTTTTTGAAAGTGAGCTTGTTAAGTTCTCTATAGTCGATACACATCCTGAAGGTACTGTCTTTCTTCTTGACAAAGAGAACCGGAGCTCCCCAAGGTGAGAAATTGGGTCGGATGAATCCTTTGTCCAAAAGCTCGCTAAGTTGACTGGACAACTCTTGCATCTCCGCAGGAACCAATCTGTAGGGCGATTTGGTGATGGGGGTAGCTCCTGGTACAAGGTCAATTCGAAACTCGACTTGTCTTTCTGGGGGTATCCCCGGAAGATCATCAGGGAAGACATATGGGAACTCACAAGCTACTGGAATGTCTTGAATGTTGACCTTTTTCTTGGATTTGTCTACTATATGAGCCAGGAACGTCAATTCCTTCTTTCATAGGTACTTTTGCGCTTTAATGCACGAGATAAGATGAAGGTTCGTGCTGGGTTTGTCTCCATAAATAACTAGGGTTTCGTGATTTGGGAGATGAAGGCGAACGACCTTCTCGTGACACATAATTTCAGCATGGTGGGGGCTTAACCAATCCATGCCGATAATCACATCAAAAATCCTAATGGAAACAGGCATTAAGTTTATTTGAAAGATGTGATGATTTAAGGCTATGGTACATCCGATATAGATTTCCCCAGTGGATTTTGTCTTCCCATTAGCCATTTCCACCATGAAGGTTTCATTAAGCTTCTGGGGTTGTTGTTTTAACAAGTGTTTGAATTTATTCCTCACGAAATTTTGTTCTGCTCCGGTATCAAATAGGATGCATGCATAAGTGTGGTTTAGGAGAAACATACCGGTAACAACAGCGGGATCCTGGACCGCTTCTCCCTGACCCATAGCTAGCATCCTTCCTAAGCCTCCATTTCCGGGGTTGTTGGTGTCGGGGCAGTTTCAACGGATATGCCCGGTCCTTCCATATCCGTAGCAAGTGGGGCTTGCTCCTGTGTTATTGTCGTTGTTGTTGGTGGTGGTGTTGTTGTTGCGGTTGCTGTTGTTGTTGTTATTGTTGATTCCTTTTGGTTGATTCTGGGGAGGATAGGTTCTGCAATACCTTGCTGTGTAACCCTTCCGATTGCAACTGGTGCAATGCATTTCTCTGCATTCTTTATTATGGTGGAGATCGCATTTGTTGCACTTTGGAAGAGTTCCCGAATACTGCCGAGGAGCACTTAGATTAGCTGAGGCTGGAGCATGTGGTGTTAGTGGAACTTGGGTGGTTGCAGCGTTGACTGTCACTGTTTGTTGCTTCTTGGACGATTCCGAGCCTTGGCGGCCCTTCCTCTTTTTGTTCTTTCTTTTCTTGTTGTCACTCTCTTTCTTTCCTTCAGCTTCTCACCCTTCTTGTTGTTGTGGTCGTACAGTTTCTTGGCCAATCTCTTGGCACTGTCGAAAGTTTCAGGTTTTGTAGTGATCACATTTCCTTGAATTGGGGAGGTCAATCCCCAGATGAATCGTTCGATTTTCTTTCCTTTAGACGTAATCATGCCAGGGCACAGTAATGACAGCTCGCTAAACCTTGATATGTATGCATCTATATCAGAGTTTCGGACAGTGAGATCCCACAACTCTTGCTCCATCTTCTAAATTTCGCCACGAGGGCAGTACTCAGCCATCAACATTTCTTTCAGCTCCGTCCATGGCATAGAGTTGGCTACAGGGAGAGTCATGGCCTCTATATGTCCATTCCACCAGGTGAGGGCCTGGTCGACGAACGTGCACGCGGCAAACTTCACTTTCACCTCCTCGGGGCATTCACATATTTCAAACACTGATTCCACCTTCTCAATCCATCTTGTCAGGGCTATCACTCCACCCGTGCCATTAAAGGTTCGCGGCTTGGCATTGGTAAAATCTTTGTAGGAGCATATTTTCGTAGGTCCTTGATTGATTCCATTGTTTGAACTTCCAGCCCCTTGTCCATTGACTCCTTCATTGTTCCCTTGGTGAATCTGTGCCATTGTTGCAGTGACCGTAGCAGACACAGCTGCTTGGAATGCAGCTGAGTCAACTTCTGGTGGGGTTGGCCCAAGGTTACCGCGAGTTGGTCGTTGAGGCATCTTTCTGTCATGGAATGGAAAGATGTTGAGTGCCTATGGTTTTGTGAGATTGTGATCCTATAAACTAGGTGTGTGGCACGAACTTAAGCAATTTCACAAATTAGCATACAATCATGGATATATAACACATAGCAGATTACAACATCACAGTAGAACACATAAAATTTTCCATTAATATTATCCGCATTTTGATACATGAAAACTTTGCTCAAAAGAGCATACATAAGTGGTGTAAGTTTGGCAGCATAACGACTCTATGAGTAGTGTAATCACTTAAACATAGAGTCGATGGTACATAGCATGGATCCTAGTAACATAATGTTAAAGCTGGATACAACTAGTCCTAGTCATGGTGGGATGCGCCAGGGGCTGGTGCTGAGGAAGTGGACGCTCCCTGAAGACGAGCCACCTGTCGTTCCGCATCTCGGAGTCGAGCCTCCCACCTTGCCTACCTCATGTGGAACTCTCGGATAACCTCTCGCGTTTCCTGCTCTACACGCTCGACCCTAGTCCGCATCTGGTGCATCTGATCGGCGGTGCTCTGAGCTTGGTCGCCAGTGTTCCACAATCATCTCACCATGACCAGAAGAGCAAGATCGGTCGGTCCTCCTTCCCTCAGGTCATAAAACTCGCGTGACATGCTGAACGGGGGTCGCTGTCCCTGCTGTCTGCTCCACCTCCAAAGGTCGATACCCCATGGGGGGTGTAGGACCAGTGGGGCCTACCCGTTAAGCGGGCACCCTAACAGGATAAGGGGGTTGATGACTTTGAATCTGAGTCCGAATCACCATCTTCTTCTTTGTTGGATTCCTCCTCGAGACCTTCTTCGGCTTCCTCTTCTTCCTGGTCCACCACGGGCTCGGCAGGTCCGCCTTCAGCTTTCGCCTCAGGTTCCCCTTCGGATTCCTCCACGGGGTCTTCCTTGGGTTCCTCTTCAGACTCCTCCTCGGGGTCTTCTTCAGGTTCCTCTTCAGACTCCTCCTCGGGGTCTTCTTCAGGTTCCTCTTCAGACTCCTCCTCGGGGTCCTCTTCAGGTGCTTGACCTGCAGGAAGGTCAAGGCCGAGCATCAGAGACCTAACGGCAAGATGGAGCCGTTGGATATCCCACTGTGTAAATGGGAGGATATTACGATGGATTTTATCACGAAGCTTCCTAGGACCGCGCGGGGGATGGATTCGATATGGGTCATCGTGGATCGATTGACCAAGAGCGCCCACTTTATTATGATTCAGGAGAGCATCTCGGCCGAGAAATTGGCCGATATCTATATCAGGGAGGTGGTGGCGCGGCACATAGTGCCAGTTTCGGTGATTTCAGACAGAGACGTGCGGTTTACTTCCAGGTTTTGGAAGAGGTTTCATGACGAGCTGGGTACTTGTCTGCATTTTAGCACCACTTTTCACCCGCAGACGGATGGCCAGAGCGACCGGACCATCCAGACTCTGGAGGATATGCTGCGGGCATGCGTTTTAGATTTCGGAGGTAGTTGGGATACCTACCTCCCGTTGACGGAGTTCTCGTATAATAACAACTATCATGAGAGTATCGACCGTCCTCCCTTGGAGATGTTGTATGGGAGGAGGTGCAGGACCCCGATATGTTGGGGCGAGGTTGGCCAGAGAGTAATGGGGAACACCGAAGTAGTGCTCGAGACGACAGAGAAGATTCAGCAGGTCCGGAGCAGGCTTCAGACTGCTCAGAGTCGGCATAAAAGTTACACCGATAAGCGTCGATCAGACCTGGAATTCCAGGTCGGGGATATGGTGCTCCTGAAGGTGTCGCCATGGAAGGGCGCCATCCGATTCAGGAAGCGGGGCAAGTTGGGCCCAAGGTATATCAGACCGTTCAGGGTTGTAGCCCGGGTGGGCAAGGTGGCGTACTGGCTGGATCTGCCAGCCGAGCTCAGTCAGATCCACGGCACTTTCCACGTCTCTCAGCTACAAAAGTGCCTAGTGGACGATACGGCGATGGTACCCTTGGAGGACATTCAGGTTGATGGCAGCCTGAATTACATCGAGCGACCTATGGCAATCCTTGACCGGAAGTCGAAGGATCTGAGGAACAAAAGAGTAGAACTCGTGAAGGTGCAGTGGCGGCACCGGAAGGGGTCAGAGTGGACTTGGGAGCCGGTGAGTGAGATGATGGTGCACTACCCCGAGCTGTTTCAGGATCGAGCGGCAGACTTCGAGGACGAAGTCTAAAATAAGTGGGGGAGATTTGTAGCACCTGGTTCTTGGTATGTATTCTGCTATTAAATCTTCCTTTATTTTTGCGTTTTTGGCCTTGGACTCGGCGAGTCGAAGGACTGACTCGCCGAGTAGAAGCGGGATGAGGCGCGGGGTTTAAGTTGCGGACTCGGCGAGTCGGGTCCCGGACTCAGCGAGTAGCCGCTGTTTAGACAAAAAACCTAATCCAAGGGTTTGCACCCTATTTAAACAACTTTATGCAGCCTCCTTTCCCCCCTTTATCCTCCCAAACACTCCTCATAGAAACCCTAGCTGTTTTTGAGAGGATCTAAGGCCTTTTGAGTGATTCTTGTGAGTTTTGATTTCAAGGAAGAAGGAAGATGTAAGGTCAAACCTTGAAATATGATAATGTTTAAAACAGACTCAGCGTCAGCACATATCTCAGTATCAGCACCAGCGTGTCAATTGTTCAGTTTGTAATAGTTTAGTTTGTTCAGTGCATTGTAACAAATCTTGTATTTATCGTGTTTCCTTAGCTATCTCAATTAGTTAGCTAGCGTATCCCTGAAATGTAGGGATTGTCTAGAATAGTTGTATATAATTTCTTGTATAGGTTTGTGAATGGTTACGCCTTTCAAAAACCCTAATCGCTGCTTTGTGCATACGATAATCTCTTTGTGAGATTATCTTTCTTAGTGAAAGTTTTTCTTCGTGAATTCCTCTTGTTCTTATTTACCGTCATTGTTTGATATATTGATTGATCTAAAGGCCTCTTCAATTGGTATCAGAGCAGGTTTCTCATATCAAACAAATGGCTTCATCTTTTTCTTCATCAAACTCATCAAATCATCCTTCTGCTAAAATTCCTCCTTTTGATGAAACAAACTTTGCTATGTGGAAAATAAAGGCTCTATATGCCTTAGAGTCGGTTGATGAAGACATGTTGGACATCGTTGAGAATGGTCCTTATGTTCCGATGTATCAGCCCCTTAAAAATAATGTTCCTGATGGTACTATGAAGAAAACTCCCAAAGAAAACTGGACGGCAGATGACAAGAGAAAACATGGTCTAGATGTTCGTGCTCGTGCCGCAATCAGCTACTCTCTGCCATACAACATCTTTGGGCTAGTTCAAAATTGCATCTCAGCAAAAGAGATGATGGATACTGACTGTATCTTTTGAAGGCACTGAAGAAGTCAAGGCTACTCAAATAAATGATCTTAACCGAAGGTATGAACATTTTTTTGCTAAGAAAGGTGAAACCTTGACTCAAACCTTTAACAGATTCAATACTCTTGTTAATGATCTTCGGAGACTAGACCAGTTGAAGCATAGAACTGTTCTAGTGCAGAAGTTTTTGGATTCTCTGGGTGCAGGTTGGGAGAATCATGTTGATGTGCTGAAAAACAGTGAGAAGATCAACTCTATGGACTTACAAAGTCTCTATGGAAATCTTCGATACTATGAAGAATCCAAGCTTCAAAGAAAGGAACTAATGAAAGATTCTCAGCGTGAATCATCTGTAGCTTTGTTCTCCAACAAAAAGCTAGTGTCAGATTCAGACACTGAAAGTAATTTAGATACTGATTCATCTAAAACTGACACTGATGATCTTGAAAAAGTTGTGGCTAGTGCAACTTTGATTGTAAAGACTTTTGAAAAATCAGGTCGAAACTTCTCAAAGTTTCAAAAGAAGATGGGTGGAAAGTTCTCAAAAGGATCAGGAGCTGATAAAAGGCATGGTGCTGATAAGAAAGAGAAGGCTCAGTGCTTTAACTGTGGGAGCCTGATCATTTTGCAAAGGAATGTAAACAAAAGAAACAACGCTCAGATGAATACTGGAAGCAGAAGTACAACAAGCTGATTGAGAAGCTGAAAGCTGAGAACTTGGAACATAAAGTGCTTGTGGCTGAAGAAGAAAAATGGAAAACTGATGAAGAGTCATCAGATGATGAAGTCAAGTGTCTAATGGTAAAAATAGAAGACCCGGTTGTTTTTGATAAAGACAAAAGTACATTTGATGCTGATATGTCTGATGCTGTTGAAAATTCCAGGAAGCACAACACTGACTCTTCTTCAATGTACCAGGTTAAAAACTTTGTTTCCTATTCAATGAATGAAAAAATCAAAATGTTTGAGTATTTGGGTGTCATTAATTCTAAGAAGAATCAAACTATAAGAAATTTGCAAAATCAAATTGATCTTCTTGAAACTGATATATCCATGAAAAATAGCATTATTGATTCCACTTAGGAAAATCTTAGAATTACTAGTCTGTCAAATTCTTCTTTGTCTGCTGAAATTGACAATGTTAAAAATCTTTTGATCAAAGAACAAACTGTGCTTCACACTTGGGCAAAATCTCACAAGAATGCAAATTATATTATTTCAGCTCAAATTCCACATTCATGTGAGAAAATTCTTGGGGGTAATTTTGCAAAAGCTGAAAAAGTTTTTAAATCACAAGAAAAGGATTCTGAGTTCTATTCCATGAATGAGATGAAAAACAATTTCAAAAATAAGTTTGTCAGTAACTCTTTTATTAATCAAAGTTTAATTGATGAATACTGTATTACTAATTCTGATGGTATTACTAAGTGTAATGTTGAAATTACCGGAATTGATCCTACCTCTTATCCTGCACATCTTGTAAGACCAACTCCTCTAACTGAGAATATTATTGCTTTTCCTATCTCAAATGGAGTGTTTCATGCTGTTCATGAACAACTTAAGCATTTCCCTTATTGCAATCCATCTGTGAATGAGTCAAAATCAGACACTGATAGCTCATCATCTAACACTGATCAAACTCCTTCTGACACTGAATTCAGTTGTGACTCAATGATAAACAAAAGGACTCAAAGCTCTCTTGGTAAATCTTACATGTCAAAATGTGTTAAATCAAAAAATTTGCTCACCAAGAAGAACTTTGGTACTAGAGTTTGTTACAGATGTGGTGATTCCTCTCACAAGATCAGTGAATGTTCTTTTGATAAATCATCCTCAAGAGCTGAAAATATTAAAGTTAGAAATGAAAAATGGACTCTTAAGTCAAATTCTTTAAACTGTCTTCCTAAGGAGTGTTATAATCTATTATCAAATAACTTTGTGAATGACCCATCTTCGAATGGGTCAGTGTGTTCTAACTAGTTTCTCAGCACTGCAGGGTCAGGAGCATCTTTGGTACTTAGATAGTGGTTGCTCAGGGCATATGACAGGATCAAAGTCTCTCCTGGAAGATTATGTCAAGAAAACTGGTCCTGCAGTTACTTATGGAGATAATGTTGAAAAGGGAAAGGTTGTTCTTGAACATGTCAAGACTTCAGAGCAACTTGCTGATATCTTCACAAAGGCACTGGATTCTCAATCAACTGCTTACATTATCGGAGAACTAGGAATGATTACCTTGTAATTAATTCTGTTGTTTAATTGTGCTAATGTTTGATATTGTCTTATAAGCCGATGTACATTGTGCTGATGATGACATACTGGTGATATTTGCTACTGAGCACTTTGGTTTGACTTCTTATCTTTTTTCTCTTCTTCAAGTCTTCTAAACAAAAGTTGAATGATTCACTGTATTAAACCATACACTGATAACAACTTGAAACTCCTTGCCGATGGTTAGATCAAAAACACCAAGATCTATCACACGCAACTACCCCTTCTTACCAATCTTACACTGACTCTATGATTCAGTGTGACAAAACACACGCTGATGAGAGTCTAAAAATCTTTGCCGATGGTTAGATCAAAAACACCAAGATCTATCACACGCAACTACCCCTTCTTACCAATCTTACACTGACTCTGTGATTCAGTGTGCCAAAACACACGCTGATGAGAGTCTAAAAATCTTTGTCGATGGTTAGACCAAAACACCAAGGTTTATCACATGCAACAATCCCTTCTTTACCTTCCTCTTATTCAGTGTCTAATGATTCAGTAAGATAAACCACTCACTGATAAAGTCACAACACTCTGTGCCGATGGTTAGATAATGTAACTAGTATCTATCACACGCACTAATCTCCTTGCTAGCCCCAATTAAGCAAGTTGTACCTTGAATTGACGGAGAAATATTTTTCAGCATGTAACTTCTGTAACACTGATCTCAGCGCTTCCGCAAACACTGATTGACGTTTCACCTTCAGTCAACGGCTCTTTTATCCAACGGCTATTTTCTGCTCTGACAGGTTGTTACGATACGACGCTATTTTTAATGAAGATAATCATTACCTTTTTAAACCCCCTTTTTCATTCCATATTTAAACCTCTCTCACCCTTAGTTTAACTTTTCCTTCCACAATTTTGAACTTCCTTCAAAACCCTAGAACTCTAAAATACTCTCCAATGGCGGCATCTCTGTTCACTTACTCCCCCACCTCTCGAAGGGTCGTTCCTGCCCCAAACTCTCCTCCACTTCCAATTCACATCAAGGCAACAAATGTCGTCTTCAACCCTGATATTCCAGAGGTTCATCGAGGTCTTGGACTCGATGATTTTGTCAATTTCTTAGCCTCTTGCCACCTACGATATGCAATCAGTGATGTCCCGTCCGAGTTCTTCCCTGAACAAGTATGTGAGTTCTACTACACTGCAACTGTCAATGACGACAATAATGCCATCATCGGAACCATTGGCCATGGAAGACACTCTGTCTTCATCACCGCAGAACTTCTCAGTGCTGCCTTAAGGTTACCTATCTTTGAACCTTTCTCTGAACCTCCCACTATTGAAAGGTGTAAACGTATGTTTGATCAACTGGGTTATGATCACTCAAAGGCTAGTACTCGATCAGCTCTTATTTTGCACCAATGTATGACCCCAGGTTGGAAATTTTTCACCGGTGCTCTATGCAAGTGTGTGGGTCACAAGTCTCGAAGTGGTGATCAGTTGAGTAATTATGAGCAACAAGTCGTCTACTCCCTTCTTCTCAACAAAAGACTGGATTATGGGGCTCTATTCTTTGATCAGCTTGTTCACCTTCTTCGTGCAAATATGCGCGCTGATCATGTTCCGTTTCCACGCTGGATTGCTCTGGTGTTCGACAAATTCTTCGCTGCAGATTACTACTCTCACTCTGGCAATCCCATCCAATGCCCTCGAATGTCTATTCGTATGTATCAGGATGATCCTTTGGATACTGACATTGGAATCTCCTATAGGATGAGAGAATGGATTGCAAATCCATACACTGTGCCTTCTCTCACCGCTGACACTGATGAAGGAGGTGCTGATGGTAATCATGTTGATCATGCTGATCAAGAGGATGAACACCATGATGGTGGTCATTTCTCTCCTCAACTTTCTCATCACATCATCTCGGATACTGACAAAGCTTCCTCAGCACCAAAGGATTCCATGAATCAGGGGGAGCAACCATCTCAGGGGGAGCATCCCTCGCAAGGGGAGCATCCCTCACAGGGGGAGCATCCGTCACCAGCAGCTCACCACTCTTCTCCGAGGATGCCACCTAGCTCTCCAGTCGCTCCAGTTTCCTCAGTTGTTCAAATTCCAGCTTCAGCATTTACTGAACTTATGACACTGACTAGGGACATGAGTCAGCGTCTTCTTCGTATTGAGGCTGATGTTCAACAGATAAAGGAGGTTCTCCTACTTACTCCTCCCTCTGGTCCCAAATCTGATGATGCTCAAAAAGGGGGAGATACTGATGATGATGTTGATGCTGATGGTGAACCAAATGATCATGCTGATGGTGAACCAAATGAGAAAGACACAGAACCTGCTGACAACACCATCATTCAGCCTGAATCACCCAAGCCCATTCCTGAGTCTGATTCTGCGGAGCATAATAGTCCAGCAGCTTCTGAAAAGCTGATTGAAAATAGTGAGCATGATGAAGAGTATGATGAACCTGATGATGAATGTCAAATACTGGATATGAACTTCATTAATCCTCTTATTCCAGTTCAGCAAGAAAGTTCAGATGACCTTGAAGAATCTCATCCGATATCAGTCGATCCTGTTGCTGATCCCATCTTTCCGGTCCAAGGAGAGGATTCGGACGTTGCCAGTGAAGAATCTCATCCGCTGTCTCGAAAGCGTAAGGTAGCAGATACTGACTTGGCTCATTCAGAAACTGATACTTCTCTGACTATGAAGAAACCCAAGTCCATAGTCAGTATTTCAAACCTTGCCGCTGAATGGAACATGTCCCCTGATCAAGTCAAGCAAATTCTTGATGAAGCCAATCGAGCTCAGCTTCTAAAGAACATTGCTCAAGCTGATGAATCTCTTATTCAGCTCAAACTTCAGGCCAAGGGATCTTTTGAAGCTCAGATGCAGAAATTCCTAGAATTTCAGTCCAAGGCTCAGTCTTCTCAACCTCCTCCTGGCCCCAGTAAGCCTAAGACTGACAGTGTTCTTGACCGGATTGATCGAAAGAGATTTGAAGACGTTCTTAATCGGCGAATGTGTGGTGATAAGATCATCAAAGTCAAAGCTTCCAAACCTTGAAACGAGAAAATCCTTACGTTGCTGATCACTCGTCAAGGTCCTCAACATTCATATACTGAAGTTGTCAAGAGGGATGAGCTGATCAGATATGGATATTCGGAATGGATGGAACTGCTCGATCTAGCATCCAAGCAAACCTCAGCTCACTCTTCGGAACTGACTTGTGCTCTTCATCTGCTGATCAAGAAAGTTCAGCGTTTGGATCTTGTTCCTAAAGAACGACCTCAGCATCAAGGCCAAAGGTCGTCTGTTCCTAGATCTCGAAGAACCAAGTTTCAAGTTGATGGTGAAGATGTATTGGTTCTAGACTTTGGTGCTGGTGAAATTAACAATTCTCTTCCTCTCAGTGTTGGTCCGGTTCAGCATCAATTTATCTCAGCTCCTGAACACGGGATGTTCTATCTTGATAAAATAGGAGGATGTGTTTTCAGCGAACTACTGAGATCCCAAAAGCTCCAACCACTCACCTTGTTGGCTTAAGGCAAATGTGCATGAGTCATCAAGATCTATCCGGAGAATTTCACATTCTTATTGCCATGGAGCTGCTGAACAGAAGACAGGAGTTGTTGGATAGTCCTTACTAGCCAGTCAAAATTGAAGCTGAAGCTGAGTATGAAGAATTCCTTTCTAGAGGTGTCTCAATTTAGTTTGTTTTGAACATCATCATATTGGGGGAGATTGTAAAGTCAAACCTTGAAACATGATAATGTTTAAAACAGCCTCAGCGTCAGCACATATCTCAGTATCAGCACCAGCGTGTCAATTGTTCAGTTTGTAATAGTTTAGTTTGTTCAGTGCATTGTAACAAATCTTGTATTTATCGTGTTTCCTTAGTTATCTCAATTCATTAGCTAGCGTATCCCTGAAATGTAGGGATTGTCTAGAATAGCAGTATATAATTTCTTGTATAGGTTTGTGAATGGTTACGCCTTTCAAAAACCCTAATCGCTGCTTTGTGCATACGATAATCTCTTTGTGAGATTATCTTTCTTAGTGAAAGTTTTTCTTCGTGAATTCCTCTTGTTCTTATTTACCGTCATTGTTTGATATATTGATTGATCTAAAGGCCTCTTCAGAAGAGCATAGAAGGATCAAGAGGGGACTGAAGGATTAGAGTTTGGTTCATCATTTGCAGTCTTTGGAAGGTATAAAGTCTGAACCTTGCTCATTCATTTGTTAGATCCCTCTTTGAGGTGATTTAGGGCTTTTATAAGCCATTTTTGGTGGCCAACCATGTTTGCAAACATGGTTGGGGGTTTGGGCTTCTGTATCATGTCAATTTATGAGCCACAAGTCAGATCTAGGTTGCTTTTTGCACCAAGGAAGGCCCCATGCAACAAAAGGACCATTTTAGAGCCTTTTAAGCTCTAATGTTCCATGCATGCACGTAAAGTTTGTAACTTTACGTGCTAGATCGAGTTTAGGGGCCTGGGTCTATCATTTGGTTAAGTGTTGTACATCAGAAATCGAAGTTCTTAGTAAGGAATGTGGTAGACTCGGCGAGTCCATTTCCTGGACTCGGCAAGTCCATTTCCTGGACTCGTCGAGTCCAAGGGTTTTGGTCCCATGTCAGTGAGGGTCATAAGGACCAGTTGAGTGTGGAAAGGGTTTTGGGAGTCCCGAGGAGTGACCCAACATTTTGGACTAAGCAAAGTGTTATGGGAACTCATGATACTCGGCGAGTGCATGAACGGACTTGGCGAGTCCAAGACAATCTTCATGGTACTCGGCGAGTTGTTCATCAACTCAGCGAGTCGAGGACAGAACGTGTTCATAAGATGAAGAGTAACTCGACGAGTTGTTCATACAACTTGGCGAGTCAAGACAGGACATGAGTATCAGTTGATGATGAACTCGACGAGTGGTTCATACAACTCGACGAGTCGGATGTGGATTTAGTCGGTGTTCATTTGAAAGGAAAACTCGTCGAGTCAACGCCTAACTCGACGAGTAGAGACGGGTATGAGGTCTGACGAAAGGATAAGGACTTGGCGAGTTGGCGAGCCAACTCGGCGAGTCAGGTCAACCGGAAGTTGACTTTGACTTTGACTTTGACTTGGTCAAGCGGTAAAATGGTCATTTTACCCTAAGGGTTGATGTCAGTTCCTGACTAAGTGTTTTGTAGGAATTATAGCCGGAGGAGTTCCGGAGCAGCAGCGGCAACAGTTAGAGGATTCCCATACAGTTCAGCAGCTACGAGGTGAGTTACCTTCCAGTAGGGGTGGGTCTAAGGCCACAATGCCGGCCCACTATTGAGGAGTATTTAGAAGATAATTGTCTTTGTGATAATTTATCTTGGTTTGGTATGCGTTTGGTTATGAGTTATATTTGTATGATATGTTACAAGATAGGGATAGTTTCCCTGATAGTGGTCCTTAGGACCAAGGGGTAGGTCAGTACCCGGATATGTCTGAATGTGTGCTTATATCTTGCTATTGTATGCTAGTGGTACGGGTGGAATAGTCCCAAATTACCGACTGAAAGATACCGATGACGATTACCGGTTGAAAGATACGATGAAGATTACCGGTTGAAAGATACCGATGATGATTACCGGTTGAAAGATACCGATGGTATTGTATGGTATGTGGTATGATGGGGGGAACTCACTACGCTTTGTGCTTACGGTTTCAGTTTTGGTTTCAGGTACCTCTTCATCTAAGGGGAAGGAGCCGGCGGTGTAGCATGGCATCACACACATACATATGATTTTCCGCACGGTGTTTTCTAGGATTGTACTCTGATAAGACATTTGATCGTGGTTGTGGATTTCAAATATGATACTTGGTTTTGAGATGACGTGTTTATACAATGTTTTCTAATGAATGTTTTATGAATTACTTAATCAAAAATGAAATTTTTGGGCTTGAATTTTGGGATGTTACATGTTTAAATGTAGAAGTTTGACCTTTTCACTACCTTTCTTTTTATAAAAATACAATTTTAGTCCTTTATATAAAAGAATTTCATTTTTAGTCCTTAAAACATTTTCTTGACACTTTTACATCATAAACTTGTTAAAAAGATAGTTTTATCCCAAAATTTATTTGGTTAACAGATTCAGCCCTTACAGAATGGTATTTCTCGGTTAAAACCCCATTTTTCACAACTTTTACACTTTGGCCCAAAATCCAAAAACTTTACATTTTTGGTCCTTTTTGATAGTGAAAAGCATTTTTGACCCTTGAAATAGTTTTATTACGCTATTTATCCCTTGTTTTGAAGAAAGATTCATTTCAGCCCCTTAAATTGTCATTTTTCGCAATTTTAGGCTTATTGGGCTAAACCGACCTACCCATGTGAAGCCATTCTGGGGTGCTGACCTACCCGTGTCAGACCATTCTGGGGTGCCTGCCTACCATCCAGTCTATCTCACCCGGTCACGGTCTAATGAATCCCTTGTCTAACAGCTCCTACAGCTGTGTAGACAACTCCTGCATCTTAGGAGGAGCCAACCGATATGGTGCCTTGGCTATCGGAGCCGCACCAGGGACTAGGTCAATCCTGAACTCTACCCGCCTTTCCATAGGTATCGTACTCTCGTACCACTGGTACATCACTCACTGTCGCCTTACCCGCCTCTCAGATATCCAAGACATAGGCGACATACCCTGTGCACCCCTGTTGGAGATAGCCTTTAGCTCTCACTATTGAACATAAGGCTAGTCCACGCTGCGGCCTCTCTCCCTGAATCACCATCTTTCCCCCACTTGGGGTCCTGTCCCGGACCAACTGTTGTGCGTAGTCGATCACTGTCCCATTGGGGCTCAACCAATCCATGCCTATAATAAACTTGTTCCCCCACAATGGTATGAGAACCAAGTCTACCAAGTAGCGCTCCTCAAACAACCTTAGAACACAATCCCTGAAAACCTCTAATGCTCGTACTGACCGGTCGTCTGCAATCTCGACCTCTAGAGGGCAATCTAACATGCCCGAAGACTCAGGGAACCTCTTGTTAAGCGCAAGAGAGAAAAATGATCCGGTAGCACCCGAATCAAACAACACCCGAATTGGAATACCGTTCACGTCGAACGATCCTAAAAAAACATATAACATAACACATCAATATCACAAGCGACATGTAGTAAAAGTTAGAGAGAAGAAACCATACCCGTCACCACATCGGGTGTGCCACGTGTCTCCTCGGCTGTCAACTGGAAAGCTCGGCTCCTCACCACTGGAGCCTCTGACTTGACCTTTCGTCCATCCATACCCCGTGTAGTCGCTAGAGTTGGCGCCACCACTAGCATTGCTGCTGCTGTCGTCAACTTGGGGAAGTTGGCCTTTTTATGGCCCCTCTGATTGCAATGAAAGCAAACGAGGTCTGACATTTGAACAGTAGGGGTAGGAGCAGTACAATCCCTACCAAAGTTCCCCGTCTTGCCGCACTTGTAGTAGCCTGATGATCCCGATTTACAAGCTCCATCATGCGGCCTGCCGCATTTCCTACAGTGGCTTTGGCCTAGCTGGCCCTTCGACCTAGTTTCAGATCCCTTTGGTTTCTTCCCCGAAACCCCAATAACCTTCTCTGCCTCTGTCTTCCTCTTCCTGAGGTGCTCCTAATCAATCTCCCTCTCCCTCACCCTAACAATCATGGACTCTAGGGTCGAGAAGGCCGAGTTGCTGACATGCTCTCGAATGTCAGGCCTCAACATGTCATGATAGCGGGTCTTTCGCATCTCCTCATCCCCATCATATTGAGGTACCAACAAATCCCTATCTCGGAACTTGGTGGTGATCTCCGCCACTGTCTCCGTAGTTTGTCTCATATCAAGAAACTCCCTGGCCAGCTGTTGAAGCTCCACAGTTGGCGCAAACTCAGCCTTGAACTTGGTCACAAAATCCAATCAAGTCATGGCCTTAATGGTTGGGGCTCCCAGTGAGTCACCAACCAACTTCCACCAATCCCTAGCTCTGTCTCTCAAACATCCTGCAACAAATTGGAACTTCGACCCCTCCAGGAAGAAGCTCGTCAATTGCGTAGACTCGATGTCTACGATCCATCTCCTGGCAGCAATGGGGTCCTTCACCCCATGAAAGTTCGGCACACCACTTCCCCTGAAGTCCTTTAAGGACAGTATGCGCGTACCCGACTGGATGGACGCCAAGTCACTCCTGAATGTTTGGAGGCAATCCTCCATCAACTCAATAATCCCCTCCTTGATCGACCCGACCCGAGTCACCTCAAGGATACCTCTCTTGATCTCAGACATGATGAACTCGTATAGCCCATCATCAACCTGCTTGGATCCCTCACCCGAGCTTGATCCTAATCCTGACCCTGAACCTCCTGCTCCATGTCGCGTAATCGCCATACTGAAATAAAACACATAAATGCCAGGGTCATACATACTCTCAAGAGGTCTCACACTCTCCAAGTTCCCTGGTTCTTTCTTAGCCCTCTTTGATTTGAGTACGGTTCCTCTGCTTCCAGTAGTATGGGCCCATACTACCTTCCACATCTATCCATACTTTCCTCTGGGATGGCTTCGAATTCACCAAGTCCCTTATACTAATACTACTTTCCAAGCTAATCTTATCCTAGGCTTGTCCGCGGGAACTCTCCGACCTACTCTCCGCCATCAGCTACACAAGGAGTCCCTACCACCCTGCCTTAACTAGCTTGCGAATACTATTACATATTTGCTTACTAGTTAGTTGAAGCTAGCTAGAACCCCTATAAGCACAAAGCAAGCAGCATTCGGGCATTAATTAACCATAACCAAGCATAACCTAATCAGGCTACCATACTGTTGAGTAACCAGCCCTAGCATATAGCTCAATAAACTTATACGACAGGCATATAAGGCATCCTTCCCAGATCCTTAGCCCTAATCTAGCATGCCGTTATCATAATCACATAACATGCATACAAGGCATCCTCCCTAGATCATTAGCCCTAGTCTAGCATGCAGTTCTGATAATCACATAACATAACATACATGTATGGGTATCTTGGGGAAAACTTACTTGAGCTCGGTCGGTCGCACGCATCACACACCTTGTTCTTTCTCAACACTCCTTATTTTTAAATTTTAGAAAACTATTTTTCTTATAAAAATCCATCAAGCCCTCGATTTGAGTCCAGAAACCCCCGAAGGTGTGCCTAAATCCCTCAAACCAAGGCTTTGATACCAACTTGTAACATCCTAAAAAAAATCGAGACCGAAAATTTTTGTTTTTAATTATAATACTTGTAAAAGTGTTTGAGTAAAACATTACTAATATCAATTTAAACTACAAAACCATAGTTACATGTTTCAAAAACCATCATGTCAAATAGTATAATGTCATAATACAATCCCAGGGGTTCTCAAATGCGGAATCATGTGTGAGCGATGCGCTGCTACCCTGCCGGCTCCTTCCCCTTAGATGAAGAGGTACCTGAAACCAAAACCAGAAACCTTAAGCACAAAGCTTTGTGAGTTCTCCCATCATACCGCATACCATACAACCATACATACTGTCGGGCAGTTCTGGGGTGCCCTCCCTACCCATGTCAAGCCATTCTGGGGTGCTAACCTACCCATGTGAAGCCATTCCGGGGTGCTGACCTACCCGTGCCAGGCCATTCTAGGGTGCTTGCCTACCTCTGGTCTATCTCACCGGGTCATGGGGACTATTTCACTCCTACTACTATCACATAATAATATATCATAATCATGCTGTCAGACATATATGGGGTGTCCGACCTACCCTTCGGTCCAAACGACTGAATCATAGACTATAACCCTTCCTACTACCACTAGCACATAGAACATATCATACTGGCACATAGAACACATCAAATAATAGCAAACCAGACAATTATCACATAGACAATCATCTTTGCTATAATCAACTACTCATGGGTCCGCCTTGGTGCCTAAGACCCACTTCTACTGGAAGGTAACTCACCTTAATGTCGTGTAGTGTCTGCACTGTCCTCGGTATAGAAATCAACTCTCCTCGACTCCTCAATCCCTACACGACAAATTTTCTAAGTTATCAATTCATACTCATCACCCTTACAAGGGTCACTCAAGTCCATGTCCAAGTCAAGGTCAAAACCCTGGTCAAAGTCAACATCTGGTCAAAGTTAAAATCTGGTTGATTAGACTCGCCGAGTTGGTCCACCAACTTGCCGAGTCCCCACATCCACCAAAGGCTACAATCCTGCCCCTACCCGTCGAGTCTAGCAAGAGCTCGATGAGTTCTCCTTCAACAAAACATCGAGACCTTCTTCAACTGACTCGCCGAGCTCTTGCTTGAACTCGTCGAGTCCATCTTCATCCGTATGAAGGTGTTTAGTCTATGACTCGCCGAGTTCATCCTTGAACTCATTAGGTCCGTCTTCATGTGGTTGGGACATTGCTTTGAACTCGCTGAGTTCCTCCTTGAACTCGTCGAGTCCTTTGATCTTCAAGTCTATAACATACCCCTAACAGGCTGAGCGTTCCTCCCACTCAACCAAATACCATTACCAGAAGACATTCGGTGGAAAATGCAACTTGACTCACTGAGTCACCCAAGCGACTCGTCGAGTCCCTCTTTGTCCAAAACTCTTCAGTTGATTATAATGGGTCTTAATGCATAAAAACCATATATCTGACCTCCCAAGGTCCATTTTATATGTAAAGTTCCAATCTTGACATCCATGCATGGGGTTTTTGGCTCAAAAAGCCATAAAAAGAGGTATATAAGAAGCATGGGTCTCTCGTCGCCATAAAGTTGGCACCTTTATGCCATGGGACTCCTCAATGGTTCCAGATCTGAAGTGTAACTCCAAACACACTCACAAAATCTGATTATAACTTCACAAACTCATAAAAAGGGTAGAAAATAGCCCCAAAACAAGATCTAAGAGATAGATGGACAAGGTTCAAGCTTTTTAACTTGAATGAACTCAGAATGAAGCAAAACCTCTAGATCTACTAGCTTCCACTTGAACTCCCTAGCTTCCTTCTTCTCTTCCAACTTCAAATGCACACAAAAGTCACCAAAAAGCTCAAGAACACTCAAAAGAGGCTTAGGGTTCGAGTTAGGGCTTTCTCTGGGTTGGGAGGAACAATGGAGCCTGGGTTGGGGCGTTGTAAGTTGTTTAAATATGGTGAAAACCCTAAATATTAGGGTTTCATCCAAACAGCTTCTACTCGTCGAGTCGGTCTCCTGACTCGTTGAGTAGATCATTAAACTTCCCAGTCAACAATCGAGTCTACTTGACGACTTGGGCCTTCAACTCGCCGAGTCCCAGAGCAAAACATGAACTTACTTGAATTTTAATACGTACCAAGAACCGGGTGCTACATTTCTGTTCAAAACAAAATTTTCTAATAATCCTAATAAGAAAATAAGAAGATATGAAGAATCCTAAAAGTTGTTTTCATTTCTTTGATTTATTGTAAATTTTACAAGGAAATAAGGCCATAAATCATATAAAATACATTTTGACGTCCATAAATCCTAGATTATTTCGTGTATGATCAGTAAAGTAAACAAAGGCTTCTCATTAAGTTTCATCGATTTTCGTTACTATTTGATAGGATTTTTAAATTTGCTTTTGTTTAGTTCGAATAAATCATAAAACGACGATAGAGAATGTGAAAAGCCCATCTACGATTTTTCGTAGCTCCTATACCATGTGGATTACTCAGAAAGATATTTTGGGGAGTTTTCATAATGTATTTATATTTTTCCACGATTTTTGGGTATATAATGGACAAAAATCGGGAAAAATAGTTTTACTCATCCAAAACTCATGACAATTTACCATAACATCTTATATTACATTAGGATACTATATAAAAATTGGATAATTTTTCTCTTCTATATGCCATTTTTGTTCTATTTTCCTATGATTAAATACACATAAATCCAAAACTCGGACTCTAGTATATGAAAATCACATTTGGTATTTTCCCCAGTTTATATACACTGTCTATGAATTTTACAAAAGGTTTCGTAATTTTACTTAATTGTTTAATAAATATTCACGAATTAATGCTTATTTAAGCGAATAAAACTATGAAAAATAGCCACACCATTTGAAAACCAACTTTCATATTTTTTTTCCTGCTTGCATATGTCTAATAAGACTAGTACAAAAGGTTTAGGGAATTTTTGAAATTATTTTCTATTTAATACACAAAAATCAAAAAAATCATATCAAACTATTTGAAAATTCATTTTTGATATTTTTTTCGATTATATATGTTTCATAACAGTGGTGCATAAAGTTTGGGGATTTTTCTGAACTGATTGTTATTTTTCATGAATTTGTATCGATTTAGATAATTAAATATAGGAAAAATAGCTATACATATCTAAAATGCATGAAATATTTTTTGGAAATCTTTAACTGCGACTAGAACACAAATAAAAAGTTGATTGATTTTTAATTACTATTTTCTATTTAATTAGAAGTACTGGATATAAAACACAATTAACTTACAAAAGCCAGGTTTTATTATTTAAAAGTAGCATTTAATAATTTTCCTAGTTTAGGGATGCTGTGAAACAACAACCAAAAAATGTCTAAGAATTTTTCATGATCATTTACTATTTTTCCATGATTTTGTAATTATCCAAGAAATTAAAAGGTGAAAAATAGTTAAACAGATTAAAAATTCAAGAAAATTTATCTTATGGTCTTTGACTTCAGTTAAAAATGAAATGCAATGTTTAGAAATTTTTGGAACTAAACTGATTTTGTTTTTGAGTAATTAATTATTAGAACACCTCCTAAAATGTTAAATTTTAACATTTCAATAATAGGAAGTTTCACTTGAATTTGTTATACAACAAATTGATTCATAGAAATCTAAATTTCACAAACAATGTTTGTAACTTAAAAATATTAAATTTTGACACAATATTGGCATAATTCTATTGTAGTAGTAAGTATACTAGTATTAGATTTTGATTAGAGACTCATTAGTGTGTGAAATCGTTGTAGGAATCGATAGTGGTACAAGTGAAGCGTAGTTCAAGGCACCATTTGCATTATCTCAAGGCATTGTGAGTATTCATGTCTCCCCCTATTTTCGGTTTTTAAATGTTTTGGGGTGGAATAATGTCCTAGCTATTTATGTTTAATGTATCTATATTGAAATCATCAAACTTGATTGCTATATTTTGCTACGTATTTGTATGCAACTTGAAACATGAGGCCTTATCGTCTTAAGTCCCTTACACTTTACTCCAACCATTAACTCTTTGAGCCAATGATCATTATGAATAGCGCTATTAGGAATTAACAACTCCTCACTCACCCGATTGCTTGAGTGTGTTTTACCATGTTCATCTATGGAACGATAAGCATATATCTTGATAGGGCATCAGTCATAGGCTTGGTTGTGAACTTATTGTTGATTGTTACGCGCATACAAAGATTATTACATACATACAAACTTATTTACTCATCATAGCAATGAAACTTGTTTACTCGTTTTAGCAGCGAACTTTATTTCCCATGAGAATCAGAACTTTGCATCTCATTTTGGCAACGTACTTCATTTCTCATGATAACAACGAACTTTGTTTATGTAAACTTATTTACTCATTTTAGCAATGTATTCTTATTTATGGAACCTTCTAGCAAATCTTTGATTACGATTCATGAAACCAATGTTATTTTTAACTTGTGTACTCACCGAGACACCGACTATTTTAATAATTGACGCTCGTTTTACATGCTTTTTCAGGAATCACCTAGTAAGAGGCACGTAGAGACACAACACTTGTGGGAGCATTTGCATGTGTTGTTCTATTTTAATACGTTGTAATTAATTCTAAAAGTTGTTCAAACTTATTGTAAACTATAAATCTTTTAATATTATGGTTGGTGCTGTCTTTTAATTTTGCTATGAGACCCTTTGTACTGTCGTGCCTCGTGTTTCCTCTTTAGCGGGGTGTGACAGTTCCTCGGCCGAGAAATTAGTCGATGTTTATGTGCGCGAGATCGTTGCTCATCATGGTGTTCCAGTCTCCATTGTATCTGATTGGGATGTTCGATTTACTTTCCATGAGGAACTAGGTACGAGATTACACTTTAGCACTGCTTATCATCTGTAGACAGATGCCCAGAGTGAGGGGACCATCAAGACGCTCAAGGATATTTTAAGGGCCGATGCCATAGATTTTGGTGGGAGTTGGGACTACGTCACAGGGTTATGGGAAAGATCGAGGTGGTCCTTCAAACAACAAAGCTTATCCAACAATCAGACAGAGATTGCAGAAAACATTATAGATATGCAATTTGCACTTGTCAAGAAACTTCCAGAAGGTATAAAGTTTTGAACTTGTTGAATAATTCATTAGATCTTGCTAGTTCTTGAGTATTTGGGCCTATTGGTCCCATAATCTTGGTATATATGAGTTTGTCTTACTCTAGATCCGATGAGTTGTCCTTTAAGATGTTTTTAAGTGTTTGTAGTCATAAAAATATGATTTTGGTCCCTTTCTCCCATCCATGCAAAAGTTATGAAGCTTGGGTTTTGGGTAGTAAGTTAGGGTTTGGATTTTGAGCACTACTTAGCCATGTAAAATCATAAAGTTGGAAACTTTATGATAATGGAAGTTATTTGGGGACTGGGTCTTAGTTTTGAACGTAGTGAATTAAAGGAATAAACACTTAATAAGGAAAATAGGAGCTGATCGAGTACGTTGGGCGTACCTTATGGAAGCGCAACGCATATTGAATGAAGGGCTCGTAATTTGGAAGGCACCCTTTATGCTGTGTTGATTCATTGACTTTTTTATTTAGACCTTTTGACCATGGACTTGACCAAGTTTGACTTAAGGTCATTTTGGGTTTGAATAGTAGTTTGAGATTTGGGTCCCTATTATTTGTATAGGTGATCAATAGAGGCAACATTTGGAGCAGTGATCTATTCAACTATTTTTCAAACTGTGAGATGAGTTTTCCTTATTGTACTGCCACACCCCGAACCGGGACGACGGAAACATCCGGGGGCGGATGACTTCATGTATAATATCATAACAATTGAATATGAATGAAACATAACAACCAAACATCATACATTGGAAATACACACTTACATAGTTTACATATTGAATTTGTTCATTAGTTACACGAAAGTAAGAAAAGTAAAATTTCTTGAAGTCGCACCACTTGATATCATAGCCGATCTTATTACTTGTTACTGGATCCATGAGAATACAAGTCGTTTTGAAAATCGTCAAGTAAAAAGTTCGTGAGTTCATAAGCATTTTTTGTATAAAAATTCTTTTGCACTTGTTTAGAATAGTTCTCTTAGTTCTTTTAGAAAATCCGATATTTTCTATGAAAATGATTTGTAAGTCTCGTTCCAAAACTATGTGAATATATGCATGCATGTCCTTTTTTATCTTTTGTTTGTAAAAGTAAAGCGAACGTTCCTAGAAAATCCGATATTTTCTAAAAGGAAATGGTTTGAAATGTTTGTGTCTGATCTTATATTAATACATATGTGTTAATGTTTGCGAGTATAAAAAGAGAATGATCTCAGACAACCTATGTTGTCAACGTAAGAGAATGTTGGAATCTCAACCCCCGTGGTTGAGTACCAGCGCGTATAGGTTACCATTTTATCCAAAAAGAAGGTTCCCCATAAATTTTTATAACGTTAATTCCTTTAAGTGAGCCATTATAACCATACTAGATAATGACAATTTCGCCTGTCATGGCGTTTTTCGGACGCCGACGAAATAAGATAAGGTTTCTATCTCCCTAGACTCGCCTAGTTTAACTGCAGTGAATAACTCAGGTTTGGGGTGTCACCCCCATATACATCTATACAAAAACTCGCGCTCGCCCTCCAGGAGACTCTGGTTATAACTATAGTCTATGATCGTACACTCGATAGGTGCCAACCGACACGTCTCACTAGATCCTTAATCGAATTTATGCGGAAAAAAAATAAAACATATAAGGTATATTCCAGGCCCAATAAACATGTAAGTGGACAACTAAGGCCCACTAAACATGTATATTATTTCCAGACTCAAAAGGAATATTAATGTATATCCCGGGCCTAATATACATGTAGAAGGACAACTAAGGCTCACTAAACATGTAAAAGGACACTGAGGCCCACTAAACATGTAAAAGGAGACTAAGGCCCACTAAACATGCAAAAGGACACTAAGGCCCACTAAACATATAAAAGAACACTAAGGCCCACTAAACATGTATATTAATTTTCTAGGCCCAATAAAGGAAAGAATATATATAAGTTAACATGTCTAGATGTATAAAAGTATATATAACTTATACAAACTTGCATCTAACATAGGTATAAGAGCTTTTAGCATGATAAAAATAATTTCTTGTTTTTGACATTTCTGCCCCTATTTTTAGAAAAATTATAGAAAAATCATCGTAAGTCGAAATTCATATCCGTAAACTCTGAGAGTTTGGAAAATAAGTCTACTTTATTCATAATTTTTATTAAAACTTTTAATGGTATAAACTTGAATTTGTTGCATGTAAAACAATTTTAAAAAATATTACCATCAAGGTGGTCAAAACAGTCCGAAATTAGACCATAACGTTTCTGTTAAAAGCTAATTTTTGAGTTTAGGTTATAGATGTTTGAACACATCACTTGTTTTTTCTATTTAGGGTGTATAATCTCAGATCTACAAGTTTACATGTAATATATAAGACAAAACATACTTTTCTCATGGTTTTTATGAAGATCTAAGTGATAAACTTCATGTTCAAGTAAAGATCTAAAAGTTAAACACATAACACAATAGTACATGCAAATATCCAACAGTTAAATGAGAGTTGACTTGTATCCTCCCCCTAAAACATGAAAAATATGAAAGATATGGGGGTATGAAGCTCACCTTGGGGTTTTTGAGATGTAGATGAAGAAGAAGATGGAACTTTGAACCTAGCTTAAGTTTTCGGTGAGATCTCGAAATGGCGGTGGATCTAAGAGTTTTAACACCAAACAAAGGATGTAAACAAGAGTTTTAGCTTGAAAGGTATAAGAATATTTGAAGTCAATAAGAACACTTACCAATTTATGAGCTTTAAGAGAAGATTCTTTGGAGAATACCCTCACACACACGATTTTTTTTTAAGGAGAAGGGGAATGTTCTAGAGAGTTGAGTGAAGAAGATAAGATGTGTGGAGTGTGTGTATATGTGTGGCCGAGAGTTAAGAGAGGGAGGGAAAGAGGGTAAGAGTTGACTTTGTAAGGCTTGATGTGAGATTTGCATGGGAATATGTTGGTTCGTATCCTTGCATGGATACATGGTGGGTACTTGTATGGATGTTTTTGATGGGGTTTGAGCATTCTAACACTTCCTAAGTGTACATGCAACCCTAATAAACCTTGGATCTATGTTTGTCTAAGATACATGCAAATAATTAGTTTTCCAAGGCTTATATCCTAACTAGCATGGCATGGGGAACTTGAATCAAATAAAGCTAGTAGAAACACTTACCTTGTAGTTGTAGTTGATTCCTTGGAGTTTTAGAGCCTAGCACCAATAATGTGGATGCCTCAAATGAAAGTCACAAATCACCACAAACTTGGAACTTTGAGAGAATAGTCACACTTCTCTTGAAATCGGCCCTCACCTCAACATGTGTCAACTAGTGTGATTTCAAGAGCCAAAGCCTCCTTTATATAGTGTGGTGGATTAGGGTTACATCCATGTAAACCCTAATACCCATGTCTCTTCATTTCCATGAGATCCATGGGTTAAAGCTCCATGGAGTATCCATGGACTTCTCCATCCAAGCCTAGCCCATTCCAAATAAGCATAAGCCCACACTATATAAATATAGAAGCCCATATTTAATTAGTAATATCTTTGATCACTAAATTAATCCTAGATTAATTATAGATCACTACTAATTAAATAATATGATCTTATATTAATATATTAGAACTTATAATATATTAATAAATCATAACTTGTACTATTCTCAAATATTATCCATAAATTGTTCGGGTGAAGTGCAACCCAAATGGACCATGCCGGGTCGGGTCAAGTATATACCAAATATAGTTATGGGCTTAGACACTATATCCAACAGTCTCCCACTTGGATAAGTCTAGTAACTATATTTGCAAGTATAACTTCAGGAACCGATCCGCAATAGTAGCTCTTTAAACTATGTTGAACTAGAACGCGCCATTTAGATAAGTGATCATATAATCCTCTGTTCTAGATATCAGCCGGACAAACACATGGAACATTGTCTTGCTTATTGTCCAGCATTTGTTTCCCGATTTCCGATTTGTTTGACATAGAACTCAACTGAACACATCAATTTAGTTCTGACCGGGCCCGGTACATAGGTCAAAACAAAATCATCGAGGGGCCCAGATATCAGCTTCTAATCCAAGAAGGAACAGATAAACTTCGGCTCATATGTTTGTTCTACCACTCATTGAATTACACACAAAGGCACATTTTATAACATCGAGTTACCAATGCGTTTACGTACAATCAATGCATAACCAACTCGTAAGTAACAAATCATATCTATAGGTTTGAAGACTTATATGATATTACCGTCTCACGATCACTCGAGATAAAATTCCATGAAGTGATTCCAGTGAGCGTGGGTTGAGTCCAATGCTCAGAACTTATGAGCACTCATGATTGTTGTAGCCATGTCCAACACCTTAGACCTCTGCAACCAATCATGACAGTCTTGATTCATACCTACTTCCGACATATGACCGACTGTGGAGGTTTGAATAATATGATATACCAAACATAATTATTCTGGAAGTCAAAACATGCAAAAGAAATATAGTAAAAGATCGACAAGAGATAGCAACACTTTACTCATAAATAAAACACCTTTTATTCATCATCAAATGTCAATTACACTTTACAAATTTCTGGGTTATCTAACTACTAAAACTTATATCATCCTTCAGCCCTATGCTCCGAGCATGCTGGAGATGCTTAACCCTAGTCAGTCCCTTCGTGAGGGGATCTGTCGGGTTCTCATCCGATGATACCCTCTTCGCCATGAGGAGTCCTTCTTCAATTCGATGTCTAATAAAATGGTATTTTCTGTCGATGTGTCTGGATCTCCCATGATCCCTTCGTTCCTTGGCTAAGGCAACCGCACTATTGCTGTCACAGAAAATCTCCATTGGCTCTTTTATAGCTGGAACAACTCCAAGGTCTCCGATGAAGTTCTTTAGCCATATCGCCTCCTTTGCTGCCTCGCTTGCTGCTATATACTCTGATTCACAAGTGGAATCAGCCACTGTCTTCTGCTTGGAACTCTTCCAAGAAATTGCTCCTCCGTTTAGGGTAAAGACCCAGCCTGACTGAGAGCGGAAATTATCCCTATCAGCCTGGAAACTAGCATCACTATACCCTACAACTCTCAAGTCATCACTCCCACCGAAGGTAAGGACCCAATCCTTAGTCCTTCGCAGGTACTTGAGGATATTCTTTACCGCAGTCCAGTGTTCCTTTCCAGGGTTCGCCTGATACCTGCTAACCATGCTCAAAGCAAAGGCTACATCAGGTCGAGTACACATCATAGCATACATGATCGATCCTACAGCTGAAGCATAAGGAAATCGACTCATTTCTGCTATCTCAGCCTTAGTACTAGGGCTTTGTGTCTTACTCAATCTAGCATTACACTGAATGGGTAACTCACCTTTCTTGGAGTTATGCATGTTGAATCTTTTCAACACTTTGTCCAAGTAGGTACTTTGACTAAGTCCAATAAGTCTTTTACTCCTGTTTCTCAAAATCTTTATCCCTAGGATATAGGCAGCTTCACCAAGGTCCTTCATTGCGAAACACTTCCCAAGCCAGGACTTTACTTCCTGCAGGGTTGGGATGTCATTTCCTATGAGTAGTATGTCATCCACATACAATACCAAAAAACTGACTATGCTCCTACTAGCCTTGATATAGACGCAAGATTCATCTTCACTCCTCGAAAAGCCAAATTCCTTGACTTTCTCATCAAAGCAAAGATTCCACCTGCGAGGTGCCAGTTTCAATCCATAAATGGATTTCTCGAGTTTACACACTCTATTAGGGTACTCGTTGCTGACAAAACCCTCTGGCTGACTCATGTAAACATCTTCAGCCAACTTTCCATTAAGGAAAGCGGTTTTGACATCTATTTGCCATATTTCATAGTCATGAAATGCAGCTATGGCTAACAGAACCCGAATAGACTTAATCTTGGCTACTGGAGAAAAGGTCTCATCATAGTCCACTCCAGGAATTTGAGAGAAGCCCTTTGCAACCAGTCTTGCCTTATAAGTGTGTACTTTACCATCCATGTCGGTCTTCTTCTTGAAGACCCACTTGCACCCTACAGTCTTACGACCAGGTACATTCTCAACCAAGTTCCAAACTTGATTGTCATACATGGATTGTATCTCGCTATCCATGGCCTCTTTCCATTTAGCAGCCTCAGGGCCTGCCATGGCTTCCATGTAGCTGTTAGGTTCATCCAGACCTACTAGTGTCTCATCACTAATAAGTGTCTCACCTTCCGCAATAATATGGAAACCATAGTAATGCTCGGGTGCATTCCTAACTCTCGTGGAACGCCTCAGAGGTACAGGCTCATCAACTGGCTCAACAGGAGTTTCCTCCTCAAGTTGAGGGCTAGTGTTTGAAGTTCCTTCACCGCTTGATTCTTGAATTTCTTCAAGATCAATTTGCCTCCCACTGTCTCCTTGGCTTATAAATTCTCTCTCTCGAAAGACTCCTCTTCTTGCTACAAAGACCACATTGTCACTAGGTCTGTAGAAGAGGTAACCAAAGGATTGCTGTGGGTAGCCGATGAAAATACACCTCTCGCTTCGAGGTTCGAGCTTATCATGAGTCTCGCGTCTCAAGAAAGCCTCACAACCCCAAATCTTGATATGGTCTAGCTTAGGTACTTTGCCAGTCCACATCTCGTGAGGAGTTTTGGCAACTTTCTTTGTAGGGACAAGATTAAGAATATGGGCGGCAGTCTCTAAGGCATACCCCCAGAATGAGATTGGTAGCGTAGATCGACTCATCATGGAACGAACCATATCCAACAAGGTTCGATTACGCCTCTCAACCACACCATTCAGCTGTGGTGTCCTGGGAGGTGTCAATTGTGAGACAATCCCACATTCCCTAAGATAGTTGAGGAACTCTGAACTAAGATACTCACCTCCTCGATCGGATCGAATCATCTTAATGTTCCTGCCCAATTGATTCTCGACTTCCTGTTTAAATTCCTTAAACCTCTCGAAAGTCTCTAACTTATGCTTGATTAAGTAGACATATCCATATCTACTGTAATCATCAGTAAAAGTCAAATAATAACGATTAGCATCCCTTGTGGCATGTTTGAATGGTCCACACACATCCGTGTGTATAAGGTCCAACAAACCTTCACCCCTCTCACACGAGCCTGTGAAGGGTGACTTTGTCATTTTTCCAAGTAAGCATGATTCGCAACTATCATCTGACTTTAGGTCAAACGACTCCAAGACTCCATCCTTTTGGAGTTGGCCAATGCGTTTCTTGCTTATATGTCCAAGACGGCAATGCCATAATGATGCTTTATCCAAGTTATTATTATTAGTAGAATCAATACACAAAACATTATTTCCCAAGTTATCTACAACAGATACAGCTTCATACACACCATCACAAGGTAATGCTTTAAAATAAAAAACATTATTATAGAAAACATCTATAGAACCAACTTCATTATTAAATGAAAAGGTAAACCCTTGTTTGTACAAAGCATGAAAGGAAATAATATTTCTTGCCATTCCTGGCGAATAACAACACTTATTCAAATCTAAATTAAACCCACTACTTAGCGATAAAGTATAAACTCCAATCTTGGTAACAGGTAAAGCTTTCCTATTCCCCATGATCAAGTTTATTCTTCCTTGCTCCACATTCTCACTTCTTCTTAGTCCCTTCAAGTCACAACAAATATGAATACCACAACCGGTATCAAGGACCCAAGACTTAGAATGGGGTGAGTTATTAGAAATGATAGTGTAAGTACCTGCATGGTTGGGTTTGACTTTCCCATCCTTCACATCCTGCTGGTACTTTGGGCAGTTCCGCTTCCAATGAGATTTTTCATGACAATAGAAGCATTCAGCCTCTTTTGGGTCAAAAGAAGGAGTGACGAAACCTTTCTTGGTTCCATTTGAAGAAGAGCCATCAAGGGTCCGAGCCTTGGTACCCTTCGAGGATCTCTTTCTCTTCCTCCATCGATTTTTCCCAATTGCCAAAACCGGAGTTGAGTTTGGAGTAGGAGTGATAGCAACCGACTTCCCCTTAAGACCTGATTCTGCGGTCTTGAGAAGTCCCTGAAGTTTGCTGAGTGTGACCTCTTCCTTATTCATGTGATATGTCATGCGGAATTGATCATAGCACGATGGTAAGGAGTGCAAAATGATATCTATTGCAAGATCCTCAGGGAAGTTCACATTAAGCTTCAGCAAACAATCCACATACCTTTGCATTTTCTGCATGTGGCTCGTGACGGATTCCCCATCCTTCATCATGGTTGTTATCATGGAGCATATTATTTCATACCTCTCTTGTCTTGCACTTTGATGGTATCTTTCCATCAAATCTTGGTGCATTTCATAAGGGTAGAAATCCTCATAAGACTTTTGGAGTTCCGCTGTCATCGTGGCCATCATGATGCAAGCCACTTTCGTAGCATCCCTTTCATGTGCCCGAAATTCAGCGATCTCCTGAGGAGTTGCAGTGGTCTCATCAATCTCCTTAAGCTCCTTGTCAAGGACATATTCTTTGTCCTCGTAGCGGGTAATCATCCTGATGTTTCTGATCCACTCATTGAAGTTGGATCCATCAAAGGTGACTTTCCCACACAAGTTCATAAGGGTAAAGGAGCCATTAGGATTAGAGCCAGAAGCAGCATTGTTTGAAGACATCTAAAAAGAAGAGAACAAGATTAGTTTAGATATAAGAGAGTCCTTAATAAAACACCCAAATGTAATATTAAGGCTAGGATCCAATCACAATATAATATAACTTAGAAGAGGTATGTCGTAATCTAAGCTATACCATATTTGAAAGGTAGGTGAATGACGATTCACCAATTTCCACCACGAAAACCGAAATATTTAAGTATTAGGCTTTGATTGGTTCTTAGAAATTCCTAGATTCTTTGAGATTCAATGAACTTTTCAAAGGCATGTTTCAATCTCGAGTGTGCCCTCCAGGTTTTGTGACTGGGATGCCGAGGATCACAAAACGAGGTGTGAAGTAACCATGCAAATCACTTGGTACCCTTTAAAGTTTATCACTCAATCGATGTGCCGGTAAACCACACACGCTCCATCGATACTATAATAAACCTTTAAGTCACCCTTTACCTACCTTGTTAAGTCCAAGTTAGTGTGCCGGTTAACCACACACGCTCCACCAACGACTTAAACAAAGTGTAAAGTGTAATTTCATGGATTAGCACCTTATTCACATTTTTCCTAAAGTAACTAAGATTGGGAATTTAATAAAACATTTAGTTACTTTATAATATTCATCATACTTTGAATGAGAATTTATAAGTCCTTGTCTTACCCGTTCGGCTAACGACCCTCCACCAGTCAAGCAAGCGGTGGGTGAGAGTGGACACCCATTAAGTCACCATTTTATAGGCAATAACCTTATACCCACCTTATAGACCGGCTTCGTGAATGAGGCGTACTAGCGGTAAGACGACTTTGTTCTTATACATATATATATAATTATTAAATCATAATAATATAAGTATAAGGGTTGAATTTTAACTTTTAAAATTCTAAGGGTTGGAACTAAAGTTTTAACTTGACTTTACTTGTTCCAAAACTTGAGGGCAAGTTTTGTAAACTTTCAAAACTTTTCATATCTTGTAACTTATGAGTTTAATAGAGTAATAAAATGAAGACTCTTCATTTTTCTAACTCTTGTGTTCTTTTAATGGTTTTCAATCCAAGAGACTTTTGGTTTTCCATAACTTGAGGACAAGTTATGGACTCCATTAAAAAACATTATGATCAAGAATTAATCTACCACATAGGTTACAAATAATTCCTATGATCATCTAAACATCATAAGAACAAGATCATGAACATGAACACTTTCATATATCAAAATCACACTTAATCTTTGTAATTTTGATAACTAGTTGTTGTAAATGAGTTAGAAAAGACATTACACCTTCTAAAACAAGTTTTCAAGTGCCAAAACAGTTTAGGGTAATGTTTCTAATCCATTTCCAGCAACTAAAGTCGAAAAACTGCACTCTGTCGACCCTACTCGTCGAGTGCATGAACCTACTCGGCGAGTAGGTTGAAGATACAAGTGGACTCGGCGAGTCCCCCCATGGACTCGGCGAGTCCATCAGTCAGACAGCAAGATTTTGACTTTTTCAAGCATATTGCAACAAGTATCAAACAAACAAGCCTAGGCTCTGATACCACTGATGGGTTTTGAGCATTCTAACACTTCCTAAGTGTACATGCAACCCTAATAAACCTTGGATCTATGTTTGTCTAAGATACATGCAAATAATTAGTTTTCCAAGGCTTATATCCTAACTAGCATGGCATGGGGAACTTGAATCAAATAAAGCTAGTAGAAACACTTACCTTGTAGTTGTAGTTGATTCCTTGGAGTTTTAGAGCCTAGCACCAATAATGTGGATGCCTCAAATGAAAGTCACAAATCACCACAAACTTGGAACTTTGAGAGAATAGTCACACTTCTCTTGAAATCGGCCCTCACCTCAACATGTGTCAACTAGTGTGATTTCAAGAGCCAAAGCCTCCTTTATATAGTGTGGTGGATTAGGGTTACATCCATGTAAACCCTAATACCCATGTCTCTTCATTTCCATGAGATCCATGGGTTAAAGCTCCATGGAGTATCCATGGACTTCTCCATCCAAGCCTAGCCCATTCCAAATAAGCATAAGCCCACACTATATAAATATAGAAGCCCATATTTAATTAGTAATATCTTTGATCACTAAATTAATCCTAGATTAATTATAGATCACTACTAATTAAATAATATGATCTTATATTAATATATTAGAACTTATAATATATTAATAAATCATAACTTGTACTATTCTCAAATATTATCCATAAATTGTTCGGGTGAAGTGCAACCCAAATGGACCATGCCGGGTCGGGTCAAGTATATACCAAATATAGTTATGGGCTTAGACACTATATCCAACAGTTTTTTTGGGTATAAGTGAGGTGGAAAGCATAGAAAATTCACCATTTTCTCTTTTTCTTTCTTTCTTTCTTTTTTTTACTAGCCCACCCTAACCGGCCCAAGGGGCTCTTGGCCTAAGGTTGGCCCAAAAATATATATTTTTGGGCTTGATTTGGCTTGGCCCAATGAAGGTTTTGGTTCATTGATGCTTACTAGGGGTTTTCGGCCCAATTAAGGTTTTTGGATTGAGAATTCTTGGTTTAAGGCCCAAAGATGATTGGATTTGGCTTATTGAATTGAATTTTGGGCTTATATAAGAAGGTTATATTGTTCATGAATTCATATCTTAACCTATTTTTTTGGCAATTGTGACATCATCCCCCTGTTAAAGGGAATTTCGTCCCGAAATTCTTTCTAAAGCAGCATCCCAAGTACTAAGGAAAAGGTGTAGGTATATTGGTTTTGTCTAGTCTCTTCGTTCCTAGGAGAATTTAAGTCTTTGCTTAGTGTTCTAGCGGACCTTTGCTACTGGCCTTTGACCTTGCTCCTTTGGTTTACCGGTCCATTACTTCTATGATTTCTTTGGATTGGATGCATGTATGACAGGGTGTACATTGTTGAATTCAAACAGTAGTCGGAGTATATAAGTTACTAGCCAATACTTGTAGGGATTTCAAAGGTTCGATGTGTCTCGGGTTCGATTTCCTATGATTTCCTAAGCATAATATCTCTTTCCAAATAGGGATTTTAGTAGTACATGTTCACTAACTTGGGATTCCAAGGACTTCTGTCACTTACTTGTGTAGTTCTTTTGTCAGTTTCTAGATGACTCTTGTCGTGCTTGAATTTGGGTAATCTCTTCGGTTGTCTCTCTGATGATTTTGGGGCTGGTGACAGCGTCGTAGAGTACTTGTCCTTTGGCTAGCTAGGTGTTGGTCGTCTCAGCCCAACACAGAGGTATTCTGACTTTATGTCCTGTATGGTGAAGTGAAAGGGGGTGGTTATGGCTATTGATGATTTTGTGTACTTGACGACCCAAAAGTAGTGCCTCTGACCCTTAAGGTGAACACTGTTGTCACCAAGTTTAAGGTTGCGTGCGGTATAGTTGGCCTCATACTTCTTAAGTTGGCATGGTAGTTTATTACTACAGGGTTCTAAACTAGTAGAGGTCGATCTTTGCTTGTTTATGAGGGTGGGTCGAGTAAATCTTTGATTCGGGATAGGGAATATCGATCCTTGAGGATGGTTTCATTTGATTCTTAGTAGTAAGTGGTCCTATAGATACTTAGCCTTTCCTATTTGTGAGTTGGATAGGCATTCTCTAAGGTTCAAATCTTGGTTTAATAACTCCCATACTTACTGGGTCATTCCATCGACCGGATACCTTCGGTGTTTATGTTGGTGCTAAGTGGTCTTGGTGGTCTGGCTATGAGAATGGCTCCATAAGTGAGTCGATCTCTGAACTCAACTTTTCATGTAGGTGCTATTTTCGAAAGGACTTTGGAAACATCTTAAGGGGTTATAAATCTCTAGGATAACATTGTTACCCTTTGCTCCTTGTTTCTTATCCCTATTAAGGGCTAGGAAAGAGTGTGATATTACTTGCATGGGTACCTAAGGGTCTAGATGCCCGGGATAATTCAAGGATTGTCGTTATAAGTTTTAGGGGTTTCATTAATCGATTGGTTAAGATGAAGGGTCTCATTGGCACATGAATTCCGTATGGTGAGGATCAAGTCAGCCTATGTCAATTGACACCGTTGGGCTCCTTATTGTAATAGATGTTGGATTGATCTGAAAGGGATGGTTTTTTGAAATGATAGTGTGCTCTACGTATACATTTGTAATGTTACCAATTTCGTTCTTGGTATTACTACTGTGGTTATTTCATTCTGAATTGTTGGGTGTCCTAGCAATACGAGTGCCTTGGTATAAACGATGTGATTTCGTAGTGTGATTTCTATTAGACCTCTCATCATGGTTTAATGTAGCCTAGTCATACATAATTTATGATTAAAGAGATTGTAGACTGAGTGGTCATGCCCTAAATCTACAGTTAGGCAAGAAATGAGAATTAAGGCGGAACTACGTGCTCTAAGCTTGTAGAATCTTAATTACACACGGCCTTACGTTTATACTAAGTTAGACTGAGTGATTTGGGAATGTACCAAAAACTCAGTAGGGTTCCTCATTGCCCCTTTCACGTCCAATTGCTAAACTCCTCCTGGTCCTCCGTCATTCTTCTCTATTGGACAATTCCTCTTGAAGTGTCCCATTTCACCGCATGTGTGGCATACTGGACTTACTCCTGGGTTGAGGGTTGGAGTGACGCATGGGGTCAAGGCCCTACAGTAGCGGCAGGTATGCCCCTTCTTGTTGTACCCTTTGCAATGAAATTCCCGACAAACTCCCTGATGATGGTAGCTGCACTTGCTGCAGAGTGGGAGGTTTCCATGATATGGTCTTCTCGCTGCTGGGGTAGGGGGGTCGGTGGGGGTAGGGGCAACTACAACTTGTTTCCTTTTGGTAGGCCCTTGAGTCGATCCGCTTCCTTTCTTGTCCCCCAGCTTTCGCTTCATGGGCTTAGGTTTGGAGTTTGGGGTGTCTTGGTAAGTTGTCCCTCGTTGGTTTCCTTGGTTGTTACTATGGTTGGAATTGAAGACACCGTTTCCATTTCCATTTGGGTTGCTGGCGTTGAGTTGTGCCATGACAGCTGTCATGGCAGTTGTTAATAGCGGCTTAGAAGGTTGTGGGGTCCATCTACAGAATTGGTGTTTCGCCGGCTAGCTGGTTGTTTCTGTGGGAAGACATGATTCTGTTGCATGATGAGAAACAGGTTCGTGAGTAACTATGGTTATTTCTAGTCATATCTCATCTATGATTATAGATATGAATATAAATCACATGTTTTGTTGTACGATTCTCGTTGTTTCTGTTGGATAAGGTGTCTAAGTCCATAACTTATTTGGTATATACTTGACCCGACCCGACATGGTCCATTTGGGTTGCATTTCATCCAAACTATTTATGGATAATTTTATGAGAGTTATACACATTTTATTAATATATTATAAGTTATAATATATTAATATGAAGTCATGTTATTTAATTAGTCTTAGTCTTAAATTAATTATGAATTAATTTAGAGATTAAAAGGAAGACTAATTAGATTGTGGGCTATTGGTTTTATATAGTGTGGGCTAACACTCATTTGTTAATGGGCTAGGCTTGTATGGAAGTCCATGGATGATCCATGGAGATTTTAACCCATGGATCCTTGGAAAAGGAAAAGTCATGGGTTATTAGGGTTTCACCCTAATCATGCACACTATATAAGCATGCTTATGGAGCATGAAATGGCAACTAGTGAACTAGTGTGTGTGTGCTTGTGTGTGGCCGAAAATACAAGTGTGTATTCTCTCTCAAAGTTTTCCAAGAGTTTGTGGTGTTTTGTGATTCCATTTGAGGCATTCACACTATTGGTGCTTGGCCCTCAAACTCCTCAAGAACCAAACTCATCAAAAAGGTATGTAATCTCTTCTAACTCTTTTATGTTGAAATGTTCCCCATGCCATGTTAGATAGGTTATAAACCTTGGAAAATTATTATTTTGCATGTATTTAGACAAACATAGATCCAAGTTTTATTAGGGTTGCATGCACACTTAGGAAGTGTTAGATTGCTCAAAACCCAACAGTGGTATCAGAGCCTAGGCTTGCTTGTTTGATACTTGATGCAAAATAGTTGAAAAAGTCGAAAAACTTGTTGTCTGACTGATGAACTCGCCGAGTTCATGGGGGGACTCGCCGAGTCCATGTGTATCTTCAACCTACTCGCCGAGTAGGTTCATGCACTCGACGAGTAGGAGCGACAGAGTGCAGATTTTCGACTTTAGCTGCTGGAAATGGACTAGAAACATTACCCTAAACTGTTTTGGTGTTTTAAAACTTGTTTTAGTTGGTGTAATGGTTGTTCTAATCCATTTACAATAACATATATCAAAATTCCATGATTTTATGTGTTCATACAATTCTTGAAATTTTGATGATCATGTTCATGTTCTTATGAATTTAGAAGATGATAGGAATTATTTGCTGAATTGTTTAGAATTAATTCTTGATCATTTATGTGTTTTAATGGAGTCCATAATTTGTCCTCAAGTTATGGATATCCAAAGGTCACTTTCTTTAACACACACTTATAACACATAAGTTACATAAAAATGAAGAGTCTTCATTTTTATGAACCTTTAATTCATAAGTTATGAAATGAAAAGTCTTGGATAGTTTCAAAACTTGCCTTCAAGTTTTGGAATTTGGAAAAGTTTCACACACTTTAATAAACTTTAATTCCAACACTTAGAATTTTAAAAGTTAAAATTCAACCCTTATACTATTTATAACATTAATGGTTAATTATTATATATATATATATATATATATATATATATATATATATGTATAAGAATAAGTCGTTTTACCGTTAGTAGGCCTTATTCACGAAGCCGGTCTATAAGGTGGGTATAAGGTTGTTGCCTATAAAATGGCGACTTAATGGGTGTCCACTCTCACCCACCGCTTGCTTGACTGGTGGAGGGTCGTTAGCCGAACGGGTAGGACAATGACTTTAAATTCTCATTAAAAGTATAATGAATATTATAAAGTAACTAAATATTTTTTATTTATTTCCCAATCTTAGTTACTTTAGGAAAATTGTGAATTTGGTGCTAGCCCATGGAATTCACACTTTGTACCTTACCAAGTCGTTGGTGGAGCGTGTGTGGTTAACCGGCACACTAACTTGGACTAGTAAGGATCACGAAGGGTGACTTAATGTCTGTCATAGATCAATGGAGCATGTGTGGTTAACCGGCACATTGATTGGGTGATAATATTAAGGGTACCAAGTGAATTGGTATGGTTATTCACACCTTGTTTTGTGATCCTCGGCATCCCAGTCACAAAATTTGATAGGGCACACTCGAGATTGAAACATGCCATTGAAAAGTTCAATGAATCTCAAAAGATCTAGGAATTTGAAATCCAATTAAAACCTAATAAATTATTTCATTTTTCATGGTGGAAATTGGTGAATCGTCATTCGCCTACCTTCAAATATTTTATAGCTTGGATTACGGCATCCCTCTTCCAAATTATAAAATATTGTGTTGGGTCCTAGCCTTAGTATTTCCTATTGGGTGTTATATTAAGGATTTTGAATCAACTAACTTGTTTTTCTCCCATTATAGATGTCTGGTCCAGACAACTATGATCTTCCCAAATCTCTTGAAGATGGTGTCCCTCAACATCATGCTTCACTTCCTCCACCTCCTCCAATTATTCTCCCTCACCCACAAGTTCTTGAAAAGTTTAAAGTTACTCAATCCCTATTGGCAAGCATAGTCTATGTGTGCTCACATCTTGGAGATAAAGTCACATATTGACAAGCCGGGAGAGTTGGGTGTCAAAGTCTCGTGAAAGTTGGATGTTCAATCACTTTCTTAGTAACATAGTGAGTCTCTTTGGGACTACTATGAGACAGACTATGACATGACGCTTAATGATGTTATCTATTTGCTTGGTGTTGTGGAATCAGCAATGATTTGGAACACTAGTAAAGCAAATTTGATTAAAAGAACAACTTCCCAAGTCTTAAATGGACATTGACAATGGTAGCATTGGATATCTAGAAAAAGATTTCTCTTCCCAATGGAAAGGGATCGGCCATAGTCAACTCGGTTGACCAAATGGTAAAGAGAAAGGCTAAGTCTGAGATAGTCTCATGTGCCATTACCAAGGGGTCCATGTGTTTTGTTGCCAAAGGAAGGGACATTGGTTGCGAAGCTGCCCTATTCACCTGAAAGGTCATAAGGTTGATCAAGTCAAGAGGTTTGACTGTACTTCAGTTAAAGTCCACTGACTAACTCTGTTAAGTTTCTATTTGGAGATTCTTATTACATAATGTGAATGGGTCACATGTTGATGTTTTTAAGAATCAAAGAAAAGATAGGAAGCTTAAAGTAAGTATATGTTGATTCTGATTGCGAAGGTGGGTTTCGATCGCATGGTTCGGTAATCAGAATTTTTGAGCTGTTGCTTAAGAGTTATAATATATTGCTTATGAATAGATAACAACAAGGTTTTCATGTGGATTGTAAGGATAAGTTTTTCCGCAAAGTTTTAAAATAAAAGAAAAAAAAGGGTTTTAATTTTATTTATTTTAAAAATATCCTTACAATGGCATCTGTGGAAAATTGTTGCTTATATGTTTCCAGTAATAGCAATATTGGAAAGTGGATTTGATTCCTTCATTTGTGGAGTGTCTGAATTTACCAAATGAAGAAAGTTTTTCATCACCCAAGTTTCAATTGGACAGAAACTTGGAATCATACAAGTTGTATTGTATGACGAATGAGAATTTTCATCTTTGAAAATTAAGACTAATTCTTTGATCACATGTATATGTGAGTCAATTGAAGGACTAAGGAATTAGGTACACTGGGTGTGCGCTGGTCAAGGTCCACCACAAAGATTGATTTGTCATGATTTACTAAAGATTAGTAAATATGATTATACTTATGAAGTTAAGTACAATTCTGTAACATTGGAAAGGTTATAATGTATGACAAAACAAATGAGAAGAATCAAATTAGGCAGAAAGATAAAAGTTTCTCAAATCTGAAAGGATGGGAGAGTACTTTAGTATTGTATTTCATGATCATCTTAATGATTATGAAACCATATCACAAATTCATACTCTAAGGACGTCTTAGTGCATTGTTATGGCTACGAAGAGAGGTCATAAATTGTTGGATTGGTTAAAATCAAGAAGATGAGTCATACTTTGTTCCAAAACAATTCTTAGAGTCATACTCCAAGATTGTAACCTTGAGTGACATAAAATAAGATTTATTAACACTAGTCAAATGTAAGAGTAAAATGTTTTCTACTCTTGTACATTTGAGATTGGTTAGTTGTGATGTCTTGGATGAGACAAAGACCAACTAAGACCAATTGTGTGAAGTGTTAGTCTTGATAAGAATCCGCACTATCCCTTGAATATTTGTTTTGTCAAGGAATGGTTCTTGATTGGGGAAACTTATATGTCAAGGGGACAGTGGGAGCCTTAAAGATCTTGAAAGAGTTTCAAGATTTAATCAAGAGTAAAACCTGTAATTTATCACTAGCACACGACTTAAGGTTTGCAACCTATCGTGTTGACATAATTCTTATTTCTGTACCTGCTTCAAAAAAGTTGAATTTGCATGTGAGTTATCAGAGTTCAACTTGGAAGCATTGGTGGGCCTTGTGCTACCAAGGTGACAAGAAACTAAGACTGAACAAGTTTAATCCATGTAAGGCTGAATTTGTCACTAACCTTATCTTGTGATTATGGTTTTGACATATTCACATGGATAGGAACTCATACATTATAAAATCTAAGTGTCATAAGGTTTCTCTCCGATTCATGAAAATGATGGTGAGGAAACGCTTTCACTAAGTAGATTTTACGTAGATATCAATTGTGTTATTTGCATTTTCAAAAGTCGTTAGTGGAGCGTGTGTGGTTAACCGACACACTAACATGGACTTGTGAGAAATGGCAAATGCCTAAGCAATTGAGACTATGATTACGGCATCCCTTTTCATAGTTCTGAAAATTGTTTAGACACACATGTGAGCTATCTAAGAAAGGGTGTATGAATCTAAATTTCAGAAGTCCAGCAGATTTCTGGAAATATGTCAGAGCTAGTGGGAGCATAAGTGTTATGCTGATAATCATCATGTTAGTGGGAGCATGATTATTACGTTTAGTGTTGCAAGTTAGCAGTGTTAATTATAGAAAACAAAGTTTCAATTCGTGAAGTTGCAGGGGTTGAAAATTTGTTTTGCTATAATTAAGGGAGAGGAAATTATACTTCATTTCAATTCTAAAGCTTAGATTGAGATTTTAATCATCCTTAGTCAAGAATATATATATATATATATATATATATATATATATATATATATATATATATGAATTTTATGTTGGAATGGTTCAACTTGAAGAAATTCTATATATATATTGCGTTTTCAAAATTCGATTATGATTACGGCATCCCTCTTCATAGTTAAATTTTGAAAACATGGCAAATAAAAAAAATATTGTAGCAAAAGACTGGTCTAGTATCATGTCTTTATGTCAAACATCATGAATCATGTCCCATATGTTTCGGATATAGGATTGATTGCATGTGCTATAATATTCATCTTTTCTAAATTTTCCAAATGCTTAGGGCATTTAGAAGGGAAAAGTCTAGAACTGGATACGACTAAAGTGATTGAGCAATTGTCGAGGACAATCTGAGGTTCACCAAAGATTGGTTGCTCTGGGAAAGTTGGAAGTATGATGCAAGTTGTCGGAAAGGACCATATTGACATATTCTGAAAAGAAATAACTCTTGTTCGGAAGTGATAGTCAAAATGGGACTATGGAAATGTCTCCATAGGTGGAAGTTATTCAATCTATGTAAGATTAGAAAACCTTAATGCAAGAAGGATGTTCAAAGCAATGTACTTTGAATATGAGACTTCCGTTCCATAGAAGTTGAGCTTCTTTGGAATACTCTGTAATGACTGGTGACTAGGTTTTAGTGACTTTGTGCATAATCATTACAAGAGGAACATTGCATAAAAGTTTAAAATATAACAGATTTTTTGGTAAATGATAGGAATCGGGGATTCTCACATTTACAATAAGGATTTGGGATTGTGAAATGAGTATCATTGGAATCATGTTCAATTGATCTACATCACAATGTAAGGATCATAGACAAACATAGTGTGCATACTTGGAGTATGGCATAACTATTGTTTAGAAAAAACAAAGTGTACATGCTAGGAGCATGGGACGACTGTTGTTTTTATTCAAGTCTTAAGTTGATTGTTTGAAACATTATACAATGAATAATGTGTAATCAATATGGTGATAAATAAAAGGTGGTTCTATTTATATTCAAAAGGGTTCTGAGACCATATTGGATTCGATTATTTTTGTGTTTCACTTTGCATGTTTTGACTTCCAAAATAGCTAGGTTATTCTTTCCGAATGACTAAGTTATTTAAACACTCCACAGTCGTTCATATGTTGGAAGTAGGTATGAATCAAGACTGTCATGAATCGAGTTTGTAGATGGCTAAATGGGTTTAGTCATAGCAATGGTTGCTACAACATTCATGAGTGCTCATAAGTTATGAGTATTGGAATAAACCCACGCTCACTTGTATCACTTCATGGAATTTATCTCGAGTGATCGTGAGACGGTAATATCATATAAATCTTCAAACCTAGAGATATGAGTTGTTACCTATGAGTTGGTTGTGCATTGATTGCACGTAAACGCATCAGTAACTTGATGTTATAAAACGTGCCTTTGTGTACAATTCAACAAGTAGTAGAACAAGCATATGAGTCGAAGTTTATCTGTTCCTTCTAGAAATAGAAGCGATATCTGGGCCCCTCGATGATTTTGTTGTGACCTATGTACCGGCCGGTCAGAACTAAATTGATGTGTTCGATTAAGTTCTTTGTCAAACAAATCGAAAATCGGGAAACAAACTGTTGGACAATAAGTACGACGTTGTTCCATGTATTTGTCCGGCTGATATCATGAGAACAGAGGATTATATGATCACTTATCTAAAATGGCGCTTCTTAGTTCAACGGAGTTTTCGAGAGCTACGATTGCTGGTTGGTTCCTGAAGTAACATACGCAAATATAGTTATTAGACTTATCCAAGTGGGAGTCTGTTGGATAAGGTGTCTAAGTCCATAACTTATTTGGTATATACTTGACCCGACCCGGCATGGTCCATTTGGGTTGCATTTCATCCAAACTATTTATGGATAATTTTATGAGAGTTATACACATATGTTTATTAATATATTATAAGTTATAATATATTAATATGAAGTCATGTTATTTAATTAGTCTTAGTCTTAAATTAATTATGAATTAATTTAGAGATTAAAAGGAAGACTAATTAGATTGTGGGCTATTGGTTTTATATAGTGTGGGCTAACACTCATTTGTTAATGGGCTAGGCTTGTATGGAAGTCCATGGATGATCCATGGAGATTTTAACCCATGGATCCTTGGAAAAGGAAAAGTCATGGGTTATTAGGGTTTCACCCTAATCATGCACACTATATAAGCATGCTTATGGAGCATGAAATGGCAACTAGTGAACTAGTGTGTGTGTGCTTGTGTGTGGCCGAAAATACAAGTGTGTATTCTCTCTCAAAGTTTTCCAAGAGTTTGTGGTGTTTTGTGATTCCATTTGAGGCATTCACACTATTGGTGCTTGGCCCTCAAACTCCTCAAGAACCAAACTCATCAAAAAGGTATGTAATCTCTTCTAACTCTTTTATGTTGAAATGTTCCCCATGCCATGTTAGATAGGTTATAAACCTTGGAAAATTATTATTTTGCATGTATTTAGACAAACATAGATCCAAGGTTTATTAGGGTTGCATGCACACTTAGGAAGTGTTAGATTGCTCAAAACCCAACAGTTTCAACCTACATGCCTATGATGTATTAATGGTAGTATGTAGAAATAGGTATTGTACAAATGTTAAGTTACACTAATAGATTATATATATCTGATCCTTAAGTTGGCTCAGGTTACACGAGTTATTGGAGGGCGTACCTTTCTTGATTTACTACTACTAGTGGTGACGAATTACATGTTAAACCTAGGACTTAGTGTGAATAGTGTAATGACTCTCATATGCCTAAATAACGTACAAGGTGTCCAACCATTTTGATCATTTCACGAGTGGCCTCTTCTGCTCTCTGCTCTGCTAAGGCCGCCTTAGCCTCAGCATCCATGAGTTGTTGCCTTAGGGTGGTCACCTTCTCTTCTAAGGAGTGGAGATGATTGGTAAGGTCTTCCTGTTCTGTGTTTTGGTTTGGTATTGCTTCCGAGGGGTAAGGCTCGCTAAGGATCTCTCTGACACCTTCATCCATGTATGACTCCTCATCAGAATCCTCTCACTCGTAGTTCATCTCTTGGTATTCTTCAGGATCCACTTCTGGGTTCTCCCCTTGCACTTCCTCTGGTTCTCCCTCAATCCATTAATTGGCTATTATTGTAGGGTAGTAGGGGTCTTCGGGATGAAGCTCAGTCATGTTGCCTTCGCGAGAGTGGAGATATGAGATACATGTAGAAGATTTAAGTGTAGAGATCATATGGTATTCTAAAATGCTACTATAGTATTACATGTTTGATCCTAGGGCTTCCTGATGTACGGAATTGATAAGTTTTTAGACTTGTTGTTATTGTTTAATATCATAGAATATCCGTATAGTATTTTAAACTTTAGATTTGGCTCTAATGCTCCTTTGCATGTAAGGTCGGCTAGTTTTAGGCTTGTTGCAACGCTACCCTCACTCCCAATCACATGTTGGTCCTATCTCAAATAAATATAGTTGATCAGGCTATATTTACCTCAAATATGATTACATAACTGCCCAGGTTTGATTGTAGTGTTCAACACCTAAATACTTTTGTTTTGTTCTTATTACGATACGGTTCTAGCAAGTATGTATACTTTTAGAAGATCCTTATATTCTTAAGGTATACTTTTAGTCAGAGTGTTTTTAGTCCCATTGTATTTATAGTTGTATATCTGGTATGGTTAGATATACTAGTTCACCATAAACAATGATCTAATACCAATCTGTCACACCCCCGAACCGGGACGACGGAAACGTCCGGGGGCGGATGACTTCATGTATAATATCATAACAATTGAATATGAATGAAACATAGCAACCAAACATCATACATTGGAAATACACACTTACATAGTTTACATAATGAATTTGTTCATCAGTTACACAAAAGTAACAAAAGTAAAATTTCTTGAAGTCGCACCACTTGATCTCATAACCGAGCTTATTACATGTTACTGGATCCATGAGAATACAAGTCGTTTTGAAAAGCGTCAACTAAAAAGTTGGTGAGTCAATAAGCATTTTTGTATAAAAATGGTTTTGCACTTGTTTAGAATAGTTCTCTTAGTTCTTTTAGAAAATATGATATTTTATATGAAAATGATTTGTAAGTCTCGTTCCAAAACTGTGAATATATGCATGCATGTCCTTTGTTATCTTTTGTTTGTAAAAGTAAAGCGAACGTTCCCAGAAAATCCAATATTTTCTAAAAAGAAATGGTTTGAAATGTTTGTGCCTGATCTTATATTAATACATATGTGTTAATGTTTGCGAGTATAAAAAGAGAATGATCTCAGACAACCCCATGTTGTTTGTGTAAGAGAATGTTGGAATCTCAACCCCCGTGGTTAAGTACTAGCACGTATAGGTTACCGTTTTTTCCAAAAAGAAGGTTCCCCGTAAACTTTTATAACGTTAATTCCTCTAAGTGAGTCATTATAACCATACTAGATAATGACAATTTTGCCTATCATGACGTTTTTCGGACGCCGACGGAATAAGGTAAGGTTTTTGTCTCCCTAGACTGGCCTAGTCTAACTGTAGCGAACAACTAAGGTGTGGGATGTCACCCCCATATAGATTTATACACAAACTCCCACTCTCCCTCCAGGAGACCCTGGTTATAACTACAGGCTACGATCATACACTCAATAGGTGTCAACCGACACGTCTCACTAGATCCTCAATCGAATTTACGCGGAAAAAGAATAAAACATATAAGGTATATTCCATGCCCAATAAACATGTAAGTGGACAACTAAGGCCCACTAAATATGTATATTATTTCCAGGCTCAAAAGGAATATGAATGTATATCCCGAGCCCAATATACATGTAAAAGGACAACTAAGGCTCACTAAACATGTAAAAGGACACTAAGGCCCACTAAACATGGAAAAGGACACTATGGCCCACTAAACATGTTAAAGAACATTAAGGCCCACTAAACATGTATATTAATTTTCCAGGTCCAATAAAGGAATATATATATATATATATATATATATATATATATATATATATATATATATATATATATATATATAAGTTAACATGTGTAGATGTTTTAAAAGTATATATATGTTATACAAACTTGCATCTAACACATGTATAGGAGCTTTTAGCATGATAAAAACAATTTCTTGTTTTTGTCATTTCTGTCACTGTTTTTAGAAAAAAATATAGAAAAATTATCGTAAGTGGAAATTTGGATCTGTAAACTCTGAGAGTTTGGTAAATGAGTCTACTTTATTCATATTTTATTATAATTTTTAATGGCCTCAAACCAGTGTGAAAATGTTCATCTTCACATACTGGTTCGAAATTATTCCGGAAATGATAGACAGTTTTGTAAAAATCGCCAAAACTTGTAGAAAAATCGTATGGATGCATGCATGTATTCATTTTAAAGGTATAAACCTGAACTTTTTGCATGTAAAACAATTTTGAAAAATATTACCATCAAGGCGGTCAAAACAGTCTGAAATTAGACCATAACGTTTCTGTTAAAAGCTAATTTTTGAGTTTAGGTTATAGATGTTTGAACACATCACTTGTTTTTTCTATTTAGGGTGTATAATCTCAGATCTACAAGTTTACATGTAATATATAAGACAAAACATACTTTTCTCATGGTTTTTATGAAGATCTAAGTGATAAACTTCATGTTCAAGTAAAGATCTAAAAGTTAAACACATAACATAATAGTACATGCAAATATCCAACGGTTAAATGAGAGTTGACTTGTATCCTACCCTGAAAACATGAAAAATACAAAAGATATGGGGGTATGAAGCTCACCTTGGGGTTTTTGAGATGTAGATGAAAAATAAGATGGAACTTTGAACCTAGCTTGAGTTTTTGGTGAGATCTCGAATTGGTGGTGGATCTAAGAGTTTTAACACCAAACAGAGGATGTAAACAAGAGTTTTAGCTTGAAAGGTATAAGGATATTTGAAGTCAACAAGAACACTCACCAATTTATGAGCTTTTGGAGAAGATTCTTTGGAGAATACCCTCACACACATGAAGTTTTTTTTAGAGGATAAGGGGAATGTTTTAGAGAGTTAAGTGAAGAAGATAAGATTTGTGGAGTGTATGTGGCCGAAAGATAAGAGAGGGAGGGAAAGAGGGAGAGAGTTGACTTTGTAAGGCTTGATGTGAGATTTGCATGGGAATATGTTGGTCCCTAGCCTTGCATGAATACATGGTGGGTACTTGTATGGATGTTTTTTGGGTATAAGTGAGGTGGAAAGCATAGAAAATTCACCATTTTCTCTTTTTCTTTCTTTATTTCTTTTTTTTTTTACCAACCCACCCTAATCGGCCAAGGGGCTCTCGGCCCAAGGTTGGCCCAAAAAAATATTTGTGGGCTTGATTTGGCTTGGCCCAATGAAGGTTTTGGCCCATTGATGCTTACTAGGGGTTTTCGGTCCAATTAGGGTTTTTGGATTGAGAATTCTTGGGTTAAGGCCCAAAGATGATTGGATTTGGCTTATTGAATCGAATTTTGGGCTTATACAAGAAGGTTAGATTGTTCAGGAATTCACATCTTAACCTAATTTTTTGACAGTTGTGACATGTACTTATGAGTGGAAGGCACCACTGTCAGCCTACTTTGTTATGTATCCTAGGATAGGATGTTGTTATGTTGTAGTGATGTGTTAGATCTGCATGATTATCTGTTTGTTGTTATGTGTTTTATCTGTTGCATATGTCGACATAATGCGGTTGGGTTAAGGCAATACTACTATGAGCGGAGCCCTAAGTTATAGGCCTGAAAAGGAAGCCAAACTTATGTCGTGGGCTTGAGAGCAATCCATACGTGAGTTGTGGACCAGATGGGCAAACCAGACTCGTGTTGTGGGCTCAGGGATAATCCGGTATGATGGTTGTGGACCTAGTATGCATGTTATATGTTTGTGTGATGGGTTTTGAGCACTATATCAATCTTATGGTGTACATACAAACCCTAAAGATTGTGATATAGTTTGTCTAATTTAAATGCAATAATTATCCAAAGCTCATAAACCCTAGATCTAGCATACAATAAACGATTTAAAATATGAATTAGGGTTTAGATCTTACCTTGCAATGGTTACAAGAGTTCTTTGATCTTCATGAAGCTTAGTGTCACACCTCTAATGGCTCACAAACACCAAGAGCAATAGAATGACTTTGAAGAGAGGGGAAGGAGCACCATAAACCAACGAAGAACCCTTGGGGATCTATTCACCACATTTTTGGGGCCTTAGGGGTTCCTTGTATAGTGAGGCTATTAGGGTTTTGAACTAGGAAACCCTAATCTGACTGCTTAGGCTCTAAGCAACCCATGGACTCCCTCCTTAGAAGCCTTGGACGATTTCTCATGGGTTTCCCCATAGATTTCGTCCACTCCAACTTCTATGGACTCCATTAGCCAAATATCCAACTATCACACAATTGACAGTTCTAGTCCCCTTTATTTATTTAATGTCTTTTAGCCATAAAATTAATTTCTTAATTAATTATTGTCTAATATTAATTAAACTATACGATTTCTCTTTTATTATATTATTCATACAATATATTAATAAACCATAATTAACCTCTCTCTTCATAAATCATCCTATCAAGTTGCTTTGGTGAAGGCAACCCAAACGGACCATGTTGTAACGTCCCAATTTGTGAGTAAAAAAAAATCATTTTAAATTAAGTAATTTATAATAAATCGTTTAATGAAAACATTTTCGATATCATATCCATCCATAAACCATCATAAACATGTCTCAAAAACAAACATCGAGTGGTAATAAAAATCAGAGTACAATCCCAGAACACTCAATGCGGAAATCATGTGTGTGTGTGTGATGCGCTGCTACGCCGCCGGATCCTTCCCCTTGGATGAAGAGGTGCCTGAAATCAAAACTGAAACTGTAAGCACAAGTCTTAGTGAGTTCCCCCATAATACCACATACTATACAATCATACATGCTGTCGGACAATTCTGGGGTGCCCGACCTATCCATGTCAAGTCGTTCTGGGGTGCTGACTACCCGTGTCAAGCCGTTTTGGGGTGCTGACTACCCATGTCAGGCCATTCTGGGGTGCCTGCCTGCCCTCCGGTCCATCTCACCCGGTCACAGGGACTATTTCACCCCTACTACTATCATATAACAATCTATCATAACATGCTGTCAGACATATTTGGGGTGTCCGACCTACCCTTCGGTCTTAACAACCGATCGGAGGACTATTCCCCTCCTAGTACTACTATCATATAGAACATAGCATACTGGCACAAAGAACATATCAAATAATAGCAAAACAAACAATTATCACAAAAGACAATCATCTCAACTGTAACCAACTACTAGTTGGTTGGCCTTGGTGCCTTAGACCACTTCTACTAGAAGGTAACTCACCTCGTAAACTACGCGTCGAATCTCGTAGAGGAAATCTATAACAACTGCTCTGATGACTCCCGGCTATCAGAGACACATAACACTCAATCAGAGTCTATAACACTACTCAGGGTAAAATGACCGTTTTACCCATTGGTCCATTTGGGACATACTTAAGTCCCGATTTGAACTTATCAAGCCCAGCTCTCATATGGCCCACTAAGGACTCCCTAAGGGCCCACTCATTGTCCAATTTCTGATTTAGACCTTATTTCCCCAAATGGGCCCAAAATTCCCAAGTCTAATATAATAATCCTCAAGGGCACAATCTTGGCCCAAAAGAGTCCAATACTCAAGTTTCTTATTCCTAAGTTCAAAATGATACTTCTCAGTGGGCCATGAGGCCCAAAAGTCCAGAACCATCCTCTTAAGGCCCAAAATCCCAATTTTCCCAAACACTGGCCTTGACCAAGACGGGGAGTTTGACCCAGTACGCGCGGCGTACCAGGGAGTACGCCCAGCGTATTGGCCAACTTCTTTGGGACTTTATTCATGAATTAATCCATTAAGTCTTTATGTCCAAACTGCAGATCCAGGGCCTTTTAAACCTCCTAAACCATAAAGTCACGAACTTTATGTGCTTGCATGCAAGGTTGGGGTAAAAACATGATTTTGGTCCATTAATCCAACTTTAAGACCATCTAGCCCTTGCATGGTTTTGGCTTAACCACCAAGATCCGATTTTTATGATCATAGGTGCTTCTAAGAGTCCAAAAGGACATCTCTTAAGCTCTGGAACCAACAATACTCAAACATTCCCAACAATGGGATCCAAATAGGACATAAAAAGCCTCAAATAAACAAATCTAAGCATATAATGGTCAAGTATAGAGCTTGATACCTCAAAAGAGTCAGAAATGGTGTCAATCCTCTGGATCTACAAGCTCTTGGTGGATCCTTGCTTCTTCTTCAAGCTCCTTTCTTCCTTTCTCACTAAAATAACACACAAGCACTCTCAAATGGATTATAGAACACAAAGGTACACAAAGGGAGCTAGGGTTTTCGTGGTGGCTGGGTAAGAGTGAAGGGAGGCTGAACCAACAAAGGGTTATGTTCTTTATATAAGGAGCAATTATAATTTTTAGGGTTTAAGGATCTGCACACGTATGTTGGGCGTACTCCTAGTACGTTGGGCGTACGTGCTTCCTTTACACGAGTACGTTGGGCGTACATGGCAATGTACTCCCCGCGTATGTAGCTTCCTCAACCCACTAGCAAGGCCTAAAAGCCAAAGCCCAACCCGAACCACACCACACTTCAATTAGGATGAATAATAATAATAATAATAATACTTGAAAAATCTCGGATGTTACACATGCACAACCGGGTCAAGTACATACCAAATATAGTTACGGGCTTAGACAGTAATCCAACAGTGTGGTGGCATTTTGGGGTAAATTACTAAGCTCTGGCTTATAGTTTGATTTTATGGTTTCAGGTACTTCAGAGGACAAGGGAAAGGCGAAGGCTTGATCGTGCACATCATCCAGGATTTTATGTGTTTTAATAATTTTGGGATACTCTAGGTCATGATAATGATTTTTGGGAACTTGTTTTATAAAACTTATGGATTTTGAGATGGTTTTTAAAATGAAAATTTTACCTTGATTTTTGGAATGTTAGAAGATTACTCTCATTAAAAAAATAATATATTTTTACATATGATTTTATAAAAAAAACATTCATAAATATATTTATAATGAACACACACACACACACATATATATATATATATAGACACACACACACACACTAGATGTGTGCTCGCACAAAGTAGTGACGATAAATAGTTCTTTTGGCGAATCATTTTGTTGTGGGGAAATAATTAATAGATTTTATTATTAATTTTTATGTAATAAAAATTACCATTTTTAAATAAAATGTTTATGTTTAGAACTTATACTTATATTGCCTGTTCATACAATTTATGTAAATTAATTATTTTTGGTGTCTAGTTTAAAAATGTAAATAAACGTTCAATACATATCGATTGAGTCCAACGGGTCATGCATTCTAATGTCATATCTCCAAGATCCACAAAAGTCGTTTTCAAAAGAATTGGTTTTGTCATCCAGAAAGGGCTAGCGGCGCAGCTTGTTGTCCGTTTGCCTTCAATCGATATGTATTGAACGTTTATTTTTAGCTTCTTATTACTTTTTAAAAAAAAATCTAATAAATTATAAAATTTCAATTAATAAAATGATTTATATGGATAAATTTACTATTTTAAAATTGCCATTTTGCTCTAGATTTAATTTCTTAATAACATTCATTAATTCAAGTTTTCAAACTTTTGACAAATATTAATGATTTGTTTATGCATAAATAATTCATACACAAAGCTGTGTATATTGTACCTCTTAAAATTCGAAATATGTATAATATGCTTTTTTGACAAATAATTTTGTTATGGGGAAATTATTAATAGATTTTATTATTAGTTATTATGTAACACTTTTAAATAAAATATTTATGTTTGGAACCTATACTTATATTGTTTGTTTATACATTTTATGTAAATTAATTATTTTTAGTGTCTAGTTTAAGAAATGTAAATTGATTTATACATATAAATTTAATATTTTAAAATTGTCATTTTGCCCTATATTTAATTTCTTAATAACCTTCATTAATTCAAGTCTTCAAACTTTTGGCAAGTATTAATGATTTATTTATGCATAACTGATTTGTACAAAAAAGTTGTGTATCTTATACCTCTTAAAATTCAAGATATGATTAATATGTTTTATAATATAGTATAAGATTATATATATATATATATATATATATATATATATATATATATATATATATCGTAATTAAAATATATTACGTTTTAACGGGAGTAATATAAACAAAAGTTGTAGTAGACTCAAATATGAACGTGTGGATATAAAAATTGTTAAAATCCTAGATTCTATGAAAAAATTATGATGTTCAGAACACAACAAATACGAGCGTGTGGATATTAAGATCGTTAAAATATGAGATCGTGTGAAGAAGTTACGATGTTCAGAACATAAAACTCAAGTGAAACATAAGACCTAGGCAACTCTGCAACTGAGGTCAAGGTGGTCATAAGCATCAACAACCCCAAACATCTCATTAATGATTGTTCCACATAGGATGCAGTGATAAAACCTAAAGAAGTCGTTCATAAATACTCAATGTGTACAAAAACAACAAAGACTTATTTTGCAACAAAAAATATTAAAAACTAAATATGCAAAAAAATATGAATGACTAAATGTATACAAAATAATAAATATATAATCATATTAAATCATTTTTTTCAGGTTTATCTGGAATAGCCGGTCATAAGGACTAACGTGTTGTTTGTTTTTTGTCTGCAGGTCTTCTTGGCCTCTTCTGTCTGCGCCGCGCAGACCACGCGCAAACATTAGCTTTCGCAGACAGTTTGTTTTTTTGAAGACTGCGGGCCTAAAAATGTCTGCGCGCCCTCTTCTTGGTACAGATGTAGACCAGAGTCTTCTAAAATCTTCAGACATCTTCTAGCCTAAAAAACACATATATCATTATTTTTTTAGTTTTTTTTTAATTTATATTTATCCCAAACTTTATTAATAATAAACAATTTGAAAACTTAAAAAAAGGTTCGACGACACAAACGTGATATTTTTTACAAATTTATAAATAAAGATTTATTATAATAATGGTCGTTGTAGTTGTTTATATAAATATGAACAAAAAAATCATAATATATTGTTATATGTTTTGTGCCGAATTTTATAAAACATTATTTAGTACAGTATCGTTAATTTCTTAAGAAAGTATTTATGGTACGTTTTTAATTGATTTAATTGAAAACTCGAAGTTTATTTCCATCCATTTATGTATCAAATTCTTTGATTCCTAATTACAATGTTTAGATATAACTTTGCGACCAAAATTATTGGTTTTTATCAAATATATATGTTAATTCGTACCATTTTTATTTTTATTTTTTATACAATAATATATAAAAGTAGATCTAAATTTGTTAATTATTTATAAGAAAGCTATAAAAATATTAAAAAATCACTTTGAAATTAAAAAAAAATCATTTTATTTAGATTTTAGTTTATTTTAGTAGTCTGCAGATGTTAAAAAAACAAACAATCTTCTTTTTTCAGACTGCAAACGTTTGGTCCAACTTTTCTACTGCAGAGCTCTACAGATGTTGTCTGCAGACTGCAGACATTTTGCTTTTGGAAAAAACAGCCACCACCTAAATGTATACAGTTAAACAAGTTGAAGGGGTAAATGTTGACAAAAAAAAAAAAAAAAAAAACTCAGTGATCAAATGTATATTGATCGAAAAATATATTATCTTTTTAAGTCATTATCCCTATACAATTATTACAAACGAATAAAATGCAACTATTCTTAAATTATTCTTAAACAAGTAAGTGTTGAATTAAATAGGAAAAAAGAGAGAATATATTCTTCCTTTTACATCAACATCCACACATAATTGCGTTATAATAAAAAAAAGTTATAAAATTTCATTTTATTTACCTTTAAAACAATATTATTTGTTTAATTGATATAGGTATTTGGGACTATTTAGTTCAATAAATATTTTTTGATAAAAATATTTATTCGCTTATATGGTTATAAAATTTAGTTTCTCAAAAGAACATTTTGATTAACATATTTGGTGAAAAGAGAAAAAACATCATAAATGGTCCTTGTGGTTATCCAAAATCTGAATTTTGGTCTCCGTGGTTTAAAAACCTCATAGATGGTCCCTATGTTTTCAAAACTTTTGATGTTTGGTCCTTTTTGCTAACTCCGTTAAGTTTGTCCGTTAACTGAAGGGTATTTTCGTCATTTCACAACTATAGGGACCATTTATGATGTTTTCTTTTCTTTTATTTTTTAAATTAAATTTAATATCCAAGCTCTCTCTCTCTCTCTCTCTCTCTCTCTCCACCTGCTAAAGCCTAGACCCAGATAAAACCCTCATTTCTTTCAGCCACACAGCCGCTCAACCCCTTTTTTTTTTCCCATGTATCACTTCCTCATCTCCGTAATCCCCAATTTCTCCTAATTTACACTTACAATGCTTCCATTTTTGCTACCCAAAATGTCGAAGGAGATAGCGAGCACTGACCCTGAAGGAATCAACAATGTTTGTATGACCTGGAACCTTGGCCACACACAAAAGTCGAAGCCAACAAGACCACCACCATCTTTGTTGCTAATTACTTCACCACCATCTTTCGTGTGTGTATGTGTGTTTTTTGAGTTTTTGTTTAGATTTATAATGATTATTGTTAAAATTAGAACCGAGTGCATACAAGGAATATATGAGAGCGTGAACAGAGCAAAGGATTGTCTTCGCGTTTGACTGGACTTATAGATCGTCGGAGGTGGTGATGGCAAATAGAAACCTATGTTTGTGTAGGAAGACGGGGAATGAACAGTCGATCGAAAGGGACAAATGTTGAGGAATCGTGAATGGGGGAAAAACTTAAACCTAGAATTTTTATGGAAGGAAGCTAGAGTACATCTAGGACTAATTCCAAGAGGAAGAAGATATGAGAGAGAGAGAGAGAGAGATATTAAATTTAATTTAAAAAAAAAATAAAAGAAAAGAAAACATCATAAATGGTCCCTATGATGGTGAAATGACGAAAATACCTTTCAGTTAACGGACAAACTTAACGGAGTTAGCAAAAAGGACCAAACATCAAAAGTTTTGAAAACACAGGGACCATTTATGAGGTTTTTAAACCATGGGAACTAAAATTCAAATTTTGGGTAACCACATGGACCATTTATGATGTTTTTTCGTGAAAAGATATTATAATTTGATAAACCATTTTAAGAAAATAATATTTGAGATAATTGATAATCATCTTGAATGAAGAAGTAATATATATTTTCTAAAAATAAAAAATCTGTGACTTTTTAAAAATAGTTTTATAAAGATAATAAAAAATTGTTTTAAAAACAGTTTTGTATTTTCAAAACATATTTTTTAATTTTGAAATAAAATGCTAACCAAGGTGTTTTTTGAGATTTGAGTTTGAGTTCACTAACCAAAGCTGAGTTTCAGTTTCATGGTTACAAGATTTTGTCCCGTCCTTGTTATTTTAGGGATATAAATGGTAGATTCGGAAATGGAAGGGACGACTGCTGTAATTCGTTTCTGAAACCCTAGTATAGGCCTATCCTGAAAAGGCTAAAACCCTTTGTCGTTCCCGCGCTCTCTCACTCTCATTCTCTCACTGGTTTATCTACACGGCAGAACGTTTCACAGTGAAAACGAAGCTACAAGACAAAGAAATGGAGTAAGAGGGGTAAGGAAATGGTTGAGAGTTATGCAGAAATTTTTACGTCGAAACCCTTGTTCAGGAGGCCCCATCCTCTGTTCTTCACCTGACTTTTTTTCCCCACGTCTTGCCCTTATCCCTCTAGGGTTTAAGCAAAAAAATCCAACATCATTTACCCCTTTGATGCCGTCTGCCGCCACCGCTCCCCAACTACGGAGTTCCGGTATGACCACTGCTATAGGCGGTGCGAACCCTTCGTTTGGTTTTGGTAATGGTGGCACCTCTTCAAGTTCTCGTTTTGCTTCTAGTTCTAGCTTCAGGTGTCGTAGCTGCCGCTGCTCCATCAACAATGCTACGGCCATTTCCCCTAGAGCATGGGCCGTGTTTAAGGAGAATCGTAGCGGGTCCCGTGTAGCTTGGTTTAGTACCTCTTTTTCTGATACGGGGGTTTCTGTTTCGGCCTTGAAATCTGAAAATAACAGTGACGACGGTGTTGGTGGTGGTGATGATGAGAAAACCATGAAGTTTAATAGAAGGCATAGAGGCTCTCCGGGCGGTGGTAGTGGTAGTAACGCTCCGCCGTTGCTCCCTGGAAACCCTGATTTGTTGTCCATTCCTGGAGTCGGGCCAAGAAATTTGAGGAAGCTGGTGGAAAACGGCATTGGGGGTGTTGCTGAGCTCAAGAAAATCTACAAGGACAAGGTATTTTCCCCCTTCTCTAAGAGAAAGTATAATGGCACTGTGCTAATAAGAGAAAAAGTGAAAATATAATGCTCTAAGAGCAAGATATGAAAGTTTGATGCTATAATCACAAATAATAAAATCAAAGCAGGTTGTATTTTTAGCATTTAGCCATATTTGATAAAATATCATCAAGTGTTTGATAAAATATCTTAAATTTACTTTGTCATCCTCCAATCCATAGTTTTTTGGGAAATCAAGTCAGAAGATGGTGGAGTTTTTACGAAGCTCAGTTGGCATCATCCATAGGAACCATGCGGAAAGTATAACCACATTCATTAAAGAGAGTGTGGATGAAGAGCTAAAAGATGATCATATTAATACCAACAACACTCAAGCATCACAAAAAAGAAGACTTACTTTTTGTGTAGAAGGAAATATAAGTGTTGGGAAATCAACATTCTTGCAAAGAATTGCTAATGAAACACTTGAGCTACAAGATCTTGTTGAAATTGTTCCGGAACCAATCGACAAATGGCAAGATATTGGACCCGATCACTTTAACATATTAGATGCTTTCTATGCCGAGCCACAAAGATATGCCTACACGTTCCAAAATTATGTCTTTGTTACAAGAGTTATGCAGGAGAAGGAGTCATCAAGTGGAGTTAAGCCTCTCAGATTAATGGAGAGAAGTGTTTTCAGTGATCGGATGGTATGTATGTATGTTAATAATAATAATTTGTTATAAGTAAAGCATGCTGCTGTTTGTTGCAAAAAGACATTGATGAAAGTATGTTGTTGGTGAAGGTTTTTGTGAGAGCTGTTCATGAAGCTAATTGGATGAATGAGATGGAAATCAGCATCTATGACTCATGGTTTGACCCTGTTGTTTCTTCTCTACCGGGGCTTATTCCAGATGCGTTTATATATCTTAGAGCAAGCCCGGATACTTGCCATAAACGAATGATGCTACGTAAGAGAAGCGAGGAAGGTGGAGTCAGCCTTGAATATCTGCGTGATTTGCATGAAAAACATGAAAGCTGGCTTTTTCCATTTCAAAGTGGAAATCATGGAACTTTGGCCTTCAGTAATCCTCCTGTTCACGTCGATACCTCCTTACATCCGAATATAAAAGATCGTGTGTTTTATTTGGAGGGTAATCATATGCATTCAAGCATTCAAAAGGTACTTTCACTTTCATGTGTAGAGTTTACGCCTTTTCCATTCCATGAGTTTTTCTATTAAGTGAAGTCGATTCTTATTTAATTTTGTTGTGTTGAAACTTGAAAAGAAACAACACCTTAGTTGTGGTTGATGATGGGGTTGCTTGCATATTGACTTTCAACAGGTACCTGCTTTGGTTCTTGACTGCGAGCCAACCATTGACTTTAGCAAGGATATCGAAGCTAAACAGCAGTATGATTTCTTCTATTTCACTTGTTATTATTATTATTATTATGTTCCTTAAAGGGTCCCAAATCTCTTTGACAAACAATAAAAGTAAAACTCCTCAATTAATGGTTGAATGCAAGAAATGGGAATGTACTTTCAGTTATATGTTTATTGTAGCATCCTGCTTTTTTTTTTTTTGATATAATATATAATATATAATATGTAATATATGTATGTGAATGTGAAGGTATGCTCGACAAGTTGCAGAGTTTTTTGAGTATGTGAAGAAAGTAAAGGAGGTTCCGGCTGAAGGTGTTGAAGGGAGTAGTAGTGGTGGTACCGGTAGCCAATCACAGGTGTTGTTGCCTCATGGAGGATTGTGGGTCCCACCACAAGGGAAAAACTTGCCCGAGTCACTCAAGTCATTGGATTTTAGACGAGCCATGTCCCTAGGGTAGTGGTGTTGTTTGTTGCTCAAATCTTCTGTATTTGCTTGTAAAAAGAAACTTTTAAGCTTTTCTTGTAGGATGAAACAGATTTAGGATGAATGATTGTAGTTTCTGTTCAATTTTTGATGGAAGGCTTTTTTTTTTCCAAGTTTAAATGTTTTGTTTTGTATGCCAAATGGTTGCATTTTATAGTGTGGGTTAAGGGATTTTTTGACAAGACTTTGTCTGGTAAGTTGACTGTTAAGTGTTAAATCACTACAATGGTAAGCTTACGGCTTGATATTTTTGCCACTTTATGATTTCATTAATTTCAATCTTTAATTAAATGACATTTGCAATGGATAAACTCTATTAATAGATTTTTTTTTATGAATTTAACCTATTGATCCCAAGCAATCTAAAGTGTTTCATACAACCTTTTCATTCAATTAGTTGTTTATTAAACATATTATATTTTAATGCAAAATATTTTAAATAAGTAAATCACTAGAGATGAATATATAAATGTTTCACAAATGAAAAGTATGATAAACTGTGACAGAAGTAATTAATTAGTTAAGGAAATAGATTATTACGGGAAGTGATTCATATACAACAGTTTTTTGTCATACACAACAATTCATGTATTATTTAGCTGTACAATTCAACATTTTAAAGTATCAATTGTTATGTATGAAAAAAAATTGTTGAGTACGGATTAGCTTCCATTTTTTAAACTAGAATATAACTAACAAATAAAAATAGAATAGAGTAAATTACACGAATGGTCCCTATGGTTTGGGATAGTTTGCATGTTTGGTCACTAATTTATTTTTTTTAACTCGGAAAGACTCTATTGTTTGTTTTTGGTACGCGTTTGGTCCATACTGTTTGTTTTTGTTACGTGTTTGGTCTCTGTTTTATCCTAAAAAACTATTATTTAAATAGGAAAAAATTGTGGGGTATGTAAGGGAAGGTGAAGGGGTAAGGTTGGGAGTGTGTTTATTTAAATAAATTAAAAAAATAAAGGGCAAAATAGTTTTTCAAAAAGAGGATCCATAATGTTTTTATCCGAAATTGTGATCTGGAATGCGTTGATACAAATTACGTGTAACGCCCGTGTTTCAGGGCTAAGCATTTTTAGACAATGTAATAGTCTAGGTCAACTATTGGAACTCTTTTTGAAGTAATAAAGATGAAATATTTGAGTATTATGTGAATTATGTGAATTTTTATGCTTATTATGTATTTATAAATATTTAAAGTGTGAAATAAGCCCGATATCTTTACATAAAGTTGTAGTGGTCGAAACAAGGATTCCGGGGATATAAATAACGCCGAAATCGGAGTTATAACGAAGAACTTATGACCCGTCGAAGTTTCGCGACGGAACCGACACGATACCGAGAAGCGTAAATAGTGAATTTACGATAGAGCGAGATTTAGCCTTAGCGCTCTAAACGAAAGTCGTAGAATATGTTAAACTAAGAGCGTTGATAAAAAGAACGCGCAAATCTGACTTCGTATGAAGAAGTTATGATTTTTCGAAGTTTCGGATTAGCAGTATACAACCCGAAATTCGAATAATTAGATCGAGTGATTTTCAGCCGATACGACCTGAACGAGAATCGAAGGTCTCGTTAAGAGTAGCATAACGAGAAAAAGATGGGCGAATACGGACGTCAGATGAAGAAGTTATGAGGATATAACGGACTAATCCTGTCCCGGCCTGTTAATAATATAAAATTTAAAATCGAGTCAAAATTAGCCGACGGAGTCTAAACGAAAGTTGTAGAGTACGTCCCCACCTTCGCGTGGATATAAAGAACGTCGAAAACGGAGCTCGTACGCGAAAGTTACGAATTTTTAAAGTGGGAAAGTGAATTTGCGAAGCTGATGCATAGATTGATGACGTGGCCAAACTCCCAGCCGTTCGATGAGCTCGCTTCGGATCTTGACGCGTCACCCTCGCATTACGCCCCGCTCCGAGGCCAAGTACGCCCCGCGTACTGATGGGTTTTGGCTATAAGAACATCCTATGTGCTCATACAAACCCTAATGCTTGGATCTAGGTTTCTCTATTGTACATGCAAGTTATCCAAGACTATAAACCCTAGATCTAGCATATGATAATCAATATAACATATAAATTAGGGTTTAGATCATACCTTGATTGTTATGTAGCAATAACAATCACAATTCCTTCTTGTAATGACTTTAGAAAACTTAGAGTCACAAATGTCACTCCTCTAATGGCTCACAAACACCTAGAGCAAGAGGATGAAGAGGAGAAGAGAAGGAGGCTGCCCAAAACGTGTGGAAACCCTAGAAGGAAGCTTGTCCACGTTTTTGGGACATAAGGGTTCTTTAAATAGTGAGGCTATTAGGTTTATCTAACAAGGAAACCCTAATTTGGATGCTAAAGCCCTAAGCAACCCATGGACTCCTTTCCTTAAAGGCCTTGGACGATTTCTAATGGGTTTCCCCATAGAATTCGTCCACCCCTTTAATATGGAGTCCATTAGCTCAATATTCAACTATCATACAATTGACAGTTCTAGTCCCTTAAGTTTAATTATTCTCTTTTAGTCACAAACTTAATTCTTATTAATTTTTGACTAATATTAATTAAACAATATGATTTCTCCTTTAATATATTATTCTCACAATATATTAATAAATCATATTTAATCCTTTCTCTCCACTATTCATCCTATCAAGTTGCTTTGGTGAAGGCAACCCAAAAGGACCATGCACCATTGGGTCAAGTACATACCAAAATAGTTATGGACTTAGACACTAATCCAACAATCTCCCACTTGGATAAGTCTAATAACTATTCTGCGTATGACTTCAGATCCTGATCTGCAATCGTAGCTTTCCAAAGTCGCTGTCAACTCTGATCTTATCAGATATAAGGGATCATATATTCCTCCATTCTAGATATCGTATAGACTGAGACAAGGATCTAAATCATTCTCTCTGTCTATGTGCTGTTTCCCGAATTCATATTTATGATGACTGACAACAGACTACAATTGAACACATCAATTTAGTCCCGGCTTGGCCAAGCACTTAGGTTCCATCACTAAATCATCGAGGGGCCCACATATATCGCTTTTATCCTACTTTGGATAAAAGGAACGGATAAACTTTGACTCAATGCCCGCTTGCACTCACTCACCGAATCACACACAACAATATGTTTTATAACACCGAGTTACTGGTGTGTTTACATATTATCAATGTGTAACCGACTCACAAGATACAACTCACACATCTCGGTTTCAAGAATATAAGATGTTATCGTCTCACCAATCACTCGTGATACAATCCATGAAGTGATCCAAGTGAGCGTGGGTTTAATCCAATGCTCAAATCATATTCATAAGCACTCATGAACGTTGCAACAAACAATTGCTTATGTCTAATGCTCTTTAGACAATCCACACACCAATTCACGACAGTCTTCATTCATATCTACTTCTAACATATGAACGACTGTGGCCCGTTTGAATAATTTGACTGTTCTTAAACCAATTAAATTATTCAGGAAGTCAAAACATGCAAAGTGAAACACAAGAATAATACTAATCCCATATGGCCTCAAACCTTTGAGTATAAATAAAACACCTTTTATTTATCACCATATCGATTACTCATTATTTGTTGTTTCGGTTAATCAACTTCTTACTTGAATTATTACAACACTTGTCCCATGCTCTCAACATGTACACAATGCTTACCTATGGTTCCTACTTTGTGAAATAGATCAAATGAACACATTTCCAATCATACTCATTTCACAACTCCCAGTTCTTTTCACAAGTGAAAGAATATCAAATTCTTGCCACTTATGGAATATGTTAGATTCTAACATTTTATGCAATGATCCTTTCATAATGCCATAGCACAAAAGTCAAAATGACTATTGCTAATGAATTATGAAGTCCTCTATCGGAGATTGTTGCAATACAATTCCATAGATGTGATGTCACTCACTCAAAGTACATTCCTTTGAACATCCTTTTGCATAAAATTTCTAATCTAGACATAGACTTTCAATATCCAACTCCCAATATGGAAACCTTTCCATATTTGCCATATGACAACTCATTCTTAATAGAATCTTATCTATTCATAATAATGTCGATATAGTCCATCCAATATTATACTTCCAACTACTCTCAAGCGACCAATCCTCGGCGAACTTTGGATTGTCCTTTGATAGTTGTTTAATTATCTTAATCAAAACCGATTCTTGTCCTTTTCCCTCTAAATGCGCTAGATATTTGGAAAATTAAGAATGGTCAAATATTATAGCATTTGCAATCGATCCTATATCCGAAGCGTATGGGACACGATGTATAATGTCTTACATGAAGATTTAATACTTTATCAATCTTCTGCCATAATATTTTATGTGCTACATTCTTATAATTCGAATTATGAAGAGGAATGCCGTAATCATAATCGAAATTTAAGAACGCACTATGTATCATTGACTAATTTATTAACATTCCACAACCTAAGCCTTTAGATTTGAAATGAAGCATAATATTCTCTCCCTTAATTATAGCAAAACAACTATTCAACTCTTACAACTTTGCAAAGTATGACTCTTGTTTTTCTATAATTAATATTGCTAACTTGCAATACTTGCCTTAATAATCATAAAAGCACAACTTTTATGCTCCCACTATCACGATGATTATTATAAACATAACACTTATGCTCCCACTAGCTTCGAAAAGTATTTAGAAACAGCTTAACTTGCAGAAAAACAATGCCTATTGAATTTCTTTAAGTTCATATTTCTAATACCCAAGGCTTTGATAATCTTTTATCAAGGCTTCTTGAACTTATACACCTTTGCCTTAGATAGCTCATATGTGTGTCTTAAACAATTTAGACTAATTGCCAAATCTCACAATTCGAATCATGGAAAGGGATACCGTAACCATAATCGAATTCGAGAATCCAATTTTCACAATTACTATCTTCTTAAAATCTCTTTTAGTGAAAACATTTCCTCACAGTCATTTCCATGAAGGAGGGAATCTTATGACACTTAGATTTTAATGGTGTATGTGTTCCTATCCATGTGAATTTGTCAAAACCAAAGTTTACGACAAATTCAAACTCATATGGACCGAACTTTCTTGTTCTTGATTTTTTGCCTTATGGTGACACAGCTGCCTACCAAGTATTCCAAGTAGTTAAGCAGTACACCCTTTCCTATCAATGTACTTTTCATTGATCAAGGTCCTTGCCTTTTATGCATTCAAATGAGAACTCATAGTACTCACATGCATAATTAACTCAATTGGAACGGCACAGAAACAAGATAATGTCAACACGATAGGTTGTAAACCTTAACTCGTGTGCTAGTGATGATCGATAAGGTTTATTCTTGATTAGTTCTTGAAACCTTTCAAGACCATTAAGACTCCCACTGACTCCTTGACATATAATCTTCTCTTTTCAATAAACATTTTTTGACAACCAAATATTCAAGAGTTAGTGCAGCTTTTATCAAAACACTTCATAAAATTGGTCCTAGTTGGTCTTTGTCTTATCCAAGACATCACAACTTACCAATTTCAAATGTGTGAGAATGAGAAAACCTTTTTCCACATTCTACATTTGATGAATGTTATAAACCTTTTCAAGACTTGTTACTCAATGTCACAATCTTAACTTTAAGACTTGTTTTGGAATGAAGTATGATCGACTTCTTGATTTGACCATTTCTTCAATTCTTGATTCCTCTTCTTATACATACACTTGTACTAAGACTTATTTAGAGGATCAATTGAAATATGGTTCTTAATAATTAAGACATATCATAAAGTATAAAAGGTACTCTCCCTTCTTCTTAGAATAGAGAAACTTTTATCTTTTTGCCTACTTGATTCTTTTATTCGTTCTGCTATTGATTTAAACCTTTTTCAATCAATTCAGAATTACACTTAATCTTATAAGTGTAATCATATTTACTAATCCTTTAGTAAATCATGATGAATATCTTTATTTCCCTTGTGGTGGACTTGATCAACACACAACTTTGTGTACTCGATCTCCTAGTCTTTCACTTGACACTTTGTCAACGAATTAGTCTAGTTTCCAAATATGAAATTTCACATTCATCATGCAACCAAGTTGCGTGATTCCAAGTTTATGTCCAATTGAAACTTGGGTGATGAGAAACTCTCCCTATTTGGTAAATTCTCGACATTATCACAAACAACATAATTAAGAATCACATCCACTCGTTGTAGAAATATACGAACATCAATTTTTTCATAATGATTTCATTGAAAGGAAATAAATAAATAAACAATTGAGTCAAATCAAAATTTATTTTATTCATAAAAGCAGCGGAAAACATTTGTCCTTACAATGCAAAATCAACTGAAAAACTATGTAGTCAAATATTCCTAACAATTCTATCATAACTTTCCAAGCTCAAAATCTAATCTTCAAGTCCATGCGATCGAGATCCATTTCTTTTGATTAGATTCATCTTGCTCTTCCATCAAGCTTCCTCTCTTTTCACTGATCCTGCAAAACATTTAAATGTAATCTTATCACATCATGTATTAAGAATCAACGAATAGGAACTTAATGGAGTTAGATAGTGGATTTTACCTGAAGCACAACCATACTCTTTGACTCTCCCATCTTCTAGACTCTTCAGGCTCTTAGGGTAGACTTCCAACGCCCTTTCTCTTGGCAGCAAACGCAGGTCGGTTCTCCTAGAATGTCCTCGGAAGCATGGTTGGTTGACTTTCCCAACAAATATGCTCCATTGCTTTGCCAAATCATTTCTGATTCAGCAGCAATGAACATGTAAGTTAGGTCAATTAGGTTTTCGTCATGATCCATCATATAATACTTTCTTTTGAACTCATTATATGATTCAGGTAGTGATTGTAGAACCCAGTTCACAGCCAGCTTATCAGGGAATGACGCACCCAACATTATCAACCTATCTGTGCTTTCATTCCTAGAATGTGGGCACACACGAGTTTACCATCTTCATGTTTCATTTCCAATAGGGCTTTAGTGACATTGAACCTTTCAATTCTTCGATCTTGTGGGTTAGGGAGAACAACGGGAGGAGGAGGAGGAAGTGAAGTATGATTTCTTGTTCCTCGATCGAATCGTGGAATATCATCTTCATGTGGAAAGCTTGTTCCACAAGATTTGGGAAAACCATAGTTGTCGAACTTTGACATCTACAAAACGGGAGAAAAACAAATTCAAGTTAGTTGATTGATTGAGTCCTTAATAAATCACTTAAATGAGATATTAAGGCTAGGACCCAACACAATACGCTACAACTTAGAAAAGGGATGTCGTAATCTAGTTGCAGAATATTTGAAGGTAAGTGAATGACGATTCACTAATTTCCACCATGAAAAAACGAAAAAGAAATTTTAAGTTTTAAATCTATGAAAACTCCTAGATCCTATGAGATTCATTGAACATTTCAATGGCATATTTAAATCTCGATATGCCCCTCTAGTTTGTGACTGGGATGCCGAGGATCACAAAGCGGGTGTGAATAACCATGCAAACTTACATGGTGCCCTCACATGTTACAGTCACCTATTCGATGTGCTGGTAAACCAGACACGCTCCACCAAACTATGACAAAAATTGAGTCACCCTTTGCTACCTTTGCTTAGAACCATTTAGTGTGCCGGTAAACCACACACGCTCCACTAACGTCTTCGCAAGGGCACAAAGTGTAATTTCATGGAATTGCATCAATTCACTTTTGCCTAAGTAACTAAGTTTGGGAATTTGTAAAACATTTAGTTACTTTTGTACTTCATTATACTTATAATGGAAGGTTTCGTCCTATCCTACCCGTTTGGCTAACGACCCTCCACTAGTCAAGAGTGCGGTGGGTAAGAGTGGATACCCATTCAATCGCCATTTTATAGGCAATTTCCTTCAACACCCCTTATAGACCAGCTTCGTGAATGAGGCCTACTAACGGTAAGACCGACTTTTACTCATACATATATATAATGTTAGACTTTTAATGTTATATATAGTATAGGGTGTATTTTACACTTTTAAAATACTAGGTGGTCAAATTTAACAATTATACTTTTAATTCAATTAATTTGTAAACCAAAACTTTTATGGATTTATTAAACCTCTTTTAATTATACACCTTAATTAATTAATAAAACCATAAGGGTGTGATATGAACTTTTCAAAACATCACTAGTGTTTTAGAATTTAACATTCCTAAATTAAACTTTTTAATCAACTTTTAAATTCCAAAACTTGAGGGCAAGTTTTGAAACATTTCAAAAGCATTAGGGTTTAGAATTTAAATATACATCAAAATTAAAATTTTAATCAAAATTTAAATTCCAAAACTTGAGGGCAAGTTTTGAAACCTTTTCAAAACATTAGCGTTTCAACTATTTAAATTTCAAAACAAAACTTTTGAGTTCAAATTTAAACTATAAAACCTAAAGGGGAAAATTGAAACTTTTCATACAAGATAATTCAAATAATCAATTTTTATCTAATAAAACAAATGATTATCTAAATTTTGACAATTATCTTCTATTTTGGTAAGGATAATCACCAAATATTGATAAAATTTAGATTTTATAACAAAAACATGTTTATGGTAATCATCCAAAGCCAAAACAGGAAGAAAATCATGAATATGAGCTGTCAGACCCTTTGACTTGTCGAGTCTGGACCTGGACTCGTCGAGTACAGATGACTCGGCGAGTTCACCAAGTGACTCGGCGAGTCAAACACTCAGAAGCCAAAAAAAATCGATTTTCAGTGCTGATTTCGATCAAATATGCATCAATACAATAGAAACCAATCAAGGCTTTGATACCACTGATGGGTTTTGGCTATAAGAACATCCTATGTGCTCATACAAACCCTAATGCTTGGATCTAGGTTTCTTTATTGTACATGAAAGTTATCCAAGACTATAAACCCTAGATCTAGCATATGATAATCAATATAACATATAAATTAGGGTTTAGATCATACCTTGATTGTTATGTAGCAATAACAATCACAATTCCTTCTTGTAATGACTTTAGAAAACTTAGAGTCACAAATGTCACTCCTCTAATGGCTCACAAACACCTAGAGCAAGAGGATGAAGAGGAGAAGAGAAGGAGGCTGCCCAAAACGTGTGGAAACCCTAGAAGGAAGCTTGTCCACGTTTTTGGGGCATAAGGGTTCTTTAAATAGTGAGGCTATTAGGGTTATCTAACAAGGAAACCCAAATTTGGATGCTTAAGCCCTAAGCAACCCATGGACTCCTTTCCTTAAAGGCCTTGGACGATTTCTAATGGGTTTCCCCATAGAATTCGTCCCCCCTTTAATATGGAGTCCATTAGCTCAATATTTAACTATCATACAATTGTCAGTTCTAGTCCCCTAAGTTTAATTATTCTCTTTTAGTCACAAACTTAATTCTTATTAATTCTTGACTAATATTAATTAAACAATATGATTTCTCCTTTAATATATTATTCTCACAATATATTAATAAATCATATTTAATCCTTTCTCTCCACTATTCATCCTATCAAGTTGCTTTGGGGAAGGCAACCCAAAAGGACCATGCACCATCGGGTGAAGTACATACCAAAATAGTTATGAACTTAGACACTAATCCAACACATACTTTGGTTCTTATCCGTCCGATGGAGTGTGAGCCAGCTAGTGCATGGCTGGCATGCTTATCCAAACTACGCCCCGCGTAGCCGAGGACTACGCCCAGTGTACGTCCGAGGCCTCACAGCTATAAAAGGGGGCCGAGGGCAACCTCATTTTTCACTCCAAATTCCACTCTCTCTCTAAGAACTTTCTCTCTCTAGCCCCTTTTGAGTCCCCTAAACCCTAGATAAACCCCCTTAGCTCCCGAGGGAAGCCCCGAGGCTCCCGGAGTCCCGAGAAAAAGTTTCTTTCGGTTTCGAAACGCTGCTCCAAATAAAGTTCCGATTTTCTTTAAAATCCGCTGTAAGTGAGCTACGCTTACGCAATTTTTAATATAGCTTTCAAATAATTATAGGAATGTTATTAGGTCCTTAAAACAATTATTTGGGCTGTTTTTATGAGTTATAATGAGTGTTATTTAACGCTTATATAATAATAATAGTCAGACTATTAATTTGTCGCGATTATCGTTAAACTAAACCCTAGTGGTATTGGTACTAGGTTTTATCGAAGGAAAATTGTTTTAAGAGTATCGAAGCGCTGTCCGAGTGCTGAGTCACCACCTTTCAGGTGAGTGCATAGTTACTTTCAGCTTACACATAGATATGAAGTATTTATATAAATTACATGTTGTGTGTGCATATTATACATGTTTTCAATGATTTAAACTGTATATATGTATTTTATATCTACAAAATGTGTTGGGTAAAACATGGGTAGATGTAATAGTTGCTGTGCGACAAAATAAAATAAGGAGAGGCCTCGTTATAGATGTTATTGATGAAATCACATCACGACACAGAATGTCTATCACATATATCATAATCACATAATAGGCCGGTCTTGGTGCCTTAGACCCATAGGTATGGTGAGAAGACTCACCTGTCACGAATGCTGAACTGACACTGTGCGACCAAAAATACCCCACGAGCTGCTCCACTCAACTGCCTAAAAAGTGTCATACAATATCCAGTCATTTCCCCAAAGTCAATCCTGGTAAACTACAACCAAGATCAAGTCAACAGTCCAAGTTGACCCTAACTCGTCGAGTACAACTAGTGCCTCGCCGAGTTTCCCGGGATAACGTCTACTCGCCGAGTCATCGAGGTGACTCGTCAAGTTCACACGATCTTGATTGATAATCTAAGATCATTCGTCGAGTTTCCTTGCTTGACACTCGACACGACTACGAACATCCAATAGTTGGGGAAATCTTACTCGACTCGCCGAGTTGTTCCTTCAACTCATCGAGTTCTAGGTAATCTTCATCCGGCTCGCCGAGTTGTTCCTTCAACTCGTCGAGTCTAAGACTATTCATCGGGTTCGCCGAGTCGTTCATCCAACTCGCCGAGTCCATGCCTGCCTTCATATGACTCGCCGAGTCACCCCCTGCGACTCGCCGAGTCCTATCAGATCTTAGGCCATACATACTCTTTTGATCCATGCAATGCTTCCAAATTACAGATCTAATCTTCTGAGGCATGCTTTCCACGTAAAGTTGCAAACTTTACGTGCATGCAAGGCTTTAAGGCCCTAAAATAGCAAATCTAAGCTTGGAATGGAGTCATAGACTAGAGGGGAGGCACAAGCTAGGCACAACTGATAACTTTATGCATCTAAAGACCAAAAGGAGTCCAGATCTGAAGTTACAACTTCAGATATTGGCTTAAACACAAAAGCCCTTTCTTAGAGTCCATGCACAAGAGGGTTTTGGGTGGATATGAGCCAAGGAACAGCTTAATACCTTCAGAAAGTGCACCACAGAAGTAGATCTTGAATCCCCACGAGTCCTTTGCTTCCTCTAGCTTGCTTCCTCAAGTGTTTCCTTCACCAAATCCCTCCTTCAAGCTTAAAATCACCAAGAAACACACTCACACTCAAATCAGGGTTTTTGGGAGGTAAAGAGCTGTAAAAAGGGGGGGGGGGCTAGGGGAGGCTAATGACCCTTTAAATAGGGTGCAAGGCCCCCGAAATCTAGGGTTTCATCTGCCAGCATCTACTCGTCGAGTACCATAATGGACTCGGCGAGTAGATCATTAAACTTCGCGGACAAACCCGCTATTACTCGACGAGTAGGGAGGCCAACTCGCCGAGTAGGTTCTCAAAAACCAAACCAAAATATCATTATTAATACCTGAGGATCAGGATGTTACAACTCTCCCCCACTTGAATTAGGCTTCGTCCTCGAAGCCTGCTGGTCTAAACAACTCCGGATAGAAACCTCGCATTTCATCTTTCGATTCCCAGGTCCATTCGGAACCCTTTCGGTGCTGCCATTGCACCTTTACCAACTTCACTTCTTTATTTTGGAGCTTCTTCGTCTTCTTGTCTAGGATCGCAACTGGTCTCTCGACATAATTCAGACTCCCATCCAACTGAATGTCGTCCAAGGATATGACTGAAGACTCGTCGGCAACACACTTCCGGAGATGAGACACATGGAAGGTGTTGTGGATCCGACTAAGCTCCTCTGGGAGCTCTAAACGATATGCCACCTTGCCCACCCGGGCTATGATCCTGAACGGACCTAGAACCGGGGACCCAATTTGCCCCTCTTATGGAACCGGATAATCCCTTTCCAGGGTGACACCTTCAGTAAGACAAAGTCTCCTTCCTGAAATTCGAGGTCTGATCACCGTCGGTCCGCATAACTCTTCTGGCGACTCTGCGCGACTCGCAATCGGTCCCGCACCTGCTGAATCAGTCCGGTGGTCTCAAGTACCACCTCCGTGCTCCCCAAAACTCGATGTCCAGCCTCATCCCAACAAACTGGGGTCCTGCACCTCCGTCCATATAACATCTCAAATGGTGCTCGGTCGATACTGGCATGATAACTGTTATTGTACGAAAACTCTGCCAGTGGGAGGTACGTATCCCAACTCCCTTCGAAATCCTGCACACATGCCCGCAACATATCCTCCAGTGTCTGGATCATCCTCTCACTTTGGCCGTTGGTCTGGGGGTGATATGCCGTACTAAAATGCAGCTGAGTACCTAGTTCCTCGTGGAACTTCTTCCAAAACCTGGATGTAAACCAAACATCCCTATCTGAAACCACTGATACCGGCACTCCGAGCCTAGCCACCACCTCTCGAACATAAATGTACGCCAACTTCTCTGCAGATATACTCTCGGAGATTGGAATGAAGGGAGCACTCTTCGTTAGTCTATCCACGATCACCCATATGGCATCTACTCCCCTCGCTGTCCGCGGTAGCTTCGTGATGAAGTCCATAGTGATCTCTTCCCACTTCCACATGGGAATGGGTAATGGCTTAACCTTACCATGAGGTCGCTGGTGCTCAGCCTTGAACTTCCTGCAGGTCAAACATCGCTCCACATATCCGGCGATCTCCCGCTTCATGCAGGGCCACCAATAACTCAGCCTCAAATCCCTATACATTTTTGTTGCACCTGGGTGTATAGAAAATTTGGATTTATGCGCATCCTCTAACAATCTCTGCCTCACTCCTCCTGACATCGACACCCATACTTTGCCACACTGCGTCAACAAGCCACAATTATCCTTAACAACACAAAGGATACTACCCCCGAATTCTTTCCAATTTCCAGTTCTCTTTCTTCACCCCCTCGACCCGAGCCTCTCGAATCATGTCTATCAAGGGTGGACTTACCGTCACCCTCATACAAATACCCCTGATCGGCGACCCCGTCGCCTTGCGACTCAATGCATCGGCCACCACATTGGCCTTCCCTGGATGGTATTGGATCTCGCAGTCATAGTCCTTTAGCACATCCAACCATCTCCTCTGTCGCGTATTCAGGTTCTGCTAGTCCATCAAATACTTCAGACTCTTGTGATCGGTATACACAACGAATTTCACCCCATACAGGTCATGCGTGGGGTAATTTGCTTCGTGAGGCTTCAACTGCCTCGAGGCATATGCGATCACGTCTCCCCTCTGCATCAGTACCGCAGCCAACCCTGAAATCGATGCATCACAATATACCACAAAATCTTCTAATCCCTCGAGTAGTACTAGGATCGGAGCCTCGCATAATCTCTGCCTCAGGGTCTCAAAAGCCCTCTGCTGATCCTCACCCCATCGAAAAGCCAAATTCCTCTTGGTCAAACTGGTCAATGGCACAACAGTCTTGGAGAAATCTTGGATAAATCTCCGATAATAACCCGCTAAGCCTAAGAAGCTACGAATCTCTGAGGCATTCCTTGGTACTTCCCATCGTATAACAGTCTCCACCTTCGCTGGGTCTACCGAAATACCCTCTTGATTGATGACATGACCCAAAAATTGCACTTCCCGCAACCAAAAGTCACACTTGGAGAACTTCGCATACATCTTCTCCGTCCTCAAGGTCTCCAACTCCTCTCTCAAATGCTGCTCGTGCTGTTCCCTGGTCTTGGAGTAGACCAGGATATCATCAATAAAAACAATCACCGACTGATCCAACATCGGCCTGCACACCCGGTTCATGAGATCCATGAATGCGGCCGGAGCATTGGTGAGCCCGAAGGGCATCACCACGAACTCGTAATGCCCATAACGAGTCCTGGAAGCTGTCTTCTGTATATCCTCATCCCGAATCCTCATCTGATGATACCCTAACCGGAGATCAATCTTAGAGAACCACGATGCTCCCTGAAGCTGATTAAACAGGTCGTCAATCCTAGGCAAAGGATAACGGTTCTTCACCGTAAGCTTATTCAGCTCTCTGTAATCAATGCACATCTTGTGCGACCCGTCCTTCTTTTTCACGAAAAGGATCAGAGCTCCCCACGGAGAACTACTCGGACGGATGAACCCTTGGTCTAGAAGCTCTTGAAGCTGTGCCGATAATTCCTGCATCTCGGGTGGCGCCAACCGATACGGTGCCTTTGCTATCGGGGCGACACCGGGTACCAGGTCAATACAAAACTCCACCTACCTCTCCGGAGGCACTCCGAGTAATTCTTTGGGAAAAACGTCCCGAAAATCCTGCACCACTGGTACACCATCGATAACCGTCACTGCCTCTACTCGTGTATCTGAAACATAGGACAAAAATCCCATGCATCCCTGCTGCAGAAACCTCCTTGCCCTCGTAGCCGAACAAAGGGTCGGGCCCTACGTGGTCCTCTCGCCGTGGATAACCAGTCCCCCCCCCCCTTTGGGGTTCGAACCCGGACTAGCTGCCGCTCACAATCGATCATGGCTCCATGGGCCCCCAGCCAGTCCATCCCAATAATCACTTTCAATCCTCACAATGGTATGGGAACCAAATCAATGCGAAACCTTTCGCCATGCACATTTAGGACACAGTCCTGACACACCCTCGTAGCACTCACGGTGCGATCATCTACAATCTCCACCTTGAGCAGGGTATCCATAATCCCCGGTGCATCCCAGAATTTCTTGCTAAGCGCAAGAGACACAAAAGATCGGGTATCCCCTGAATCGAATAAGACATGGGACGTCATACAATTGACCAGAAAGGTCCCTATACAAATCATAATAAGCATACGTACAAACATTTAACATAAAAGAGACAGAGGATAATGAACACATACTAGCCACGATGTCTGGCGCGGCCCGAGCCTCCTCGGTAGTTAGCTGGAATGCGCGACTCTTTACCGCTGGAGCTTCCGCCTTAGGGTGGCCATCAATAATCCTCATAGTGGCGGGCGCGGGTGCTACCACCGATCCTCCTCCTCCTCCTCCTTGCAACCTCGGACAATCGACCTTTTTATGGTCTGTCTGGTTGCAGTGAAAGCATATCAAGCCCTTCTTGGGGCAATCCTTACTCAAGTGGCCCTATTGGCCACAAGAGTAGCATCCTGGCATCCCAGCTGTCTGACAAGCCTCACTATGAAATCTCCCACACTTGGCACACCAGCCCTGACCCTGTTGGCCCTTACTCGAAGAATCGGAGGTCTTAGGCTTCTTAGCCTGTGTCCCCGCTGCCTGCACCTGCTCAGTCTTCCGCTTCGTGCGGGACTCCAACTCCATCTCCCTCTCAAGGGCCTTATCAACCATCTCATTCAGGGTTTTGCACCCTGTAAAGCTCACAAATTCCCGAATGTCCTCTCTCAGCATAGAGTGATATCGGGTCCTCCTCATGTTCTCATCTGTCGCGTACTGAGGGATCAACAAAGCTCGCTCTCGAAACTTGGCGGTGATCTCCGCCACAGTCTTGAAGGGTTTTAACCATAAGAACATCCTATGTGCTCATGCAAACCCTAATGATTGGATCTAGGTTTCTCTATTGTACATGCAATTCATCCAAGACTTTAAACCCTAGATCTAGCATACTATTAATCATATTAACATAAGAATGGGGTTTAGATCTTACCTTGATTGTTATGTAGCAATAATAATCTCAAATCCTCCTTGTAATGGCTTTAGAAAGCTTAGAGTCACAAATGTCACTCCTCTAATGGCTCACAAACACCAAGAGCAAGAGGATGAAGAATTAGGAGAGAGGAGGCTGCCCAAAAACGTCCAGAAACCCTAGTGGAACTCTTAGCCAGATTTTTGGGGTTTAAGGGTACTATATATACATATAGGCTATTAGGGTTTTCAACTAGGAAACCCTAATTTGACTGCTTAAGCCCTAAGCAGCCCATGAACCCTTTTAGAATATCCCTTGGATGATTTCTAATGGGTTCCCCATAGAATTCGTCCAACCTATTATTCCAAGGTGATCCATAGCTCAAATGCAATTATCTTATAATTACAATTCTATTCCCTTAAGTTTAATTAATCTCTTTTAGCCATAAAATTAATTATCAATTAATTCTTGACCAATATTAATTAAACAATATGATTTCTCCTTTAATATATTATTCTTATAATATATTAATAAATCATAATTAATCCTTTCTCTTCATAATTCATCCTATCAAGTTGCTTTGGTGAAGGCAACCCAAAAGGACCATGCACCATCGGGTCAAGTACATACCAAAATAGTTATGGACTTAGACACTAATCCAACAGTCTCCCACTTGGATAAGTCTAATAACTATTCTGCGTATGACTTAAGATCCTGATCTGCAATCGTAGCTTTCAAAAACCGTTGTCAACTCTGATCCTATCAGAAGCGTGTCCTTTAGATAAGGGATCATATATTCCTCCATTCTAGATATCGTATAGACGTGAGACATGGATTTTAATCATTCTCTCTATACTGTTTCCCGATTTCCGATTTATGACGACTGACAACGGACTACATTTGAACACATCAAATTAGTCTCTGCTTGGCCAAGCGCTTAGGTGCCATTACTAAATCATCGAGGGGCCCAAAGATATCGCTTTCATCCTACTTTGGATAAAAGGAACGGATAAACTTTGATTCAATGCTTGCTTGTACTCACTCACCGAATCACACACAACAATATGTTTTATAACACCAAGTTACTAGTGCGTTTACATATTATCAATGTGTAACCGACTCGCAAGATACAACTCACACATCTCGGTTTCAAGAATATAAGATGTTATCGTCTCACCAATCACTCGTGATAAAATCCATGAAGTGATCAAAGTGAGCGTGGGTTTAATCCAATGCTCAAACTCATATTCATAAGCACTCATGAACGTTGCAACAAACATTTGCTTATGTCTAATACACTTTATACAATCCATACACCGATTCACGACAATCTTCATTCATACCTACTTCCGACATATGAACGACTGTGGTTCGTTCGAATAATTCGATTGTTCTGAACCAATTTAATTATTCAGGAAGTAAAAACATGCAAAGTGAAACACAAGAATAATACTAATCCCATATGGCCCCAAACTTTGGGTATAAATAAAACATTTTATTTAATCACCATATTGATTACTAATTATTTGTTGTTTCGGGTAATCAACTTCTTACTTAAATTATAACTACACTCGTCCCATGCTCTCAGCATGCACACAATGTTTATCTACAGTCCTTACTTTGTGAAATATATCAAATGAAACCATTTCCAATCATACTCATTTCACAACTCCCAATCCTTATCATAAGTATAAGAATATCAAATTCTTGTTACTTATGCTAGATTCTAACACTTTATGCAATGATTCTTTCGTAAAGTCATAGCTCAAAATCATCAAGACTTGGCCAATCTCTATCAGAAACATATCTATAGATATGATGTCTCTCACTCAAAGTACATTCCTTTGAACATCCTTCTTGCATAAAAGTTTCTAATCTAGACATAGATTCTCAATATCCAACTCCCAATATTGAAACATTTCCATACTTGCCATATGACAACTCATTATTAATTGAATCTTATCTATTCATAATAATGTAGATATGTTCCATCCGATACCATACTTCCAACTACTCACAAGCGACCAATCCTTAGTGAGCTTTGGATCGTCCTTTGATAGTTGTTTAATTATCTTAGTCAAAAACCGATTCTTGTCCTTTTTCCCTCTTAATGCGCCAGACATTTGGAAAAATTTTAGAATGGTAAAATATTATAGCATCTGCAATCGATCCTTTACCCGAAGCGTATCGGACACGATGCATAAAGATCTGATACTTTATCAATCTTATGCCATAAGATTTTGTGTACCACATTCTCACAATTCGAACTATGCCATAATCATAATCGAAATTTGAGAACACACTATGTATCCTTGACTAAATTTATTAACATTCCACAACCTAAGCCTTTAGATTTGAAATGAAGCATACTATTTTCTCCCTTAATTATAGCAAAACAACTATTTAACCCTTATGACTTTGCAAAGTATAACTCTTGTTTTCTATAATTAATATTGCTAATCTTGAAATACTTGTCTTAATAATCATACAAGCACAACTTTTATGCTACCACTATCATGATGATTATTATCATATTAATATAACACTTATGCTCCCACTAGCTTTGACATGTATTCATAAAATAGCTAAACTTCCAGAAAACAATACCTATTGAATTTCTTAAGTTCATATTTCTAATACCTAATGCTTTGATAATATTTTATCTAAGCTTCTTAATCTTATACACCTTTGCCTTAGATAGCTCATATGTGTGTCTAAACAATTCAGACTAATTGCCAAATCTCACAATTCGGATTATGGAAAGGGATACCGTAACCATAATCGAATTTGAGAATACAATTTCACAATCACTATCTTCTTAAAATCTCTCTTAGTGAAAGCATTTCCTCACAGTCATCTTCATGAAGGAGGGAATCTTATGACGCTTAGATTTTAATGGTGTATGTGTTCCTATCCATACGAATTTGTCAAAACCAAAGTTTGCGACAAATCCAAACTCATATGGACCGAACCTTCTCAATCTTGATCTCTTGCCTTATGGTAACACGGGTTCCCACCATGTCTTCCAAGTAGTTAAGCAGTTCACCCTTTTCTATCAATGTACTTTTCATTGATCAAAGTGCTTGCCTTTTATGCGTTCAAATGAGAACTCATAAAACTCACATGCATAATTAACTCAATTGGAACTGCACAGAAATAACATAGTATCAACACGATAGGTTGTAAACCTCAAGTCGGGTGCTAGTGATGATCGATAAGGTTTATTCTTGATTAGTTCTTGAAACTTTTCAAGACCATTAAGACTCCCACTGACTCCTTGACATATAATATTCTCTTGTCAATAAACATTTCTTGACAAACAAATATTCAAGAGTTAGTGTAGCTTTTATCAAGACAAAACACTTCACAAAATTGGTCCTAGTTGGTCTTTGTCTTATCCAAGACATCACAACTTTCCAATTTCCAATGTACAAGAATAATTTTTTTTAAATTCCACATTTGTTGAATGTTATAAACCTTCTTAAGACTTGTCACTCAATTCACAATCTTAGCTCTAAGACTTGTATTTGGAACGAAGTATGATTGACTTCTTGATTTAACCATTTCTTCAATTCTCGACTCCTCTTCTTAGACATACAATTGCACTAAGACTCACTTAGAGGATAAATTGAGATATGGTTCTTAATCATTAAGACCTATCATAAAACATAATAAAAGGTACTCTCCCTTCTTCTTAGAATAGAGAACCTTTTATCGTTCTGCCTACTTGATTCTTCTTATTCGTTCTGTTATTGATTTAAACTCTTTCAAACTCGGAATTACACTTAATCTTATAAGTATAATCATATTTATTAAACCTTTAGTAAATCATGATGAATATCTTTGTCACTCTTGTGGTGGACTTGATCAACACACAACCTTGTGTACTCGATCTCCTAGTCCTTCACTTGACACTTTGTCAACGAATTAGTCTAATTTCCAAATATGATATTTCTCATTCATCATGCAACCAAGTTGTATGATTCCAAGTTTCTATCCAATTGAAACTTGGGCGATGAGAAACTTTCCCTATTTGGTAAATTTTTGACCTTTCCTCAAATAACATAATTAAGAATCAAATCCATTACTGCTAATAATAAAAACTTACAAACATCAATTTTTCATACACGCCATTGCAAGGATAAATAAATAATATAAATCAAAATTTATTTTATTGCGGAAAAATTTGTCCTTACAATGCAATTCAATTGAAAAACTATGTTAATACATATTTCTTAGCAATCTTATTCTAACTCCAAGTAGTAGCTCAAGATTCTAATCCATTTCTTCACGATTAGATTCCGCTCACTTCTTCCCTTAAGCTTCCTCTCTTTTCTTCGATCCTACAAAACATCGAAATGTAATCTTATCACATCATGTATTAAGAATCTAGAATAGGAACTTAAAAGAGTTAGTTAATGGATTTTACCTAAAGTAGAGCCATATGTTTTGACTCTCCCATCTCTTAGATCTCTTAGGTAAATAGAGCAGCTTCGTCTCTAATGCCCCTTCTCTTGGCAATAAAAGCAAATTGACTCTCTTGGAACAGCACACGGAACTACTTCTGACTTTGCCTTTCTCTTATGATCAAACTTTTCGATCATGACATGCCTTTCTTTGTCATTGCCTATATCCATAGAGGTCTGGAAGGCAAATCCACCAATCAACTTTGCTTTTCCAGTGCGCCAAATCATTGCTGATTCAGCAGCAATAAGCATATAGGTGAGAGCGATGAGGGTTACGTCGTGGTTTATCATATAGTACTCTCTTACGAACTCACTATGTGAGTCAGGAAGTGACTGAAGAACCCAGTCAACAGCCAGCTCGTCACAGACAACAGATCCCAACATTCTTAACCTATCAATGTGTGACTTCATCTCTAGGACGTGTGCACACACTGACTTTCCTTCTTCATGTTTACTTGCCAAAAGGGCTTGAGTGAGTTTGAACTTTTCAATCTTTTGAACTTGTGGGTTAGGGAGAGAAATAGGAGGAGGTGGAGGAAGTGAAGCATGATCTCGTGTTCCTCGATCGAATCGTGGAATATCATCTTCATGTGAAAAGCTTGTTCCACAGGATTTGGGAAGACCATAGTTGTCATACTTTGACATCTACAAAACAGGAGAAAAATTCAAATTAGTTGATTAATTGAGTCCTTAATAAATCACCCAAATGAGATATTAACTCTAGGACCCAACACAATACTCTAAAACTTGGGAGAGGGATGCCGTAACCCAAATTGCAGAACATTTGAAGGTAAGTGAATGACGATTCACTAATTTCCAACATGAAAAAGGAAACAAAATTAGGTTTTAAATCTACTGAAAATTCCTAGATCTTTTGAGATTCATTGAACTTTTCAATGGCATGTTTAAATCTCGATATGCCCCTCGATTTGTGACTGGGGTGCCGAGAATCACAAAACAGGGTGTGAATAACCATGCAAACTTACACGGTGCCCCCAAATGTTACAGTCACCTATTCGATGTGCCGGTTAACCACACACGCTCCACCAAACTATGACAAACATTGAGTCACCCTTTGCTACCTTTGCTTAGAACCACTTAGTGTGCCGGTTAACCACACACGCTCCACTAACATCGTCGCAAGGGCACAAAGTGTAATTTCATCGAATTACATCAATTCACTTTTGCCTAAAGTAACTAAATTGAGAATTTTGTAAAACATTTAGTTACTTTATACTTCATTATACTTATAATGGAAGGTTTCTATCCTATCCTACCCGTTCGGCTAACGACCCTCCACTGGTCAAGAGTGCGGTGGGTAAGAGTGGATACCCATTCAATCGCCATTTTATAGGCAATTTCCTTAAACACCCCTTATAGACCAGCTTCGTGAATGAGGCCTACTAACGGTAAGACTGACTTTTACTCATACATATATATAACGTTAGACTTTTAATGTTATATATAGTATAGGGTGTATTTTACACTTTTAAAATACTAGGTGGTCAAATTTAACAATTATACTTTTAATTCAATTAATTTGTAAACCAAAACTCTTATGGATTTATTAAACCTCTTTTAATTATACACCTTAATTAATTAATAAAACCATAAGGGTGTGATATGAACTTTTCAAAACATCACTAGTGTTTTAGAATTTAACATTCCTAAATTAAACTTTTTAATTCCAAAACTTGAGGGCAAGTTTTGAAAAATTTCAAAACATTTGGGTTTAACTTATTTAAATTTCAAAAACAAAACTTTTAAGTTAAAATTTAAACTATAAAACCTAAAGGGATTAATTTGAAACTTTTCCAAACTTTATCAAGAATATTCTAGATCACATAATTAAAATAAGGCAAGTAACAATTAATTGGTGGTTATCTAATTAGATCTAGTTCAAATTCTTGCAAGATAATGATCAAATAATTCAAATAATTTAACATTTATCAAATAAGGTAACAATTATCTAATTAGATGACCAAAATCTTTTATTTTGACAAAGATAATCATAAGGAATCAATAAAATTCGTATTTTATTAATTTTAAACAATTATGGCAATTATCTTAAGTCAAAACAGGTAAAAATCCTGAAATCTGCTCTGACTGATGCTCGAACTCGTCGTGTTCCTTTATGGACTCGCCGAGTTGGAGCTACTCGCCGAGTCCATATTGGAACTCGCCAAGTTCATCAGTCAGGGGGGCCAAAAAATCGATTTTACAACAAGAATGAATGTACTAGGCATCAATACAATAGAAACCAATCAAGGCTCTGATACCACTGAAGGGTTTTAACCATAAGAACATCCTATGTGCTCATGCAAACCCTAATGCTTGGATCTAGGTTTGTCTAATGAACATGAAATTCATCCAAGACTTTAAAACCTAGATCTAGCATACTATTAATAATATTAACATAAGAATGGGGTTTAGATCTTTCCTTGATTGTTATGTAGCTATAACTATCTCAAATCCTCCTTGTAATGGCTTTAGAAAGCTTAGAGTCACAAGTGTCACTCCTCTAATGGCTCACAAACACCAAGAGCAAGAGGATGAAGAATACGGAGAGAGGAGGCTGCCCAAAAACGTCCAGAAACCCTAGTGGAACTCTTAGCCACGTTTCAACTAGGAAACCCTAATTTGACTGCTTAAGCCTTATGCAGCCCATGGACCCTTTTAGAATATCCCTTGGACGATTTCTAATGGGTTTCCCCATATAATTCGTTCAACCTATTATTCCAAGGTGATCCATAGCCCAAATGCAATTATCTTATAATTACAGTTCCGGTCCCTTAAGTTTAATTAATCTCTTTTAGCCACAAAATTAATTATCAATTAATTCTTGACCAATATTAATTAAACAATATGATTTCTCCTTTAATATATTATTCTCATAATATATTAATAAATCATAATTAATCCTTTCTCTTCATAATTCATCCTATCAAGTTGCTTTGGTGAAGGCAACCCAAAATGACCATGCACTATCGGGTCAAGTACATACCAAACTAGTTATGGACTTAGACACTAATCCAACAAGTCTCAGTAGTATGTTGTAAATCATGAAACTCCCTCACCATCCGTTGCACCTCAATAGGTGGTGCAAACTCCTGATCGAATCGTCGTACAAACTCAGCCCACGACATGTCAGCCACACTGGCTGCTCCCACCTGACTAGTAATCTTGCCCCACCAGTCTCGGGCCCTGTCCCTCAGCATACAGGAAGCAAATCCAACCTTTGCCTCCTCCGGGAAAGAACTCGTACGCTGGGCATTCTCAATGTCCGCCACCCAGCGTCTGCTCACGATGGGATCCCTGACCCCAGAAAACTCTGGAGCTCCGCATGCCTTGAACTCCCTAAACGAGGGGGTTCGAGCTCCACCCTGGCCTGCAGAAATATCGACCCTGAATGCTCTAAGTCTCTCCTCCATGATCTCCATCTTGCCCTCCTTGACCGTCCCAAAGATGACTGGGGTAGCGTCAAGGATGCCCCTCGTAACCTCGGCCGCAATCAACTCACGCAGCCTCTCGTCAGTACCAGCAGTAGGGCCGCCTGATCCAGCCCCGGATCCCGACCCCGATCCCAATCCTGATCCCCCTGCTCCAAATCGCGTAACCACCATGCTTCTTTGGAATTCCCAGGTAGAACATGGGTTTGGGTATGGGTCCTGTGCTTCCAGTAGTACGGGTCCAATACTACCTTCCATACCTACTCGTACCTTACCCCGCAGCTTTACCCGGTACCTCCAAATCTATCCACACAAACCATGACTCACAACTCTCGCATGAATCAAACCCGGACACCCTATGGTTGTCCTACTCATACCAGTCAGACCAATCACTACTGGCTGCTTTTAGGCATGAAAATTATACACAGAAAGGATCAAATATACTTTTAAATAAAGGATTCTACCCTAAGACTGTAACGTCCCAAAATTTAAGACTAAAAATTTCTTTTATAAAAAATTACTTAAAACATAATTATCAATCCATAACATAATCAGAGTATTAATTTCCAAAACACATGTTCATTATCAGAGTAAAACATCCCAGGCTGACTAGTCTATGGTGTGTGCCATGCGATCACCCCGAGCTCTTCCCTCTGCTACCGGAAGTACCTGAAGCCAAAATTGAAAACCGTAAGCACGAAGCTTAGTGAGTTCCCCAACCTACCACATACCATGAATAACCACATACTGCACATACTAGGCCACGCCCGCTATTCTGGGCCTCGCCCCTACCTCGGGCCTTGCCCGCTACAACGACCCCGCCGCTCCAGGCCTCGCCTGGCTTCGAGCCCAGCTCGGATACAGATCTGTTTCACTTAGGCCTCGCCTGTCACAGGGCCTCGCCCACTAACATATAATAGCACATAAACATATCACAACACATAAGCTAAACATATACTAATAGATCCTGCCCTAAGGCTTCGCCTATCATGGGACTCGCCCTTGTCATGCTACTGATGAGTCATGGAACCCCGTCCATGCTCCTACTGATAGTGAGATACTGTCCTAGCCCACACTCACTCTTTCCCTAACTTGGGCCTCGCCCCTGATCTGCTGCTAATGAGATGTGGAACACCATCCACACTCTGCTATTGGTGAGATACGGGACCTCGCCCACACTCACCTCCCTACCAGGCACATACAAGTATCACACAGAAAATAAGTATAAACTATCACATAAACCATTCCTTGGGCACCTGCCCGCTATCATTGGACCTCGTCTTGAATATCATACTAGCATACTGTGCCTAGGGCTAACCCTCGGGTCTTCTACTCATAACTACATGGGCCGGTTGTGGCCTTAGACTCATTCACAGAAAGGGAAACTCACCTGCACTTGCTGAACTTGCTGATAACCCCTCTAGCTGTTGCCCGACAACTCTCTGAACTCCTGCTCCACTAGCTCCCCGAGCTACCAATATTAATGCAACACTTAGTCTAACTGTCCTCTGAAAGTCAACTAAGTCAACTATGGTGAAAGTCGAAGTCCTGGTCAAGGTCAACCTTCCAGGTCAACCCTACTCGCCGAGTCTGCCTACTGCCTCGCCGAGTTCACATGCTCAGAGTCCTTCCATTCGCGACTCGACTCGCCGAGTCAGCCCCTGACTCGCCGAGTCTACCAATTTCCGAGTCCTGACCTGTCCAACTCACTGAGTCCCCACTCAACTCACTGATCCGAGTCTTAACTCGAAGGGTTTGGGGTTTCGCAACTTGCCTCGCCGAGTCCAAGAACAGACTCGCCGAGTCCAAGGCAATCTTCAACAGACTCGCCGAGTTGTTCTTCCAACTTGCCGAGTTCCTGCCCAACTTCATCCAGCTCGCCGAGTCCACCCATGTGACTCGCCGAGTCGCTCCAGTTCTTAATCCATTCAGTCTTTTCGAGCCATGCAGGGGCTCCAAATTATAGATCCATACTTCCAAAGCTCAATCCTTACGTAAAGTTGCAAACTTTATGTGTAACTAAAGAGATCTAGGCTTAAAACACTCTAGGGCTAGGTTTTAGGACAAAAGGGCTTCACCAACTACTCAATATTTGATGCTTTACGACATATTGGACCATCCCAACACTAGATCTGAAGTGGCAACCACATATCTAGGCCCCAAACCCAAATTGGGTCTCAAACAACCATAAAACCCCCAAATCTCATAACAAAAATAGATTTAGATGCAAAAGAGGGAATATAGCAGCTTATTACCTCCAAGATGAACACAAACTGAAGTAGATCTCGAATCTACACCTCTCCTAGGAAGCAACACTCTTGATCTTCAAGTTCCTTTCAAAGGTTCCTTCCTCCAAAGTTATTTCTCTCAAATGATGGAAGCTTACACGAAATCTAGGGTTTACAGGCTCTCTAGGAAGATATGGAGGCTAAGGAAGGGACATAACACCCTTTGTATTGGATGCAACTCCCGGGATTAGGGTTTTCCTTGTTCAGACCAGACTCGCCGAGTCCCCTTAGCCGACTTGCCTAGTCGGTTACTTAATCGATCCCCCGGATTCCGCTCCGACTCGTCGAGTTCCTCCCTGGACTCGACGAGTTGACCCTTTAACTTAGGGTTTTCTTTCCTTTCTTGGCCTTCCTGATTTTGGGTGTTAGAACACTCCCCCACTTAAACTTGACTTCGTCCTTGAAGTTTGCTATGGCCAACCGCCCTGCGATCTGCTTTCAATACTCTACTTATTAATCCAACACCAGCTGCCTACCTTCGCTGGTCTTTCGCCCGGTCCTCCTGATGACCATTAATCCTTGCGGATAATAATCTCGGGTCAACCCTGACCCTGGACATTCTGGAAACACAACTTACTCTACCGACGATCCTTTTGGTACTCTCCGAGTACTGCAACTGAACCCATAGGGGTTCACCCCCTCTTTCCTTGCGCGTTTTCTTGCCTTCCCAAGGCGATATTCCATAACCAACTATTTCCTTTGTCACTGTGCAGGTCCTATCCTTCACCAAATCCATTACTCCCGCTACCTCCAGTATGGGTCATTACCGCCAGTATCCACTGGGCATTTCTCTCTACTATAATTCGGTGTCGAGCACCCCACGATCAACTAACTGAATTCCACCATAGACTGCTTACCAGCACTGCTACTGACTGAAAATTTCTGCTATTCCTTATCTGCCTTCCGGATGAACCGAGACCACCCTGGTCTCTACCAATCTATCAATATCTAGATTACCGGCTCCCACCGGTCGCTAGCCCCAACACAACTCCTAGTCGCTCCCAGCGACTTTTGAAGAAACTTCGACTACCTATAACTGTTCAATCTATTCTGCCATTCTGGCACTACAACCCTAGGGTCCTCGATCCCCTATCTTGACACTAAGGTCCTTACCAGGTCCCACCTGTGCTACCAAAACTCACGGGCCTCACCCACGGGTCTCACCCGCCTCTATCCTTCTAGTCTCACTTGTCTAATCACTCTCGCACGGGCCTCGCCCACGGGTCTCACCCAACCATACTACTAAGCAACCCTACTCTCAGGTCTCACCTATACTACTAATCTCATACGGGCCTCGCCCACGGGGCTCACCCAACTACATCCTGGAGCGGCCTCTCCCAAGGTCTCACCTCTCTAGGGCTATACTGGCAAGCTCCCTACTATTTTCATCCACTATCCATTCCTGATCCCTATCTGATCACTAGGAGATAAGGGCCTCGCCCCAACTCCACTAGTGAAGCTACTATGGAATGCTACGGCTTACCCACAGTCTTACATCACCTTCCATCTCTGACTGCTAGTGAATGCTACGGCTGCCCCATAGTCTTATAACACCTTCCACCACTGACCGCTACTGGAGAAAGCTGCGGCTCTCCCGCTGCTATACCATGATCTACATGCTGGTCTACTAACACGAAAGCATTCCATGCTATCTGTCCTCAAGATCTTCATTCTGACTCACTCGAGTCCTACAGGCGATCCTCCAACCTGAATTCCCAACCACGTACTAGCCATCACCATTACACGCACTAACTGATGGGGAGTTTCTCAAACTCCCAAACCAGAACTCCTCAATCCATCAAACGCTGCACTACTTCTTTTCTTTCTCAGAGATCGCGTACTCATTTTGGATCTGCGTGCTCTTACCCTTGTACACTCGGAGGATTCTCCCCCCACTTCAATCCTGCTTACACCTCGCTGATCAATGCTCGAAAAGAAATCCCAATCCTTGCTACCATTCCATAATCAATCTGCTGAGGAACCCCAAGCTTACCATAGCTAGGGATCTAACCATTCCATTTCTAAAACTATACAGCTCCGAACTAGCGAGACATACCAAGTCCCTCCCAGGCATGCTACGGTTACTGTATCCTAAGCGACCTTCTCCGATGGGGCACATTCCTTAACTACCATTCAAATATCCAAGGTATGCAGATGGCATATAACTCGATCACAATCAAACCGCACAAAAATAAAATACTCATACCGATAATGATGCAGAACCATAACAATATAATCATGCACAAATAAAAGAACTGAAAACGGAAGTCGCATACTTGCAACGTCCGACGCTGCTCGCGTCTCCAGGGTAGTCATCTGAAAAGCCCTGCCTCCTACCGCAGGCGCCTCTACACGGCCCTGACGGCTGTCTGTAATCCTCAATGTTGTAGGGGCAGGTGCCATCACCCGTCCTGTCGGAAGCAAACTAGGGCACTGGGCCTTCTTGTGGCCCCGATGATTGCAGTGAAAACATATCAAGTCTGATCCGTGTGTGGTGGTAACAGTACAATCCCTGCTAAAATGACCAGTCCGACTGCACTTGAAGCAACCAGACTCACCACCGGTACCACTCCTGCACGCGCCCCCGTGCACCCTGCCACACTGCCCGCACCGGCTGCGGTCCTGATAATCCCTCGATTTCGAATCCGATCCCTTGGTCCTTTTTCCCGAGCCTGTGGCTACCTGAACCTCATCCGACTTCCTCTTCCAGATCTGCTCCAAATCAATCTCCCTCTCTCTAGCCCGAGAGATCATATCTTCCAACGTCTTGCAGCCGGATCTGCTCACGAACTCCCTGATGTCAGCCCTCAACATCTCGTGATATCGGGCCTTCTTCATCGCCTCATCCGCGACATACTGCGGAACAAGAAGGGCCCTCTCCCTGAACTTGGCGGTGATCTCCGCCACAGTCTCAGTGGTCTGCGTTAAATCCTGAAACTCCCATGCCAGCTGCTGCACCTCAATAATCGGTGAAAACTTAGCCCTGAACCTGGCTGAAAAATTACTCCATGTCATCGCGTCCAACGCGACATCATCACCCAAAGCATGACCAATCTCTTCCCACCAATCCCTCGCTCTGTCCTTCAGAAGACAGGAAGCGAGTCTGACCTTATCCCCCTCGGGAAACCGGCTCGTACAGAATGCGTTGGAAACATCAACCAACCATCTGCTACTAGTGATGGGGTCCCTATCCCCGTGATAATATGGTGCTCCGCAAGCTCTAAACTCTCGTAATTTCAAAGTATGAGCTCCATCAAAGCCATCATCTCGGTACGGAAGGCTCCCAGCCTCTCATCCAAAATCTCCTGTATACCCTCCTTGACCGTGCCAAAGATCACAAGAGTCTGATCTAGAATACTGCGCGTAACCTCAGCTGATATCAACTCTCTCATACGCTCCTCGAGCTTCTTGGTCCCTGAACCCGAGCCTGATCCCTCTCCGGCGCCTGATCCGTCCACTGGTCTCTCTCGCAATGTCACCATGCTGAAAAGATGATACATCCACTTATCAGAATACTTATCACCGATGCGAGACCAAACACACGCACTACCAGGTTCCCGGTCTTACCTCGGCCTTTCCTGAATCGAGTACGGATCCTATGCTTTCAATAGTACGGGCCCATACTACCTTCCACATCTATCCGTACTTTCCTCAAGAACTACTTCGACTCCACCAGGTCCCTTTTTCTACTACTACTGCTCCCAGCATTATCTCATCCTAGGCTGTCCCTAGGGAAACCTCTGACTTAAACCAAACCAGTCCTCAGCTGCTGAAGGACTCCTTGTGATGCCAATTAGCCATTACCTGGATACCATCATATGTGACGAGGCTCAGATAATCCTTCGAGTAAAAGACTCGTCCCTACAACGGTTAGACTTAAACGAGAGCTACGCAATAGGGCCAAATCCAACACTCTGAGATTATTCCCACGTGTCGTATTCACCTAATCGTTAACTCCCATCACTCCGAATCCCACAATGCACCAAGCAAGCAACATTCAGACAAGGGAAAATCTAACCATAACATACTCAAGCAATCATAATCTCATATCAAGAATTTGTACTAGCATGCAACACAAAATCATAAACTCAGGCATAACCTACACATGCTATCCTACTACTATCTAACCAACACTATCATGCAGCTCAAAAGCACATATAACAGGCACATAAGGCATCCTCCCTAGATCCTTAGTCCTAATCTAGCATGTTGTTCTATTAACTGATAATCATAACATAACTTGTATGGGTATTTTGGGGTACTTACTTGAGCTTGGCTGATTGCATGCACCACACCCCTTTTCTCTTTCAAAATTCTTTTCTTTCTGAATTCTTTTTGCTTTTCTAAAACTATTTTCTTTCTCAAACTCTTTTTACAAAACTGTCTTTTCATTTTGAAAACTTCTATACCAATTCCTTAGTTTGAGTTCAGACACACCCGAGAGTACGTCCGAATCCCTCAAACCAAGGCTCTGATACCAACTTGTAACGTCCCAAAATTTATGACTAAAAATTTCTTTTTAAAACATTACTTAAAACATAATTATCAACCCATAACATAATCAGAGTACTAATTTCCAAAACACATGTTCATTATCAGAGTAAAACATCCTAGGCTGACTAATCTATGGTGTGTGCCATGTGATCACCCAGAGCTCTTCCCTCCGCTACCGGAAGTACCTGAAACCAAAACTGAAAACCGTAAGCACGAAGCTTAGTGAGCTCCCCAACCTACCACGTACCATGCATAACCACATACTGCACATACTGGGCCACACCCGCTATTCTGGGCCTCGCCCCTACCTCGGGCCTCGCCCGCTACAACGGCCCCGCCGCTCCAGGCCTCGCTTGGCTTCGAGCCCCACTCGGATACATATCTGTTTCACTTAGGCCTCGCTTGTCACAGGGCCTCGCCCACTAACATATAATAGCACATAAACATATCACAACACATAAGCTAAACATATACTAATGGATCCTGCCCTAAGGCCTCGCCTATCCTGGGCCTCGCCCTTGTTCTGCTACTGATGAGTCATGGAACCCCGCCCATGCTCCTACTGATAGTGAGATACGGGCCTAGCCCACACTCACTCTTTCCCTAACTTAGGCCTCGCCCCTGATCTGCTGCTAATGAGTTGTGGAACACCATCCACACTCTGCTATTGGTGAGATACGGGACCTCGCCCACACTCACCTCCCTACCAGGCACATACAAGTATCACACATACAACAAGTATAAACTATCACATAAACCATTCCTTGGGCACCCGCCTGCTATCATTGGACCTCGTCCTGAATATCATACTAGCATACTGTGCCTAGGGCTAACCCCCGGGTCTTCTACTCATAACTACATGGGCCGACATTATGGCCTTAGACCCATTCACAGAAAGGGAAACTCACCTGCACTTGCTGAACTTGCTGATAACCCCTCTAGCTGCTGCCCGACAACTCTCTGAACTCCTACTCCACTAGCTCCCCGAGCAACCAATATCAATGCAACACTTAGTCTAACTGTCCTCTGAAAGTCAACTAAGTCAAATCTGGTCAAAGTCAAAGTCATGGTCAAGGTCAACCTTCCAGGTCAACCCTACTCGCCGAGTCTGCCTACTGACTTGTCGAGTTCACACGCTCAGAGTCCTTCCATTCGTGACTCGACTCGCCGAGTCTACCGATTTCCGAGTCCTGACCTGTCCAACTCACTGAGTCCCCGCTCAACTCATTGATCCGAGTCTTAACTCAAATGGTTTGGGATTTCTCGCCGAGTCCAAGAACAGACTCGCCGAGTTGTTCTTCCAACTCGCCGAGTTCCTGCCCAACTTTATCCAGCTCGCCGAGTCCACCCATGTGACTCATCGAGTTGCTCCAGTTCTTAATCCATTCAGTCTTTTCGAGCCATGCAGGGGCTCCAAATTATAGATCCATACTTCCAAAGCTCAATCCTTACGTAAAGTTGCAAACTTTACGTGTAACTAAAGAGATCTAGGCTCAAAACACTGGAGGGTTAGGTTTTAGGACAAAAGGGCTTCACCAACTACTCAATATCTGATGCTTTACGACATATTGGACCATCCCAACACTAGATCTGAAGTGGCAACCACATATCTAGGCCCCAAACCCGAATTGGGTCTCAAACAACCATAAAACCCCCAAATCTCATAACAACAATAGATTTAGATGCAAAGGAGGGAAGATAGCAGCTTATTACCTCCAAGATGAACACAAACTGAAGTAGATCTCGGATCTACACCTCTCCTTTGAAGCAACCCTCTTGATCTTCAAGTTCCTTTCAAAGGTTCCTTCCTCCAAAGTTATTTCTCTCAAATGATGGAAGCTCACACGAAATCTAGGGTTTACAGGCTCTCTAGGAAGATATGGAGGCTGAGGAAGGGACATAACACCCTTTATATAGGATGCAACTCCCGGGATTAGGATTTTCCTGGTTCAGACCAGACTCGCCGAGTCCCCTTAGCCGACTCGCCGAGTCGATTACTTAATCGATCCTCTGGATCCCGCTCCAACTCGTCGAGTTCCTCCCTGGACTCGACGAGTTGACCCTTTGACTTAGGGTTTTCTTTCCTTTCTTGGCCTTCCTGATTTTGGGTGTTACAAAGACCGCGTCCAACGAGAAATAAGGCTAAATCAATCATTCTGAGGCTATCAGCTCCTAACCGTAAATAATTTTAAAACATACACCTAGCAATTCCATATAATCGACAAAGCTCACTATCATATAACATGGCTATTCAACTTGGGAAACTACTTACTTGGCTCGGCTGATCACGCGCGTTGCACTCTCCTCTATTTGGCTAAAAAAAATCCTTTTTAAGTTACTTTTGAAAACATTTTACCACTCCCTTAGTTTGAGTCCTGACACATCCGAGGATGTGTCCGAATCTCTCAAACCTGGCTCTGATACCATTTGTAACACCCCCCTTTGGCACATATCACAATATTGTCCGCTTTGGGCCACTCGGCACGAGGACTTCCCAGGGGGTCACCCATCCTCGTACTACTCCCGCCCGAGCACGCTTAACTGCAGAGTTCTTATGGGATCTGCTGCCCTCATTACTTTAAAACGCGTTGTCATAAGGAAGGTATCCACACCCCTTATAAGGAATTCTTAACTCTCCTTCCCAGCCGATGTGGGATCAGATCTAACCCACTTTCACCCCCCATTATAGGGTTCGACGTCCCCGTCGAACACATCGACCCGTGCCCTGGCTCTGATACCAACTTGTAACGACCCAAATTTTACCAAGAAATTTTTCATTTTTAATTAATCAAACAAATCCCATAATCCATAGATTTTCAAGCAAAATGTTTTCCAATTCACAATTATTACAATTTCATTGTACTTTTGAAAACATCAAAGAGTCCCAAACACACAAAAAGAGAGGTAGAGTGCGCGCCACGTCATCACGCCTTGCCCTTGCCCTTAGGCTCCGAAGTACCTGAAACAATCAACAACCTATAAGCGAAATGTTTAGTGAGTTTCCCAGAGCATACCAAACACACACAACCACACATCACATATCTTGTTAACTATAAAAGCTACACACATATCACGTAAGTCATGCATACATGAAACCTGAGAGAATGCCATCGGCTACCCCACATGGTCTTTACCTAGGACTGCCATGGGCTCCCCCACATGGTCTTACATCCAATGCCATGGGCTACCCCACATGGTCTTCACCTAGGACTGCCATGGGCTACCCCACATGGTCTTACATCCAATGTCACGGGCTTCCCCCGGGGTCTTCATACAAAAAATGAAATCACATCATGACACAGAATGTATATCACATATATCATAATCATATAATGGGCTGGCCTTGGTGCCTTAGACCCATTGGTATGGTGAGAAGACTCACCTGTCACAAATGCTGAACTGACACTTTGCGACCGAATATACCCCACGAGCTGCTCCACCCAACTGCCTAAAAAGTGTCATACAATATCCAGTCATTTCCCCAAAGTAAATCCTAGTAAACTACAGCCAAGATCAAGTCAACAGTCCATGTTGACCCTAACTCGCCGAGTATAACTAGTGCCTCGTCGAGTTTCCCGGGATAACGTCTACTCGCCGAGTCATCGAGGTGACTCGTCGAGTTCACATGATCTTGATTGATAATCTAAGATCATTCGTCGAGTTTCCTTGCTTGCCACTCGACACGACTACAAACATCCAATAGTTGGGGAAATCTTACTTGACTCGCCGAGTTGTTTCTTCAACTAGTCGAGTTCTAGGTAATCTTCATCCGGCTCGCCGATTTGTTCCTTCAACTCGTCGAGTGTAAGACAATATTCATCGGGCTCGCCGAGTCGTTCATCCAACTCGTTGAGTCCATGCCTGCCTTCATATGAATCGCCGAGTCACCCCCTGCAACTCGCTGAGTCCTATCAGATCTTAGGCCATACATACTCTTTTGAGCCATGCAATGCTTCCAAATTACAGATCTAAGATTCTGAGGCATGCTTTCCACGTAAAGTTGCAAACTTTACGTGCATGCAAGGCTTTAAGGCCATAAAATAGCAAATCTAAGCTTGGAATGAAGTCATAGACTAGAGGGGAGGCACAAGCTAGGCACAACTGATAACTTTATGCATCTAAAGACCAAAAGGAGTCCAGATCTGAAGTTACAACTTCAGATCTTGGCTTAAACACAAAATCCCTTTCTTAGAGTCCATGCACAAGAGGGTTTTGGGTGAATATGAGCCAAGAAACAGCTTAATACCTTCAGAAAGTGCACCACAGAAGTAGATCTTGAATCCCCACGAGTCCTTTGCTTCCTCTAGCTTGCTTCCTTAAGTGTTTCCTTCACCAAATCCCTCCTTCAAGCTTAAAATCACCAAGAAACACACTCACACTCAAATCAGGGTTTTTGGGAGGTAAAGAGCTGTAAAAAGGGGGGGCTAGGGGAGGCTAATGACCCTTTAAATAGGGTGCAAGGCCCCGAAATCTAGGGTTTCATCTGCCAGCATCTACTCGTCGAGTACCATAATGGACTCGGCGAGTAGATCATTAAACTTCGCGGACAAACTCGCTACTACTCACGAGTAGGGAGGCCAACTCGCCGAGTAGGTTCTCAAAAACCAAACCAAAATATCATTATTAATACCTGAGGATCAGGATGTTACGCTGTTACTTTGTAGATGTACCCCATATATAACTCCGGTACTTTGTAGATGTACCCCCATATATATATATATATGTATATATATATATATATATATATATATATATATATATATATATATATATATATCCTTATACCACTTTTATTATCGTCTTTTGTTTAGAACAATGAGTTAATGATACGTTCCCTTCCTAGGTTACTGAGAATAATTTGTATAAGTGTTTTATTCATGATTTGTTCTTCTGTTATATTATATTGTATGTTCCTCCCTGTTTCTCTTTATAGTATGTTCCTCCCTGTTTCTCTTTATAGTATGTTCCTCCCTGTTTTTCTTTATAGTATGTTCCTCCCTGTCCTAGTTATAGCATGTAATGAACCCCTAAACTATACCTATTATGGTTAGTAGTATATTTACTTGAACTGATAATGACTTGAATAAAAGACTCATTTATCTACTGAGTTATGATTGTACTTAATCAACGGTGTTTTATAAACAATAAAGTAACATAACTTAAAAATATATTTTGAAATGATTTGATCACTTTATAAACATAAGCAATCCTTTGAATTGATGTTTATCACAAAATATTTACACAATTATCATTGTGTTCAACTTGTATTCCCCCCTTAAAAGCATTTAAAACATTTAAAAGATTGATTATAGGGTATGAACTCACCTTATGTGGGTGATTCAACTGCATATTCGTGTAAGGATGAGAAGTTCCACGAATTGTGACTATAGTCAAATTCGGGTCAAGTCTAAGCCGGACAAAGTCAACAAGTCAAACCGGTCAACTTAATTAAACCTTGTATAATAGGGTTTGTATTATGTAATTTCTGTATAACTCACTATCTTAATGAGAAAACATCACTTGGAAAGTTCGTGTGTTTAAATTTCTTTAACCTTAGTGCTAAACAATGAACAAGAACAATAAAACAATGTTGCATACTCATCGGGAGTGTGTAAGATCCCAAAACGTGGCATAACGGGGTTTACGGACCTTGCATTGCGTAGCCGGACGCTCACATTCGTCACACACGAAAACGCTCTCAATCGTTTTCACTCTATCTCTTCTTATCGAGAATCTCTCCCAAATCTCTCTAAGTATGTGAAATCTCTCCCAAATATCTCTTTGTATGAGAAATCTCTCCAAGAATGTCAAATCTCTCCCAAATCTCTCTAAGTATGTGGAATCTCTCCCAAATATCTCTTTGTATGAGAAATCTCTCCAAGAATGTCAAATCTCTCCCAAATCTCTCTAAGTATGTGAAATCTCTCCCAAATATCTCTTTGTATGAGAAATCTCTCCAAGAATGTCAAATCTCTCCCAAATATCTCTTTGTATGAGAAATCTCTCCAAGAATGTCAAATCTCTCCCAAATCTCTCTAAGTATGTGAAATTTCTCCCAAATATCTCTTTGTATGAGAAATCTCTCCAAGAATGTCAAATCTCTCCCAAATCTCTCTAAGTATGTGAAATCTCTCCCAAATATCTCTTTGTATGAGAAATCTCTCCAAGAATGTCAAATCTCTCCCAAATCTCTCTAAGTATGTGAAATCTCTCCCAAATATCTCTTTGTATGAGAAATTTCTCCAAGAATGTGAAATCTCTCCCAAATATCTCTTTGTATGAGAAATCTCTCCAAGAATGTCAAATCTCTCCCAAATCTCTCTAAGTATGTGAAATCTCTCCCAAATATCTCTTTGTATGAGAAATCTCTCCAAGAATGTCAAATCTCTCCCAAATCTCTCTAAGTATGTGAAATCTCTCCTAAATATCTCTTTGTATGAGAAATCTCTCCAAGAATGTCAAATCTCTCCCAAATCTCTCTAAGTATGTGGAATCTCTCTCAAATCTCTCTCAAAATCTCTCTCAACTTTCTATAGTCACTCGGGGCATCCCGACCCTCAAATTTGGCGAAAACAGCCCAAAAACGGAAGTCTAAGCGAAAAACGGACTTAAGGAGCCGAAACCCCTCTTAGGACCCGAAAGTCCTCTTAGGACCCGAAAGTCCTCTTAGGACCTGAACCCTTCTGAGTCGAAGGCTGCTGAACCGAACCTCACTCAAAGAACCGAACCCGAAGGCTCCTGGAACCGAACCTCGCATGCCTCACCCGAACCCGAACCCGAACCTTCGGTCCATTTCGGGTCAAGGTTCCCTCGGTCTAGTTCGCTTCTGACTTGCTTCGGACCGAGCCTTCGGACTGACCCCTCGCCCTTCGCTTCTCGCTTCTGGTTCGCACCTTTCGCTTCCGACTCGGCACCAACAAGGACCGAACCTCGGCCTAGGACCGAGAGGTCTCGCTGGGAATGCTTTTCTTCCCGGTTTTCGACTAAATTTGCGTTTTAGGCCCGTTTTTAATTGTTTTAACACGGGATTTTCACCCAAAACTTTATTTTAACATATAAGGACCCATAATTATTAAATTATCACGTTTTTTAAAGATAAAACCTTATCCAAAAGAGTGGGTGAAGTACAAAGGTGGAGTGTTGACTTTCCTTTAAGTTATGACATAAGAAACCACTCCCATACCCACTCCATGTCACTATTCACCACCAGCTCATACCTTGTCACTTCCTTGTCCTTTTTACCTCTCTAACAAGTTATTCCCACGTTTTTGAGAGCTAGATATTTATCCTCTCTCCTCATTTTTCTTCCAATTACTCTCATTTCACCAAAGATCCAACTCCAACTTTTCCCTCAAACTTTTCTCTCCAATTCGAGATCCCAAGGCTGATCATCAAGTGTTCTTCCACTCTTGGTACGTATAATTCATCCTCCTTGTGATTATTGCACTTCATTCTACTCAAATCATTGATTGCTTACACAAACTCCATAACTATGATGCTAGATTCTCGAAAATCTTCAAGGCATGTCCAAGTGTTCTTGAGTTAAACACTTCCATTCTTCAATAATCATCTACTGAAATCACTTAAGGTGAGTTCATACCCCTACATTTTCATGTTTTCTCAAGTTTTTAGGGGGGGAATACAAGTTAAAACACCAAGAACATAACTAAACTTTTCTAACAGCCTTCATCCGAAAAGTTCAACTCCATTCACGGACTGTTTTGGACAACTTAAACATTTTAGTTTTCAAAACTGTTTTAGGTGCATGTAGTTCCACTTCTTAGCTTTAAAATGACTACTTGCACATCTCCATACGATTTTTCTACAATTTATGGTGATTTTTACAAAACTGTCTATCATTTCAAACACCAATCCGGACCAATCTGTGAATATGGACTTATTCACACAAGTTAGAGGTCACTAAAAATTATTAAATTTTTTATGAACAAACTAGACTCATTTTCCAAACTCTCATAAGTTGCAGAACTTGATTTGGACATTTTATGATTTTTCTACAAATTTTCTAATAACAGTTACAGAAAATGTTATAATCAGAAAAGCACTAGCAATTTCATTTCACCTTGAAACATGTTGAGCAAGGTGTATATTATTATGTGTTTATGTGTTATTGCAATATATGACATTCTTGTGTTAGTATCTAGATATACACCAGTTAACAAATGGATTTTTACTAGATAAAGCATAGATTAAACAAAGCGTTATTATTGAAGTATACCCATTACACACAAACATTTTATTAAACTATGTTAAGTATAGTTTACGTACTTTGCTATTACTACCCTTATTTTGATAAACTATAATAGGTATAGTTTATGATACATATCCAAATGCATACATTTCAGAAGGGTACATTTATACAAAAGGAAAACTTTCATTATGTTAAGTGTAAATTCATTAATAACTTTGTGAGACATTCGCTTCACATAAATCATAAGTCCTGTATTGTAACCAGAGTTTCCTGGAGGGAGAGCGTGATAGTTGTATATAGATCTATATTGGGCTTGACAAACCCACACCAGAGCTGCTTGCAACAGCTAGACCGGCAGGTCTGTGGTGACAAGTGTCATTTCAGTTCTATGACGCCCGAAGAACGTCGTTTTCAGGCCACCTAGGTCATAGTATGGTTATAATAACTCACAGAAAGTATTAACAAACTTAAGAATTTACGAGAATTTCACTAATATCATACGCGTTTATATTGAAATAAACTCACGTTATTTTCTGTAAATAAGGAAGATTACTCATACGTTTCAGTCTTTGGATACAAGACTACAGTATTCATTTTAAGGAAAATATCGGATTTTTTTCTGGAACAACTATACAATTACGAGACAAGCTTTTTCATAATTATATACAAAAACTTATGAACTCACCAACAATTGTGTTGACACTTTTTCAAACTACTTGTATTCTTAGGAAATCGCTAAATAGGTAACAAAGTACTTTTGAGGATGGGACGTTGAGGCGTCAAACTTATCATATTTTGTCAACATATTGTAATTGATTTTGAAACATGTAATTCATACAATGATGTAACTCTTTCAATTATATATATGTTGGTTGTGTTTACTTTCATCACTATTGCCATGGTTGTTATGATACTACACATGAAGTCCTCTACCCCCGGACGTTTCCGCCATCCTTGGTTTGGGGGTGTGACACGAATGAATTCCCAAGATACAAGCGATTCCTAACTGACATTATATAATGGCATATATAGGTATGAAATTAGTGTTTTAAACAACTAACATGCAAGGAAACACCCTTCGGGACTAGGAAACACTTTGACTAAGTGTTACAATCACATGTGATTGATCAAAGGAGTTTTAAGGCCACAACATGGAGTGTACGGCCATGGAGTGTAAGGTCGTACACTCATGGAAAACATGCAATAAGAAGGGTGTTTGATCCATGGGGAAGCTAGGGTGACCATTACACAACAAGAGGATGAGCAAAGCTATCATTTTGGAAGGTTTTGAGGTGTGTATGGCCACACAAAGTGTGTACGACCGTACACTCTCCAAGATGGATGCATTTTTAGGTTTTGAATCAAAGGGGTCCAAGGGTTCAAGAGTTCTAAGGGGTAACAAGTGACTAGCAAGTGTTTAAGGCCTTAGGTTATGGACTTAACAAGGGTGTACGACCATAGATAGAGTGTACATCCGTACACTCTTGATGTTCTTGAGTTTTGAAGATGTTTCATGGATGAAATAATGGATCCTTGCTAGATATAGCAATGAATCAACTAAACAATGGAAGGAATGCTTACTTTATTGAAGATCCAGATGAAAAATCTTGATGATAGTTGAGAGAGAACTCGAGTTCTTGACTTGGAAGTTGAAGAAATGAATAAAAATGAAGGGATGGCTTATATATAGGAGGTGGTGTACGGTCACATTGAATGTACGGCCGTACAACCATGTGTACGGCCGTACACTCCTCTTGAAGGAGTGTATGGCTTGAATACAACTCGATGAACTAAAGATAACATATCCCTACACCCAATCCTTAATTTTACTAGGCTTAGAACTCATAAAACGATCCTTAACAATACTAAAAGATAGTAGAAATGAGTCTGAATCTCGATTGATTGGCTGGTCTTATAAGACAAAAATTTTTGGGTTGTCACACATACTCATTCTGGAACATATAAGAAAACTATCAAATAGAAAATGGACTGCATATAGAGAACAAAAACACACAAACACCCTAATTTTTCCTCTCTGAAACTTCTCTCCGGAATGTACAGATATTCCAAATTATAGTCCGGAATGCACTTTTCAGTTCGAAACGTACAAGGTGTCAGATTCCGGACCCAAATCCTACCAACCACCATGAAATCTGAAACGAAAATAAACACTCTAGAATATTGTATTCCTGAATTCGTTGGACAACCCAACTCTGGAATGATCGTACGTACTTCAGAATACGATATTCCACAAAAAATGGTCATTAAAAAAATGCTGATTATTTTTATTAACAAACTCATTTATAAGGGTTAGTGATGTGTTTATTTTCACTACTAGTTTTAATATTTATAAATCCCAACTAATTTAACCATCTAAAACACAAATAGACAGTATACCTAGTCGCATAATAGTATAGTAAAGTAAGTAGGGTGTCAAATTCAAGGAACAAAAATTTCAATAAGAAAGTAAATGCTACTAAATAAACTAAATAAAATAACTATAAACTGGGGGTTTTTATCTGATTTTACAAGTTCAGAAAAAAAATTAAATATCAAATTAAGTACGAGCACTTTAACTAAAGCAAGCAAACAAAAACGATTTTAAACCAAGATTAAAAAGCACTTTCGTTTAGTTCTGAATCATCTTTACCCTATGGTTAACTTCTAATGCAATGGATTATTTATATGGATAAACTTACTAATTATCTTTTTCTGATTTTCTAGTGTTTTATCAATCTATGATCTACTATTGCAATGGTCATGCAAAAAGTGAACCATATTGATTTTAAGGTTATTTAGATTATGAATGATAAGATCTAATGATTACTTATCTTTGATGAAGACAAACAATACCAACACATAATATAGATCATTAATGCTTTCTTACATAGTTAAAATTACTAAGTATGACCACTTAATTCTAGTATTTTTCAATCAATAGATCTAGCAATTGAATTATCATAAATAACTAGATATCAAGTTCATGAAATAAGAGTGATCTTTACTACGCAAACTTGTAGAATAAGAAATGAAGATTAGAACTGTAACATGCTAGGATATTGATTAGGGGTGCAAACGAGCCAAGCTACTCGTGAGCAACTCGAGATCGAATCGTTAAAAGCTCGACTCGAGATCGATTTTAAACGAGCCCGAGCCGAGCTCGAGCTTAATATTAGGCTTGTTTATTAAACGAGCTCGAGCTCGAGCCTCTGTTACTTGGCTCAATTAGGCTCGCGAGCCTAAACGAGCCTACATATATAATAAAAAAATTATTTTTATTTTTATACATTAAAATAAATTATAATTTAATAAATATCATTTTAGGAAATTAGAGTATACCGAGTACGAGCCGAGCCCAAACCGAGCCCGAGCCCATATAATTCTTAACGAGCCAATCTCGAGCTTTGTACCATAAGGCTCGAACGAGCCAAGCTCGAGCTCGAGCCTATAAATAGTTAAACGAGCCAAGCCCGAGCTTGGTCAGGCTCGAGCTCGGCTCGGCTCATTTGCAGCCCTAATATTGATCCATCAAACACAAGCAAAACCAAAATAAATTAATCCATAAAAGTCGAAATCAATGCATAATATTAGGGTTCATCTATGCTAAATGGAAGCTAGGGTATTTATCCCATAACCAAATTTGAAAAACACATAAACATAGAGTAAACTGGATTAGACATGATGAATTAAAGCAAACCGAATTAATCATTGTGTTCTTTGCATCTATATATCTCCAATCAAATTATAATCTTCTTCAGCTTTATAAGAAGGTTTTGATCGTCGTTAGTGTTGGATTAGTGTCTAAGCCCGTAACTATACTTGGTATTTACTTGACCCGGTTGTGCATGGTCCTTTTGGATTGCCTTCACCAAAGCAACTTGATAGGATGATTTATGGAGAAAGAGAGGTTATTATGATTTATTAAGATATTATATGAATAACATATTAAAAGAGAAATCATATAGTTTAATTAATATTAGACAAGAATTAATTCTATGGCTAAAAGACATTAATTAAATAAAGGGGACTAGAACTGCCAATTGTGTGATAGTTGAATATTGGGCTGAGAATCCTTATGGATTAGGGCATGGACGAAATTAAGAAGGATTCCATCTTAAATTCGTCCAAGGAGGCCTTATTTCAGAAGGTTCTCAAGTTACTTAGGGCCTAAGTGATCCAATTAGGGTTTTAACTGAAACCCTAGAAGCTCAAGTATATAAGGACCCCTAGGGCTAGCAAAATCGGCCACTTGATCCCTTGGAAGCTTGGAGCCAACTTTTCCCTCTCATCGTCTCTCCTCTACATCATTCTCTTGCTTGTGGTGTTTGTGAGCAATTAGAGATGTTACGCTTGTGGCACTAAGCTTCTTGAAGATCAAAGGATTATTGCAATCATTGAAAGGTATCATCTACACTAGTTTATTATAGTTTTTTATTTCAATGTATGCTAGATTAGGGCATTCAAGTCTTGGATGAATTGCATGTACAATAGAGAAGCCTAGATCCAAACTTTAGGGTTTTGTATGAGCACATAAGAATGATCTTTTGTGTAAAACCCATCAGTGGTATCAGAGCCTTGATTGGCTTCTATTGTATTTGATGTTTTGTGTTTCATTCATGCTTAAAAAATCGAGTTTTTGGTCTTCTGTCTGACAGACTCGGCGAGTCCCAATGTGGGCTCGATGAGTCCATAAGGGGACTCGGCGAGTCGGGTTGTGAGACAGAGGGATTTTCGGGATTTTAAGCCTATTTTGCTGTGGGATAATTACCAAATTGTTTCTAACTGATAAAATATGAATTTTATTAATATTGGATGATTATCCTTGCCAAAATAAAAGATATTTTCAAATTAGTTGAATAATTATTTCCTTATATGATAAATGTTAATTATTTGAATTTATTTGATCATTATCTTGCATAAAATTGGATTAGGTCAAATTTTGATAATCGCCATAATTAATTGTTTAAAATTCACCCTATGCTATTATAATATTATAAGAATAATTATTATATATGTATAACTTAAATGCTATTCTTACCATAGTAGGCCTCATTCACGAAGCCGATCTATAAGGGGGTATAAGGTTATGACCTATAAAATGGCCGTTTAATGGGTGTCCACTCTCACCCACCGCTTCCTTGATTGGTGGAGGGTCGTTAGCTGAACGGGTAGGATAGAGCAAACCTTTCCTCATTAAAAGTATAATGAATTTATAAAGTAACTAAATGTTTTTACAAAATTCCCAATCTTAGTTACTTTAGGCAAAAGTGAATTGATGCAATTCCATGAAATTACACTTTACCTTGCTAAGATGTTAGTGGAGCGTGTGTGGTTAACCAACACACTAATTGGGTTCTAAGCAAAGGTGGCAAAGGGTGACTCGATGTTTGTCATAGATCGATGGAGCGTGTGTGGTTAACCGGTACGTCGATTAAGTGACTGTAACATTGGGGGCGCCATGTATATTTGCATGGTTATTCACACCCGGTTTGTGATCCTCGACATCCCAATCACAAACTTATGGGGCATTTCAAGATTTAAACATGCCATTAAATAGTTCAATGAATCTCAAAAGATCTAGGAGTTTTCAATACATTTAAAACTTAACTTTAATTTGTTTTTTATGGTGGAAATTAGTGAATCGTCATTCACTTATCTTCAAATTATTTGCTATTTAGATTACGACATCCCTTTTTTTAAATTGCAAATAATGTTGTTGGATCCTAGACTTAATTTTTAATTTGGGTGTTTAATTAGGGGATTCTTATTTAATCAAACTTTGTCTCTTTTCTTTTTCAGATGTCGAACTTGAACAACAACGCTTCCAGCTCTAATGCCTCCGACTCATTCTCACTCATGAACTTGTGTGGGAGGGTGATCTTTGATGGAAACATTTTCAATGATTGGATCCGTAACATAAGAATGGTCACCCGCTACGAGGACAAGGAATATGTCCTCGATAAGGAGCTGAAAGAGGTGGACATGAACACTGCCACTCCTGAAGAGATCGTTGCCTTCGAGGCCCATGAGCGTGATGTCACGAAAGTCCATTGCATCATGCTGGCGACAATGACTGCTGAACTGCAAAAGTCATACGAGGACTTCTATCCCTACGAAATGCATCAGGAATTCGTTGAAAGGTATCACCAAAGTGCGAGGTAGGAGAGGTACGAGATCATCACTTTGATGATCACGACCAAGATGAGAGACGGAGAGTCTATCACTGCTCATCTGCAAAAGATGCAGAGGTATGTTGACTACATCTTAAAGTTAAATGTTAACTTCGATGAAGAGCTGGAGATTGACATCATTCTTCATTCGCTGCCACCGTGCTTCAACCTGTTTCGCATGACCTACCACATGAACAAAGAGGAGGTCACATTGAGCAAACTGCAAGGTCTATTGGGAACAGCCGAGAGTAACCTCAAGGACAAGTCCATTGCACAAAATCCTACTCCTACTGTTTCCCCAGTCTTGGCTATTGGGCAAGGAAAGGGTAAGAAAAGGAAGGCTCCCTCAAAGAACCACCATAAGGTAAAGTCCCATGATGGCACCTCTTCTAGTGGAACCAAGGCTAGTTCTGCTAAACCCAACTCCAACCCCAAGGATGCAGAGTGCCATCACTACCACGAAATAGGGCATTGGAAACGAAGCTGCCCAAAGTATCTGGAAGATATCAAGGATGGAAAGATCAAGCCGTCCTTCGCAGGTATTTACACTATTAATGATTCATCACATGCTATTTCTTGCGTTCTTGATACTGGATGTGGTTTTCACATTTGTTCTGATTTGCAGGGCCTAAGAAGAAATAGGTACTTGGAGCATGGGAAGATAAACTTGATCATGGGGAATAGAAGATCTTCGCATGTCACCAAGACTAGAGTTTACTCTTTAGTGCTCAGTAATGGATTAGGACTAGATTTAAATAATTGTTTCTATTTGCCAGATATGGCAAGAAACATCATTTCTTTTCATGGTTTGTATAGACAAGGATTTAAATATTCATTTGATAATGAAAAGGATTCTATTAATGTTTATCTTAATGGTGTTTTCTATTTTGAAGCATTGCCTTGTAATAGAATATATGAAACTGTGATGGTTGTAGATAATTTAAGAAATGATGTGTTGTGTATCGATTCGTCCAATAGTCTGGATAAAGCATGCTTGTGGCATTGTCGTCTTGGACATGTCAACAAGAAACGCATAGCCCAACTCTAAAAGGATGGAGTTCATTCGACCTTAGGGACGATGACGTGTGCGGGTCTTGTTTACTTGGAAAGATGACCAAGTCACCCTTCATTGGCACTTGTGAAAGGGGTGAGGGTTTATTGGATCTTATACACACCGATGTGTGTAGGCCGTTTAGATCCACCACAAGGGATGCGAACCGCTTCTATGTGACTTTCATGGATGATTATAGCAGATATGGGTATATCTACTTAATCAAGCACAAGTCAGAGACCTTTAAAAAATTCAAAGAGTTTAAACAAGAAGTGGAGAATCAGTTGGGCAGGAAAATCAAGATGCTTGATCGAGGTGGAGAGTACCTAAGTCTTGAATTCCACGACTACCTCAAGGAATGCAGAATCGTTTCGCAATTGACACCACCTAGGACACCGCAGTTGAATGGTGTAGCTGAGAGGCGTAATCAAACCTTTCTAGACATGGTTCGTTCCACGATGAGTCATGCTTCGCTACCTATCTCATTCTAGGGGTATGCCTTAGAGATTGCCGCCCATTTCCTTAACTTAGTCTCTACGAAGAAGGTTGCCAAAACACCTCACGAGATGTGGACATGGAAAGCTCCCCCATTGACACATATCAAGGTTTGGGGTTGCGAGGTTTTCGTAAGACGAGAGACTCACGACAAGCTCGAACCTTGTAGTGAGTGGTGTATTTTCATCGGCTATCTGTAGAAGTCCTTTGGATATCTCTTCTATAGACCGAGTGATAATGTTGTCTTCGTTACGAGGAAAGGGGTTTTCCGAGAGAGAGAACTCATAAGCCAAGGGGACAGTGGGAGGCAAATCGATCTTTAAGAGCTTCAAGAATCGAGCGATGAAGGAACCTCTGATGCTGGCGCTCAACCCGAGGAGGAAAATCCGGTTGAACCGATTGACGAATCCTTACCTCTTAAACGCTCCAGTAGAATTAATGTTCCGCCTGTGTTGTATGGTTTTCATATAACAAGTGAGGGTGATACATTTATTAGTGATAGTACACTAATAAATTTGGATGAACCTAATAGCTACAAGGAAGCCATGGTAGGCCCAGAGTCTACAAAATGAAAGTCTGCAAAATGGAAAGAGGCTACGAACAACGAGATTCAGTCCATGTATGACAACCAAGTTTGGAATTTGGTTGACAATGTGCCAGGTCGTAAGACGATCGGGTGCAAGTGGATTTTCAAGAAGAAGATCGACATGGATGGGAAGGTACACACCTATAAGGCACGATTGGTTACGAAGGGCTTTTCTCAAACTCCCAGAGTTGACTATGATGAGTCCTTCTCACTAGTTGTGAAGATAAAGTCATTTAGGGTGATGCTAACCATTGTTGCATTTCATGACTATGAGATATGGCAGATGGATGTCAAAACCGCTTTCCTTAATGGGAAGTTGGCTGAGGATGTTTACATGAGTCAACCAGAGGGTTTTATCGATGCAAAGCACCCCAATATAGTGTGTAAGCTTGAGAAATCCATTTATGGATTGAAACAATCATCTCGCCGATGGAATCTTTGTTTCGATGAGAAAGTCAAAGAGTTGGTTTTTTGCGAAGCGAGGATGAATCGTGTGTATATGTCAAAGCCAGTGGGAGTATAGTTATCTTCCTCGTATTATATGTTGATGACATACTACTCATAGGAAACAACATCCCGACCCTGCAAGTAGTAAAGTCTTGGCTTGGGAAGTGTTTCGCTATGAAGGACCGCAGAGAGGCTGCCTATATTCTGGGAATAAGGATAGTGAGAAACAGGAGTAAAAGACTAATAGGACTTAGTCATAATACTTACTTGGAAAAGGTACTAAAATGTTTTAGTATGGATAATTCCAAGAAGGGGGATTCACTAATCCAAAGTAATGCCAAGTTGAGTAAGACTCAAACACTGAGTACCAAAGTCGAGATAACAGATATGAGCCGAGTACCTTACGCTTCTGCAGTTGGCTCAATCATGTATGCAATGACTTGTACTCGCCCTGATGTGGCCTTCGCTTTGAGCATGGTCAACAGATATCAAGGGAACCCTAGCAAAGCACATTGGACCGCAGTCAAGAATATACTTAAGTACCTTCAGAGGACCAAGGAATGGTTTCTAGTCCTCGGTGGGAGTGATGACATGAGGGTGCGAGGGTATAGCGACGCCAGTTTTTAGACCGACCGGGACAACTACGGTTCTCATTCGGGCTGGGTCTTAACCCTAAATGGAGGAGCAGTGACTTGGAAAAGTTCCAAGCAGGAGACCGTAGCTGATTCAACATGGGAATCAGAGTACATAGCGGCGAGCGAAGCGTACAAGGAGGCAATATGGTTGAAGAACTTCATCGGAGACCTTGGAGTTGTGCTATCCATAAAGGAGCCCATGAAAATTTTCTATGATAATGAAGGAGTGGTTTCCTTGACCAAGGAGCCGAGGGATCATGGTAAATCTCGACATATCGATAGGAAATATCATTTTATTCGACATCGGGTGGAAGAGGGACTCCTCGTAGTGAAGAGGGTATCGTCGGAGGATAACCCAACAGATCCCCTTACAAAAGGACTGAGTAGGGTTAAGCACTTGCAACACGCTAGGATCATCGGGCTGAAGGACAATATTAGTTTAGATTAGATAGCTTTGAAACATGTAATAGATAAATGCAATTGACATTTGATGATTAAATAAAGGAGTATTATTTATAAGTAAAGTTACACTCTTATGTTGATTGTTTACCTATTGTTTCACTTTGCATGTTTTGACTTCCTGAATAATAAGATTATTCGAACATTCCACAATCGCTCATACTTTGGGAGTAGGTATGAAAGAAGATTGTCATGAATTGGTTTGTAGATTGTCTAAAGTGTATTAGACATAGCAAAAGTTTGCTGCAACGTTCATGAGTGCTTATGAATTTGATTTGAGCATTGGATTAGACCCGTGCTTACTGACATCACTTCATGGAATTTATCTCGCATGATCGCAATATGATAATATCATATGGTCTTAAAACATAGATATATGGTTTATTGATTGAAAGTTGGTTGTGCATTGATAATGCGTAAACACATCAGTAACTTGATGTTATAAAACACATTGTTGTGCATGATTTGATGAGTAAATGATAAATGCATATAAGTCGAAGTTTATCTATTCCTTATATCCTGAGAGGGTAAAAGCGATATATGGGCCCCTCGATGATTTGGTTTGACTTATGTGCTGGGCCCGGTCAAGATTGAATTAATGTGTTCAATTAAGTTCTATGTCATACAAATCAGAGATCGAGAAACAAACTGCTGGACAATAAGTATGACTATTTTCCATGTAATTGTCCACACAATATCTAGAACGGAGGACTATACGATCCCTTATCTAAAGGACAGGTTACTGATAAGATCAGAGTTTGACAGCGTCTTTGAGAGCTACGATTGCTAATCGGATTGTACTTGCACTATAGTTACTAGACTTATCCAAGTGGGAGACTGTTGGATTAGTGTCTAATCCCGTAACTATACTTGGTATTTACTTGACCCGGTTGTGCATGGTCCTTTTGGGTTGCCTTCACCAAAGCAACTTGATAGGATGATTTATGGAGAAAGAGAGGTTATTATGATTTATTAATATATTATATGAATAATATTAAAAGAGAAATCATATAGTTTAATTAATATTAGACAATAATTAATTAAGAATTAATTATGTGGCTAAAAGACATTAATTAAATAAAGGGGACTAGAACTGTCAATTGTGTGATAGTTGAATATTGGGCTGAGAATCCTTATGGATTAGGGCATGGACGAAATTAAGAAGGAGTCCATCTTAAATTCGTCAAGCGAGGCTTTATTCCATAAGGTTCTCAAGTTACTTAGGGCCTAAGTGATCCAATTAGGGTTTTGACTGAAACCCTAGAAGCTCAAGTATATAAGGACCCCTAAGGCTAGCAAAATCGGCCACTTGATCCCTTGGAAGCTTGGAGCCAACTTTTGCCTCTCATCGTCTCTCCTCTACATCATTCTCTTGCTTGTGGTGTTTGTGAGCCGTTAGAGGTGTTATGCTTGTGACACTAAGCTTCTTGAAGATCAAAGGATTCTTGTAATCATTGAAAGGTTTCATCTAAACTAGTTTATTATAGTTTTTGATTTCAATGTATGCTAGATTAGGGTATTCAAGTTTTGGATGAATTGCATGTTACGCTTATGACACTAAGCTTCTTGAAGATCAAAGGATTCTTGCAATCATTGAAAGGTTTCATCTAAACTAGTTTATTATAGTTTTTTATTTCAATGTATGCTAGATTAGGGTATTCAAGTCTTGGATGAATTGCATGTACAATAAAGAAACCTAGATCCAAGCTTTAGGGTTTTGTATGAGCACATAGGAATGTTCTTTTATGTAAAACGCATCAGTTAGTTGCAGTTAACAACAATTATCTTTCGAAATTTAACCAAATGTATGTATTTATAAGTTGCCAAAATTACGTCGCCACATCATGGCATGCATGTGACCACGATGTGGTGGAAACTTTTTCTACGTAAGCTCCAAGTCTTCCATGCATATCATTCAAGAAACTTCTAGGCTATACACATCACCACATCATGACTTATATGCGACCGCGATGTGACATTTACATTTCACACGATTTATTCACCAATATGAATGCTTCTAGAATCCAAGTCACCAACTTATCTAATTTGCTTCCTTTCCTTTGAGAATGTCTTTTTTGGCTATAAAATATATTTTCCACATAATAAGTACCAAGTATCTTAATAGATAACCAAACTGTATGTAACATCTAATGCAAGTACTCAATCTCTCAATGTTTGGAATTAAATAAGAATGAAAAACCGTAATTTATAGAGGGTCACAACATGAGAAAGGATGTCTCATGATGTGACATTCAGACTGAACCGCATGACCATTTTTTAGGCCCACAATGCGACACATAGGTGTTTACGTTGTGAGATGAGGATAACCCTAATTCCATGTTATGTGCTCGATTTAAGTGAAGTGTGAGCCTAGGGTTTGGAAACCTTCAACCTCCATCACTTCCTTCCTACCCCAATCGTTTTTAGACTCTATTGGTGACCTTGAAGAGCCTATTTGGTGTTTTTGACTCTTTGAAGAAGAAAGAAGATTCGTTGGGTGCATCCTCTTTGCAATCAAGATCCTTCCTCAATATCTTGTTGTGCTTTTGGACCTTTATAAATCCTAAAGCTCCTGCCTTTATCTCTTCTGCATGCTAGATCTAAGATTTATGCTTTCCTTTTCAAGGTTGGGTTGGGTAGCATCCATAAGATCCATAAAGTTGGCAACTTTATGGATCATTGAGGTATTTTATTTAGGATAAGTTTCAAATATGAGTTTCGGTGTTGGTTTTAGACTCCAAGCATGATTCTTGATCCCACTTTCTTCTTATTGACCTAGTTATTATTCAAGTTATGCATTGGGGATGCATGAATGAAAAGCCACGATTTTTATGGTCCTTAGGGTTAGGGAAGGCCCTTTGGAAAGTCTCAAGGAGTGGCTTAATGGATTAAGAGCTTAATGCTGAAGGTTTTCTAGAATGGATCTCACGACATGAGGAATAGCCTGCCACATCGTGAGAAGGGAACATCACGATTGTTTTGTCCGGATTTGGTCACGATGTGACCATTGGCTGAAGTTGACCATGGTTGACTTTTAGGTCAAGCTAGGGTTTTAAGGATGTAGGCTAAAATGGTATGTATTTATTGATGTTAGTTGTCTTGTTGCTCCTATCTACCATGTGTGTGAGAGCTGTTGTAGTTCTAGCTACTATTCGTGAGGCGAGTCATCTCACTATACTTGCATGTGTGGTAGTATATGCATGTTGACCAACTGGGTCTTATTTATTGATTTTTGTTACATGTAAAATGAGTTGCTGATAACTTATGGATTGCTGTAAGTCCATGGGACTGTTGATAGTCCCCAGGGTTGCTGATAACCCGAGATGTGTGTTGTTAATCCACAAGGCATGCTGTTAGCCCATTGGGGAACCGCTGATAGTCTTGCTGATTATTATGTTGTGCTATATGTGGTATTTTGAGGAACTCACTAAGCTTTGTGATTATAGTTGTGGATTAAATATTTTGTAGGTACTTATCGGATTGCGAAGGCATGATTGTCTTCAACCGCTTTATGATTTGTATTTCGCATTGTTTTCATTATAACTATGATTTCTAAGTAATGGTTTATGAACAAATAATTTATCCTGCATATAACTTTATTAAAAATGGATGTTATATTATGTTAAAAACAAAAATTTTAACCTGGGTTTTTGGGACGTTACAAGTTGGTATCATAGCCTTGGTTTGAGGGATTTGGATGAGAATTCGTGGGATTCCAAACATAAACTATGGAACTGAAAGTTTTACTAAGCATTTTTGGAAAAGATTCATTTCAAAAGAAGAAAAGAGAAAATGTGATGTGTACAGTTACAAGTTGGTATCATAGCCTTGGTTTGGGGGATTTGGATGAGCATTCGTGGGATTCCAAACTTAAACTATGGAACTGAGAGTTTTACTAAGCATTTTTGGAAAAGATTCATTTCAAAAGAAGAAAAGAGAAAATGCGATGTGTACAGTTAGCTAGAGCTCGTAAAGTGATCTTACAAAATATCCATACTTACTTTATATGTTGTAATTGAATTGTTGCTATATATGTTATAGTATGATGTGCATGCCATGAGTTAGGCTAGAGTGCCTGCATAGGAGAGATGCCTTTTGTGTGTAATATACAAGCTGTTAGAAATGCAGGATAATATATAGGCTATGGATCCTTATGATGCCTTTTTTACTGTTGTTTTCTTCTCGAATGTTGCTTGCTTTGTGCTATGTGAAATTTATATTGATGTTAATTATCCATTAAGCGAATACATTAAGTTACATGCCACAAATATTAAATAGTTTTAAAATGATTGATTTGGCCTATTGTGCAACTCTTGTTTGAGTCCAACTGTTGTAGTGCGGAATCTTTCAGTTGAAAGATTGTTTAATCCTTGTTGCATGTAATTATATTTGTTAGATTGTTAGTCGGCATTGGTAGAAGTTTCTTTTGTAGATGACAGCGGTGTGGGGGTGAGTCTTAGTGGCCTTGGAGGAGTATTATAATATGTTGGTGTGAGCACTTAGGTATGAGAAAGTCGGAGTTGGGAAACTAGGCAGTTCTAGTGGCTTTTTTAAGCATATGGGTGTGCTGATACACCTGACATTGGTAGAGTTCCTAAAAAATCATCCTAGTACATGCTCATATGTGAGAATAATACTAGAGGCATAAAGTCTAGGATGAGTGGTAGTGTGTGCTAGGGGTGGCACGAATATCTGAGATTAATAGTGGTTTGGTGTAGTGACTTAGGGACTTTGAGACAATTCTCAGGACACGTTCGAATAGGTGAGGAAGGTAGTAGGGTCCCATACTACTGAAAGCATAGGATCCATACGGGGACCAGGAAAGGCTGAAAAGGTTCTAAGGAAGTGGGGGGGGGGGATATATGGGGTGGTATAAAACTATCAATATTTGCAGTTGTGTCAATCGTTGTAGGCCTGTAGGCCATGATTTTTAGAATGAGACTGGTAATTGATTGGGACTTAGTATCAGTGGCAGTTTAGGACTAAATGGTGTGGATATGTGCGAGTTAGCTGATACATAGGTCTTGGGGACTTTACTCAAAGTAGTGCTCGTTTGATACATAGGTCTTGGGGACTTTACTCAAAGTAGTGCCAGTATGATTCGCAGAACTAAATGGTGTAGATATGTGTGAGTTAGATGATACATAGGTCTTCGGACTTTACGCATGTTCTAAAAATTAAATCATACTTTGAGAAATTGGATAGAATGGGTGTCGTTTTAGCAAGGAAGCAAGCCATTGATTTGGTTCTTCTTTTGCTTCCTGAGTCATATAGTCAGTTCATTGAGAAATTTTATATGAGCGACCACGACGTGAACCTAATTGATCTGACACATATGTTGATTGTTGCTGAAGCAGAAATGCTTAAAAGTATAAGTGAAGCAAAAGTGTTTGAAGGATCCGAGTCCAAAATTTCCATGGACATTGACAATGGTGACAATGGTAGTCTAGAAAAAATTTCTCTTCCCAATTGAAAGGGATCGGCCGAGGTCAAACCGTTTGATCGTATGGTAAAGAGAAAGACTAGTTCTGAGATAGTTCCATGTGCTAACCCTAAAAATTCCATTTGTTTCTATTGCAAATTGAAGGGACATTGGTTGCGAAGCTGCCCATACTACCTGAAAGATACTAGAGATGGTAAAGTCAAATCTTGTGACTCCACTTCAGGTACATCCATTATCTTAACAAGTTCCTATTCATAGACTCTTAATACATGATGTGATGATCACATTTCGATGGTATTACAGGATCTAAGAGAAAGAAGGAAACTTAAGAAGAGTGGGCTGAATCTGATCATGAGATATGGATTTCGGTCGCATGGTTCAATGATCAGGTTTTTGAAGCTACTACTTAGGAGTTATGATAATTTAATAGATTTGTTAGGAAATGTCTAGAAACATAGTTTCCATTTTATGCATTGTAAAGACAAGTTCCAAATTTTCATTTATTATCAATAAAAGTGAAATTTTGGTTTATATAGTTAGTTTACTTTATATTTCCTTGCAATGACATCTATGAAAGTGTTGGTTACATTTCTATTATTAGCAATATTAATTGTGGATTTAATTCTTATTATTTCACTTGTGGATTTAATTCCTAGAAATTAGAAACAAATGTAATTCCTAAGTTTATAATAAAAAAATATTTGTTATGTTTATAAATGATTTGTTAATAATAATATCCATTAATTCCATCGCAATTTTCAGAAAAGGCCTAATAATAGGGAAATCTGCGAAAAAGTCCCAAAATTTTGGCCCAGTTTATGATTTAGTCATAAAGTAAAATTCACTTATGAAAAAGGCCAAATTATCGGCTATTACACTCAGTTTAGCCCTAGCAACCGGTAATCCTTAGAATAGCCTGTTACCCCAGCTGGCTCATCCTTATCACCCTTCACTAACCTCCCCGTCATCTACTCCTCCTCTGTAAAAACCTTTCTTGCCCTCCATCGAAGCAAAACGTTACCTGAGAAGAATCAAATGTTAGAAAATCCACGTGGTCCTCCAATATCTTGTTTCCCTTATAATATTTGATTAATTTTTGTTTTGTAGTGATAACGGAGACAGTAGATGACTTCGATACCATTGACGTGGAGTTGGATGAGTTTTTCAAACACAAACAAAGAAGTCGATGCAAAGATGAGTTCCTAAATACTCTCACAGACGAAGCGCTTGACGAATGCACCATACCTGAGATAAACCTAAATGATTTTGAAGGAATGTTAGAAGATGAAGCACTGCAGGAGAAGCAGAGTGATAGTGAAGGTGACGATGAATACAAATTGCAGTTTCAATACTCAACCCATGATCCGAAGGTGAAATGGAACAATATGAAGCCAGTTCTTGGAGAGAGGTATGAATCACCACACCAACTAAAGCTTTGTTTGACAAATTACTCTATAAGTAGGGGTTATCCAATTAGGTTCAAGAAAGGTGATAGTGTAAGGCTCGTGGCTGTATGTGCAAGTGACCCTGAGAAATTTCAATGTCCCTTTGTTGTAAGGGCCTTATGGATGAGCACTAAAAGATCATTGCAAATCAAAAAAATGGTTAAGCAACATACCTGTGTTAGGAATTTCCGTAGTGCTAATCTTATGGATCCCACATGGATAGTTAGGTAGTTTCTGAAGGAGATGATTAGGAAACCAAATCTGAAATGTAAGGAAATGCAAGCTATTATTCAAAGCAGGTTCCATTGCAAGGTTTCATGGTCAAAATGTTATAGAGCAAAGTATAGGGAAATTTCTTTAATAGATGGAAAGTTGAGTGATCACTATGCAAAAGTTTGGGATTATGGACATGAACTAATGAGGTCCAATCCAGGGAGTACAATTCAAATATCTGTCGCTGTAAACCCTGATAACACTACTACTTTCCATAGAATGTATACATGTTTTAAGGCTATCAAATAAAGATGGAAAGTTGGTTGTCGAAGATTTATAGGGCTTGATGGGAGTTTTTTGAAAGGACAATGTAAAGGTGAGTTGCTAACTACCATAGGGAGGGATGAAAATAACCATGTGTATCCCATTGCTTGGGTAGTAGTTGAAATTGAGAACAAGCCCAACTGGCAATGGTTCTTGGAACTATTACATGATGACCTGGAATTACAAGGAGGCTTGGATTTGTGTGTTATTTCTGATCAACACAAGGTAATGTTTTCAATTATCCTCTTTTTTTCATTTCATTTATACATGGATCAAGCAATTAGTAATGAAATTTTTTAATGTAATTGATAGGGTCTTTTGGAAGCTGTAAAGGTTGTATTGCCACATGTGGAGCACAGACAATATGCAAGACATGTGTATGCAAATTTCAAAAAGGTCTTCAGTGTTATAGAGTTCAAGAATATGTTTTGGACAGTTGCCAAGTCAACTGTTGAAGGAGACTTCAAATTGAATATGGAGAAGATCAGAGAAGTCAATCCTACTGCTTATGATCATTTGATGGCAAGGGAGCCTAAATCTTGGTGCAGGGCATTTTTTAAAGGTGGAATGGCATGTGAGGCTGTTGAAAATGGAATTGCAGAGTGTTTTAATGCCATCATACTTGATGCCAGAAAGAAGCCTTTGTTGGCCATGCTTGAGGAGATTAGACTATATCTTATGGAAAGGTTATTTAACTTGAAGCAAGAAGCACGTAAATGGGTGAATAATGTGTGTCCAGGACCTATTAAGAAAATGGATGAGTTTGCTTTTGATATCAAGTAAGTATTATAAAATTAAGACAATGTATGAGTTTAGTATTGAGATTCAATATGTATACTAATTAAAATTGTTAATGTGTTTGCAGGAGTTGGTATGTTCACCCTAGTGGTTTGAATGCTTTTGAAGTGAGAAATGGCTTCCACTCATATGGAGTGAACTTAGAGGGGATGTACTGTACATGCAGACTTTGGGAGTTATCTGGGATCCCATGTGTCCATGCCCAAGCAACCATAATTTACACACAACATGATCCAGCTAGATTCATCAGCACATGGTTTGGTAAGGACAAGTTCTTAGCTACTTATGAGTCTAGCATCCTTCCTGTTAATGGTAGTAATATGTGGGAACCAACACCTTACACCAAACCACTACCACCTATTGAAAGAAGGATGCCAGGAAGGCCTTGTATGAAAAGGAAAAGGCATGTCTCTGAGCATCAAGACATGTTTTCCCAAGTCTCCTCTAAGGGTAGAACTGTCCAATGTCAGAATTGTATGCAAATGGGGTACAATAAAGTGTATTGCAAGAATCCCTCAATCAAACCAACACCAAAGCCTAAGAAGAAAATAGGAAGGCCGAGGTTGAATCCAGAATTAAGCAATTGCACTAGACTTGGGAGGGGTGGTGGAAGAGGTGGTGGAAGAGGTGGAAGAGGTGGTCGAAGAGGTGGTAGAAGAGGGGGTAGAAGTGGTGGAAGAGGGTCTACCAGTGTTTATGAAGAAGGTGAAAGTTCTGGGAAAAAAGAACCTAGGATTGAGACTCAGTTTATCACCCAAACAACACCTAATGTTGAGAGTCAATTTTTCACCCAAACAACACCTACTGTTGACAGTGAACATGTACCAGAAACACAGGAAGCATATGTTAAGATTGATGATGAAGGTGATGGTCTTGATATGGCTGATCTGGATCAAATACTGCATGATTTGAGTTACCTTAGAGAGTCAAAATGCAGTGAAGCAGAGATCCTTTTGTGTCTTAATATCACCCAATCACAACTTAAAGGATTTGATGCTTTGCTTCACCAATCCAAACAAGCTGCAAAGGTATATTTTATAACATTGAGAGTGAATTTTATTTTTCAATAACATAACTAACTTGTATCTTTTCCCATGCCAAGATGTGCCTTTTGTGAGTGAACATGTACCATAAACACAGGAGGACAATGATGAAAACAAGGAGGAGAGTGACTATGAAGATGGAGTTGAAGAATCACAAGTGGACAATGATGAAGATGGAGCTGAGGATGATGAAAAGGGATTTGATGATACTCAAGTTAGGGTTAGAACTCAATTCCGGGTTAGAACAAGAAAACCTTTTGAAAGGATCACTGAAAACATGTTGAAGAAAATTGTGGTTGACTAGAAAGGAATAGGAATGGCTCCAGAAAACCTCTTAGTTTGGATTAGATTGGTTAGGATTTAAGCAGTTATATGGGCTATTTGGGCAAATATGTTAGGAATCCCTTTTTGGTAAATTTGTTAATATGCCCTTTCTTTTGTAAACAATATACAATATGGCTGCATTGTTAACACTATGGCTGATTTTGGTATGTTCTGTTGATGTATAAGTTACATCCATTTTGGTCATTATGTTATATTGAAAAACATCCTTCATTTGCTCACATCATACACTTACAATTGTACATTTCTCAAACAGTAGGTATCCATAAACCAATTTTTCATTCAACAACATACAACTTACATCCAACTGTCATTTAAAAGTTTTACAACTTAAAACTACTTCAACATAATCCACACAATCACCAACAAACACAAAAAAACCCAATCTTCCATTTTTCACCTTCACCTTGTACAGGAACCTCTTGCATGCCATTGTTGTGAAAATCCACAGCTTCTTCCACAAATTCTTCCACGAACTCATTGTCTACTTGAATTCCATTATTGTGAAAATCCATCAACATGTTTCTGTACCAGTTGTTTGGTAATGGGGGATCGACCCAAGCAAAATACTTGCAATCTTTTTCCTCATCTTGTTATATACGAAATAAAACCTAATTGGAAGAGATTTGAGATGTAATTAAAGAGGATTAAGGGATACTTACCCAAAAATTAGGGCAGCCGATGAACCTCCTTCCAGGGTTTGTTGGCCTCCATGATGTCCACTTACCAACGGGGTCTTCACAAAAGCATGTTGCCCTTAATGCTTGCCTTCGTGATCGGATATTGCTACTGCTTCCCACTGAGCTTGAAGATGCCATTTTGGTAGACTTTTGCTTCGATGGAGGTTAAGAAAGGTTTTTACAGAGGAGGAGTAGATGACGGGGAGGTTAGTGAAGGGTGATAAGGATGAACCAGCTAGGGTAACCAGCTATTCTAAGGATTACCGGTTGCTAGGGCTAAACTAAGTGTAATAGCCAGTAATCTGGCCTTTTTCATAAGTGAATTTTAATTTAGGACTAAATCATAAACTGGGCCAAAATTTTGGGACTTTTTCGCAGATTTCCCTTAGGTAATTTTCAAAAGAGTCATAATATTTTGAGCAAACTAACGAAAAAGAACAGAATACCGGTTAAATCTACGAAACCGACGAAAAAGAGTTTTTTCGAAGTTTTAGCCGGTAGTTTGTGCTTTTCTATAAACAAATTTTAGTTTGAGACTTTTTCATAAATTGGACAAAAAATTTTGGACTTTTCTAGAGATTTCTCATATTGTATCAACCAATTTGTCTGTCATCTATACTACCTTGAAATTCACAAAAGACATTATTTTATATTTTTCTTTTAGTTATTTACAATATGTTTTGATTTTCTTGGTTGTGGTTTGTGAAGTTTAAACTCTACATAAAAGTGAATAAATCTAATAAACTAAATAATAATAGTTTTTCCTTATATTTCTTTATTGGGTGTTTTAGTTATTTACAATATGTTTTGAAATTCGTTTGTTGGTTGTAGTCAAATGAATTTTTGTTATGATGTTTATTCAGTTGAATAATCGATTTTATAGAAAAAGTTATTCTTAAGTTTGGAATGTATATAGATAATAATTTGACTGTCTATGTTTTCCTCAATCGAAAAATGATCAAATATCTTTCACCTTTTAATAAGCATTTAAACACAAGTAATATTTTGTTTAATGTTTATATATATATATATATATATATATATATATATATATATATATGTGTGTGTGTGTGTGTGTGTGTGTGTATATATATATATATATATATATATATATAGGCTCATGTTATTTTGTTTCTACTAACTATTGTGTGCCAGAATGTACAGATCTGGACCATCGGATGGAATAGAATCAATGGTCATGATCTGAGAGTCTATGATATTACAATAGGGTAACATGCACCATATAATCACACAATTTTCAACATAAGGGTATTTTGGTCAATTTACCTATATTAAAAAAGGAAATTTACAGAATTTAAGGGATAATTAATTCATTTATTTTTAAAAATCTGAATATTTTAAATTAATTCAAATTTAAAAATCCAATTTTATTCTGTCAGAATGACAGAATGCCAACCATAAACTAGTAAATATATTTTCGGTTTTATTCTTGCAGAATATATTTCCAATGCAGTTATATTTGAGAATTGACCTGATTTAAGAATAAGATATTATTCATATACATCCAACTTGGATCTATATCTTTATTCTTAATATACATCCGAAATTAAATACAAATTCATACATATTCTTACAGACTAATATTCTTGTACATTTTAATATAGTTATACATATTCTAACATAATATCATCGAAAATGAATAAAATTCTTAAAAAATAGCATTCTTGCATACATAATTATTGAACAAATACACTTGATCTTCTTTAATTGTCCATATGATCAACTTGATCTTCACATATATACTTGTTGTTGAACTCGATTCCAAATATTTCTCTTGTATGATCAGTATTGAATTCCTTCTCCATGCAATTATAAAAGAATAAGATACATTACTTGTTAGTATTACCAATTAAACAAATATACTTGTTGTTAACAAACATTCTCAAAGACATTCTAACAGAATGCATTTATATAAATAAATTCTAACAGAATACATTACAGACTGCACTTAAATCATAGTCTTTTCTTCTATATGCATAAACATTCTAAAGCATGTATAAACGTATTCTGTCAGAAAAAATAACAAGTTTTAGACATGATAGCTCATACAAAATTCAATGCTTAGGTTGAATTGGAACTTAAACATTGGAAACCAAGATTTCATTCTAACAGAATTGGAATTCGTGATTCTATTCTGGCAGAATTACCCTCATCATAGTAGATACTAAGGCGATTTTGCTACTACTACTAATTGAAGATTTTTCCTGTGGTACTTGATATTCATGAGGAAGATAAGAGATAAAATTTTCACCAATGTCTTTTTCAAATATCAAATTCTACAAGATAGAATACAAACATGATAAAGTAAATGTTTTATATGTTATCTGAAACTATTCTATAGTTCTATGTGCCTGAAGTCGGATGACTTCATCATCTGATTTTTTGATGTACTGGTAAAATTCAGGTTGAGCAAGTGAATCATTGACTGAAGACTTCACCATCTTTATATTATGGATCTCAAAAAATCAAGAATATAGTATCAAATGGGTAAATAAAATTAGGGAAAATCAAACACTTACATATAGTGTTAGAACAACTTCCATGACAAAGCCCCAGAATACAGCTCCAATGGGTTCGCCGGTGGTTGAACAAATCGCAAGGAATGGAGAACTAATCTCCGACAGGCTTCCCTTGGTTCACTATCTCCGTCTCCGCCAGCCACCAATCATGGAAATGAAAGGAACGAAGGCAGCGGTGTTGCCATCAAGTGGCAATGAAGGTTGCTCCTTCTTCTATTCGACAACAATCACGTAGGGAGCGAAAGACTTCGATCCTCTGTTGATTGGAGAAGAAAGAAACAAAAAAACAGTCAGAAAATGGTCGGTGACTCTTAATCGATCGCAAGGAAGGGCTGCAATCGGCGGTGGGAAGTCGCTGATTTTCTTCTCTTTAATGGTGATGTTCCAGGCAGGAAACGAAGGTGAAGGGTAGCCGTCAGGAGCGATCCTCAGGGGAGGAGGGTGTCTCTTGGCGGATTAAGAGGAGGTAACAACCTCCTCATTTTGATTTCATCCTCTCAGTAGGTGAAAAAAAAAAGAAGCGTAGGAAACATAAGAGAGGATAAGAGAGAGAGAGAGAGAGAGAGAGAGAGAGAGAGACTAGGTCAAATATATTTATTTTATTTCCTTATTTTCAGGAATTCAATTAAATGACCCCTTAATTAGAAGTAAAAAAGGTCTAAAATACCCTTAAATGATTTATTTAATTATTTATTATTTCTTGAATTCTCATTGATGCATTTAGGAATACAATAATTGCTAGAAACATTTGAACCTAGCTCTCTCTCTCTCTCTCTCTCTCTCTATATATATATATATATATATATATATATATATATATAGAGAGAGAGAGAGAGAGAGAGAAAGAGAGAGAGGTAAGTTCATTTAAGAAAATAAAAAAAAGGTTGAGAATGGGGGGAATCATTCTAGCCAATCATTTATTTTTGCCGCAAAAGCCCCAAGGTACCGGTGGAAATGAGAAAGGAATACACATGTGTTTTCCAACAAAACATATTTCCTTAAACTATGCTAATCATTATTTTTATATATATACAAAAACATAGTTGTTTTTCATTTTCTTAATTTTTAAGGAGCTATTTTTATCGAAAAATGATTTAAAATACATCAAAATTCATAAATTTTTATTCTTTATAAATAGACATCCATATTGATATAATTTTAAGATAAAATAAAAATTTTATTTTTTTATAGTTTCAACTCTTGTTATTCATAAGTGAATAAAAATGCATCGGATTTTTACTATAGTACATTCGTTATTCACTTATGAATAAAAAGTATGATTAATTTTTTTTAGAGTTTAAATATCATTTATATATAAATATAACATATATAAACTCTTTACAATTTACATCAACTATCGTCACATGTTATAATCACATATAAATAAAACGTGTATTAGTCTTCCTCACAAGTTATATTCATATATGAAAAAAAAACATTTATCATAATTTTGTTACAGTTCATTTTGTTATTCATATATGAATAAGTAGTTCAAAATTTTAAAACACGTCGTCTTTTATTAACATACTACTTATTCATATTCAAATAACAAATGAACTATAAAAAAAATATGATAATTTTTTTATTTATATATGAATATAATAATACACATTTTATTCATATATAAATATAACGTGTGACAAAAGATGATGTAAAAAAATATTTTCGGTAAAAAAGTTTTATTACGTGTTATATTTATATATAAATGATACTTAAACTGTAAAAAAGTTAAACATACGTTTTATTCATAAATGAATAATAAATGTATTTACTTATGAATAACAGGAGCTGAAACTCTAAAAAAAATTATTATCTTAAAACTACATCAATATGGATGTCTATTTATAGAGAATAAAAAATTATGAATTTTGATATATTTAAAATAATTTTTTGATAAAAATAGCTTTCTAAAAATCAAAAAAACAAAAAAAATATGTTTTTGTGTATATTAAGATAATGATTAACATAGTTTAAGAAAACATGTTTGGTCGGAAAACACATGTGTATCTGTTATCCATTTCCGTCGGTACGCGTAAGTGTTTTGCGGCAAAACAAATGTGTGGCTGAGAATGATTTCACCATTCTCAACTTTTTTTCTCAATTAAACCCTCATATATATATATATATATATATATATATATATATATATATATATATATATATATATAGGCTTAGGTTATTATATTCTAATTAATTATTGTGTGAATGTATGAATGATTGTGGGCCAATCTTTTTACTTATTTTAAGAAAGTGATTAATTTATATTATTGAATTAAATATAATTGAAAAATACCATCTAATTTAACTAGAAGGGTATTTTAGTCAATTAATATAGATTTAATAAAGGAAATTTGCATATTTTAAGGGATCATAGATTCTATTAATTTTAAAAATCTGATTTACGAATTATAAGGTTTTTAATTCGAACATTCTGACAGAATATGTTTGAGTATGTTCAAAAATAAAAATATTCTTGAACATATTTCTTGATCATGACTTTAAAAATTTCTTGTAGAATAACAAAATTCTCGAACCATCAGTTGAAGAATTAAAACAAAAATTACGTTAAATCTAATAGAATACATGTAACAATTGCTAAGAATTACATTTATTGTTAAAGAATAAAACTAAAAAACTTTCAAATCGGAAAAAAAAAACATCAAAATCTAACAAATACACTAATTCATTCTAAAAGAATAATGTTGCTAAGATACGCTTTCAATTTTGTTGTCCGTTCTTCAAGCATCAACTTTTATGAAAACAAATCCAATTGTAGTTTAGAATCCAATAACACATTAGCAAATGATAAATAAAAAACTATATTCCTTTGGAAAAATATGCGGACTTGTTAACTGCACCAAAACCAATAACCAAAAGTTGTAGAACATGTATAATCAATGAGAAAATATCCATATTTCATTCCAACAGAATTATAATTCGTGTTTCCATTTTGATAGAATTTGAATTCGTGATTTCATTCCGATATTATTGGAATTGTAAAAAATACACAAACCATTAAGGGACTACTAGAAAGTAGTTTAATAAGTTGATGGAAAAATATATGAATCAGATACAGAAAGGAGGAGTAAAATTTTTGACAACTTGGACGTGTCTTACAGATGACCAACCATCCATGAAATTGAAAATCATCATATAATGAATATTAAAATAAAAAACTCATCAAATCTCCACACAACATATATGCTCCATGAAACAAGTTTTTGTCATCATTGTTTTATATAAAAAACAATAAAGTTAATACAAATAAAAAAGAAAACTTACTATCAAAGTCAAATAGATATAACATGAGATTCATTAATATATCTCAGTTTTAAAAATATGGTTGAATTTTGAACTTTAAATCTCAAAATAGATGATATCCTCCAATAGCGACAAGCCAAAAACTCCATAAACAATTTAGAATTGGCATATAGATTACAATAAAAGATTCTAGATCTAATTAAAGTTAAAAAAAATGTCGATAACAAAAAAGTTTAAATTGCAAGATACAGGGAATAAATAATCTAACAGATAGGATTAATTGCCAATTTTATTTTTAAGAAGAAAGATATTACCTTAAAAGTCTGTGTTCGTATGTATCAAGCCCAGCAAAAATCGACAAACCTTGATGAACCCTAGATTGTTAGAATTTGGGTTATGATGGAAACCGGTAAAACTCAAATAAACTTCAATTTCACATGATGGGATCGGTCACAGGTGTGGACGTCGGAAGGGAGCGACGAGCAACGGAGTAGACATGACAGGCATATGACGTCGATGAGTAATTGATGATGGCGATCGGAGATGGCGATGGCAATCGATTTTTGTAGAACTCAAGATCGATTTTGTAGTCTATTCCAATGTTGCAGATCGGCCAAGATTTGGTTTTTAAATAAAGAGGGGAACGACTATATATATAAACCTGGAGAAATTAGGTTAAAAGTTAATACCATGATTATATGGATTATTTTTGGAAGTTATTAATTATATTACTAAATTAACCTTGTTTAATTAATTAATTAATTAATTTTGATTGGCCCAAATTTATGTATACAATCACACAATAATTACTTTGAACACCTGAACCTATCTCTCTCTCTCTCTCTCTCTCTCTATATATATATATATATATATATATATATATATATATATATATATATATATATATATATATAGGGAGTGGTTCAAATGAGAACCATAAAAGATTAAGAACTCTAAGAACCCCAATTAATTAGTAAATATTTACACGATACTCCTATTAAACATGTTAAAATCCTAATTTTTTGTGTTTTTGGTATGAAAAGAGCAAACTTATAATTTTAAAGTCTAACATTTTCATCTGTATATACTCTCATATTTTAACACAAAACTTATATAAAATACAAATTTACACAGTCCATTTATAGTTTAATGCAAAAAAATCGCAACTTAATACAAACTGTTTTACAATAATTCATTAATTCAAAGAAGTCAAAAACTCAAACTCTACCACCACATGCTGTCACCAACCACCTGTATCAACATAGTAGCCATCATTTCTTCCGAATCAGATCTATAAATAAAGTCATGCATTAACAACTTAAATACTACAATCACAGTCTAATAAAGCCTATTAATTAACGTTTTGAATTTATTGCAAAACAATTATAAAAACTAGTGGATTCTTACAAATGTATACAACAAAAAAATAAATATACTCATAAGAAAATTAACACAAAAATTTATACATAAATCAATCATATTTTAACACAAATTATAAAAAATTTACAGCAAAATGCAGTCAATTCACAGTTTAAATAGAAAATCCATAGTTTAATGCAGTGAATTCACATTTTTAAACAAAAAATCACAGTTTAATATAAAAAATTCACAGTCTAATATAGTCAATTTCACAATTTAAAGAAATATTCACAGCTTAATGCAGTTAATCCAAAGTTTAAAATACAAAAATCATAGCTTAATACGTAAAATTCACAGTTTATTACAATAAATTTACAGTTTAATACAAAAAAATATAAATTCACAACAATAATATCAATTTAAAACTCTTAATTCAGACAATTCGCAGATTAATATACAAAATTCACAAGTTAATATAATAAATTCACAATTTAAGACAAAAAAAAATATATTTACAGTCATATTTTCAAATTAAAACTTATATTTAGACGTTAATATATGAAGACATTTATATGTATTGAATTGTGAATTTAATAAATTAATTTGTGAATAAATTTTACAACGTAATACACAATTCACAGTTTAGTATACAAAATTCATCAGATACATTGTGTGCACCACATAAATTCACAGTTTAATAGAGCTTTTCAGAACTCTCATTCACAGTTTAATAATCAGTTTAGGACTCTCATTCATTGTATTTATAATATAAAAACATATTAATTCATGCATTCACGGTAACTAACTTAAATAGAACTAAACAATAGTTGAAACATTAAAACATCATAGTTCAAAGCTTAAAAAAATCAAATTTAATCTTATTTGAGAAAAACTAACATCATAATGCACATTTTAAATTCAATTCACAGCTTAACAACAATAAAACATAAAGTGAATAAAAACTTCATGCAAACATTATAAAAAAAAACATAATAAACAGGGATTAATAACTTAATAGTAGAAAAAACTATCTTTAACAAAAATAAACAACAAATGATCGATTAGAACATTAAATTCACAACTTAACAGAAAGAAAAAAAAGTAAACAAATATCTACATACCTGATGCAAATATGGTGTTGTTTCACTAAAGATCAAAGAGAAAAAGATGGAGTTGAGTTGGCGGTGCTACACCGGAGCGGCAAGGCAGTAGTTGTGGTGACAGTTGACATCGATCTCAGATCTAGTCCGTCAATCTCGTTAGAAGTTGTAGATCTGAATGCGTAAATCATAGATCCAAAAGCGAAAATCATGTGTGTGTATATATATATATATATATATATATATATATATATATATATATATATATATATATATATATATATAGGGTTAGGATTAAATGTGAATTACAAGTAGTGTGTGATTGTATGACTAGATTTGGACCTTTAGATTATAATTATTGATGGTTAAGATTATTATGTTCTACCATAGTTATTGTGTGATACATCACACATTAAAAATGCATTTTTTTCAAAAAAAATTAATTAAGGGCATTGTAGACATTTTTATTCAATACCAAATAAGGAAGTTACTGTAATTTAGGGAGTTACAGTTCTTTTCTTTTCAAATCCATTTTAGCTAACCTTTTTTTTTTTCTTGAAACGTTGTTTTGAGATCATATAGCCATGAACTTATATACTTCTTTCATTCTTAAAGAATCTAACTACAGTTTAGTGATTGGTTGAGAATTTAAATTATTAAAGAATAAGCTTGTATATATTTTTCAAGAATAACAATTTGCATCAAAATAACAATAATTCTTATTGTACAAATTGAAATATTCTTCCAAGAAAAATGTAAAAAGTAACAAAAAAATCATAATTTTACAAATCACAGAGTATTATGTGATAATATGATCATGCTTTGTATTCTTTTTATCATATTTTGTAAACATAAAAAAAGAATGTATATACATCATTTTAAAGAACATATATAACCTCTTATCCTACATTTTCAAGAATTTGACATCATTTCGGAAGAATATACAAAGAAAAAGTATGATATATAAGACATTCTGTAAGAATCTGTCATCATTCTTTAAGAATTTGTCGTCATTCTTGAAGAATCTATATGCCCTTGTTTTTTGATGGTTTTCGCATGCCTTCATATTTACCTCTTGATGTTTGAACCTAAACACACAAATGGACATTAGATATCATATGGTGCAAAAGAGGTCAAGAACATTCACGATAAGGATGTCTAGTCACAATAGGAAAAATAAATTCAACTCCCTTAGAGTTCAAAACACATATGAATGCAATTTGATCTTCCATTGGAGCAACTACTCACTTGAGAATCAAAACCCATCACTCTGTTTTATATTGGGTGCAACTCCATAGGCAAACATACTTGTTTAAGCATAAATTCAAGTCAACTAATAAGAATAAAGCTACCCGATTCTAGAAAAAATGAAAGATTAATGAAAAATGCATCCAAACATGATAAATCATATAAATTTCTATATTTTGAATGTCACACCCCCAAACCAGACGGCGGAAACGTCTGAGGGCTGTTGTGACTCAATTGAATACCATCACAGTGAATATACATGAAACATAACATCATTCATCACCATGCATTGAAATAGTACAACTGGTAGTGTTTACATTTAGTACATTGTTTCATAACATTACATTCCCAAAAGGTAGATTGTTCGATACTAATTAAAACAACAGCAAGACGTTACTGAGTACATTTTTCCTTTTCGATTTACCTGTTACCTGAGAATACAAGTATTTTGAAAAACGTCAACATATGAAATGTTGGTGAGTTCATAAGTAATGTTTGAAATATAGTGGTTTGTATTGTTTTGAAAATCACCAGAAAATCCGATATTTTCTGAAAAGAGCATAGTATAAAAAGTGTGAAGATCCGTAAGTATGCTTGGTTGTTTCTATAAATGTAAAAGTACAATTTGTAAAACTCGGTATGTAACTCGTAGGTGTATTAATTGAAAACCCTAGGAAAACCCGATGTTTTCCTAATACTTTGCATCAAATGATTTATATTTTGTTATTTCGTTGCGACGGGTGTATTCGTTGAGTCCCGGTGACGTTGGATTAATTATGGATTGTGAATTATTATAAACACACATTAATGAAAATGACTAGTTTACAACTATACAAACGATCCCTTAGGCATCGCTCGCACTATTCACTTAATCCATTCACCCGGACTTCTCATAGCCCCACAACCGAGGAGGAAAAGAGGGTGCGAAGCCCCCGATATTTTCCATAAGTTGTTCAAGGCTATCGTGAATGCGAAGGGCCCTTAGCCCGACTCACATTTGGTAAATTCTCGACTTTACTAGCAGCACCAGAGGGCCCTTGGGGTCCAACAGCACAAAGCCTGTAAAAGTCCTTTTACACGGAATTAGGTCATATAAGACCCAACTACATGTAAGCGAGTTTCCTTCGGGCCTAAAGATCATGTCATTGGGCTAGCTAGGCCCAACAAACACGATTTGAAACTTTCGGGCCCAAAGATGGTGTATCGACGTCTGGTGAATTCTCGCGTGTGTAATGACTTCCCGTAATTTCAGCGTGTGTATTGTAGTATCGTCGTGTATAGATTTTTGATTCATTATTGATTCGAGACCGAATCAACTCGTTTGGTAACCATTTTTGGTGTTGAAGGTGTATTATGTTTCGTCGGTAGTCGTGGTACTAGTATTTCATCATAACGGATTTGTTGTTTCAAAACATTAGAATTTTACTTTTGCAGCCCCTTTCTTTTGAATAAATTTACACTTTTGACCCTTTGTATAAAAGAATTTCCATTTTAGTCCTTAAACCATTTTTCTTGACACTTTAGTATCAAAACTTGTTGAAAAGGTATTTTTCAGCTCAAGTTTATTTGAAAAACAGTTTTACTCCCTCAGAACGAAGTTTTCTCGGCTGAAACCTCTATTTTCGCAATTTTTACACTTTTGGCCCAAAATAGAAAATTTTTGCATCTTTGGTCCCTTTTAAATATGAAAAGTATTTTTAACCCTTGAAATGGACTTGGAGCACTAGTAGTCCCCTGTTTTACAGAAAAATACAGTTTCAGCCCCTCTAATTTGAAAATCTCGCAATTTGGGCTTTATTGGGCCGAAAAGTTCATTTTTGGCCCATTATGCTTAAAAGTTCACATTTTAATCCTTCAAAAGAGTAAATTTCCAGAAAATACATTCTTGAACTGTTTTAACTCATCTCAACCATCAGAATTTGTATTTTGTCATTTTGGGCCCTTTAACTTTATATTTTTAACATTTAAAGTCCAAAGATGGGATTTTAGCCCAAAGGAGTTCATATTAACCAACTTGGTTATTTTTATAGAGTTGATTTGTATGAAATAATATGATTTATACTTATTTCATTCAACATAATGTAGATCTCGGTTTTGAGTTCTTTTTTACTAGATCCAACACCATAATCACATAAGAACATGTAAATAAACATAGAAATCACACAAAGCATACATATACTCATAGATCTACACATTTGCTTGTATTCTCCCCCCACAAAACTTATAAAAACCGAAAAATAGGGGGTATGAAGCTCACCTTGGGGTTTGGAAGTCGGTTTTGATGAAGAAGTGAAGAGATCTCGACCCTAGATGTGTTATGGAGATGATTTTCGAGCTTTATGGTGCCATAAGAGTATGATTCACGAAAGTATGGTGTAAGAGGAGATTTTTGAATAGATCAAGAAGTGAAATCATAGATCTAAATGAAAAACTTACCAAAGATGATGATCTAGGTGGGAAAACCTTCTTGAAATGCTTAAAATCTCGAAAAATTGAGAGGAAAGAAGAGTGGTTTTTCTTGAGAGTGTTTGAGAGGAATGATGAGAGAAAATGTTGGGTTTTAGAATGAAATGTGAAGGTAGAAAGGCCATATGGCCGCGAGTTTGAAGAAGGGAGAGGAAGAAAGGATTTTCTTGCCTAGATACATGAACTTACCTTGTTGTATGGTGGTTATTATGCATGGATGACCACCATGCAACATTGAGGTGGCAAAGTTAGGATAATTCATCTCTTTTCCCTTTTTTTTGTTTTTGGGCCGAATATGGGCTAGAGAGAAAGGTGGTGGATTAACTTGGCCCATTTCTAGCCTTGGCTCGAAATTATGAGGCCCATAAGAAATCTTTCGGCCCATTGGGCTCTTAGGGAGGCTCACGGCCCAAAATGGCAAAAGAAATTAGTTTAGGGCCCATTAGGGCTAATTAAATCCTTTATGGCCCATCATGGTCCATTAGAGGTAGAATGAATCATTCTAGGACCAAATGGCCCAAAATGTTATGGATTGATGAGTTGATGATTTATTGGTCCCTTAGGCCCAATAAAAGAATCCTAGTCCATAATGAATTTGAGCCGGGATTTCTAGGGTTTCCAACCCTTAGTTGAACATATGAGATGTATTTGAATGAGAATAGAGTATAGTAAGTATAGCCTTTTACAATGGATGATGTTTATATGGGAATAGAATTTCCTAGCAAAATGCCAGTTGTGACATTGAACACAAAAATTCTATGAACAGATTTTAGAATACAATTAGATTTAGAAGAAAAAAACTGACATCCAAGTGATAGTGACGAATTGGTGATGGAAGTAAAGAGATGAACAACTTATTTGAAAAAGTAGAGGATACAGGCTCACTAACAGTGAACATCTTGTTGCATGAATCCAAAGCCTATCAAAATGCAAGAACATAAACTAAAAAAGAACATAAGCTCAAAAAAGTATAAAATGACAAAATTTCACTAAAAATCATCAAACTAAAATAAAATAATTTACCTGATTAACTATAGCATACATGTTAACAGTTTTACATAAAAGACAACATCAAACACCTGTACCAATAACATACGCCACTGCAGCGCAAAAAACACACACACACACATCAAATTCCAAGAACATAACATATGTAGTTAACAAATATACCAACAGATTTATTTGAACAATGTCACATATTCTGATTTATTCTTTATGAATAGTAATGATGGACAAGGTGAAATTTCCAAGAGAACGTACTAAAAACATAAGTCTTAAATAATGATTTGGAGCATTGTATTTAGTGAATATTCTGGAAGAATGGTTCTATAAATATTTTTTCAGAATGATTTTGTAAATATTATGTTAGAATGATTTTGGAAATATTCTTTTAGAGTGATTTTGTAAATAATCTGGCAAAATAATTTCAAATACATGTAATAATGAGTAGTCATTAGTAAGATCATCAAAAGTTTTACATATATAAAATCAAAAACCATTGAGTTGTTAGAAACTTGAAAATCACATGTTAAGCATATCCAGTCACTTTTAGAATCTTGAAAAATCACACATGCTTTCATAAAATTTGAAAATCAAACATGATATAACTAACAACTTTTATAGTTGAAAGGTTTTGACATCAAAAGCCAAATACTCCTAGAATCAAATAAGTTTCAGCCAGTTCAATAGAAGATTTCATTTAGGCATATAATCGAACACTTCATGTTCATATAAAAATACAAATAGATGAAATGAATCAACAATTTAATCACTGTAACTCTAACTGTAAATCTGATTGAGAAAAACCTTACTTTTTATCTAAGTATAGATAAAACAAAATTAAGGATTGATGACCTACCAAAGTGCAACCCAAATCAGAAAATATACACACCTAGATTGTTATCATAATCAATTAGTCAAAGTACTTAGATTGATGCAATTCCAGTTCATATGCAAAGAAATGATATGAAAATCAAGATTTTGAGAAGAGGATATAGGTAACTTGAAAGGAGATTCTTGAACCAATAGTGAAGGTAAAGGTGACAATTGTCTCTAGAAAAATATGGTCGGAGAGTTACCTCTGGTGGGTCTCCTTGAGCAATCTCTACTCGGGCCACAGGGGACGCATCCGACGTGTTGATGAATCTAGTGATATTGTTTGAATTCCACACAATATGGTGATAGGGTGGCAATCGTGGCCTGACCTGGAGAGAAGGTGATGGAGATGGGGATCCTTTTCAATTTCTTTGATTTGCAAATATGTGGGAAAAGAACAAAAAATGGGGAAGGAGATGATAATGTAAGTTTGGTTGTTTTCTTAAGGTGGTGATTTTGTGGAAGCAGGTAATGTTGGTGATGGAGCAGAGGCAGGGACGATCAACATACACACGTTTGATACACATCGTAATATTCAGGGGGTGATTTTCCTTCTAGTTTCTTCCTGAGATCGAGGTGAACAAGGTGAATGAGTGAATTAAGGGTAAAAAATAACGGATCCTCTATTTAAGGGAAATATCCATACTTTTGGATATTATTTTGGGTTATTAAAATAAATTTAAGTAAAATTCCAAAATTACCCTTGAATGTTGATTGGTCAGGAATCGGTCACACATTCACACAGTAATTAGAGTTTATATATGAACCTAACTCTATATATATATATATATATATATATATACATAGAGAGAGAGAGAGAGAGGAGTAGGATCAAATGAGAACAACAAAAAGGTTGAGAACGCGAGAACAAAGTATATTCATTTGCGATTCCATGTATTCATTTGTGGAGAAATGATAAATTTTTACGCTTTTAATTTCAATTGAAGAGAAAAAACATATTCATGTTGATTGTCCGTAAAAATTTATCATTTCTCCACAAATGAATACATGAAATCACAAATAAATATACTTGTTCTCGCGTTCTCAACCTTTTAGGTGTTCTCATTTGATCATTTCCCTATATATATATATATATATATATATATATATATATATATATATATATATATATATCTCCCTATTCTAATAAAAGAATAGTTTTATTCTCCATTTGACATGTGTCACCTTATTAGCTTCCTAATTAATGCATATTTTATTCATTTTTAGCCATATGTCATTCTATTATTCCTTCTAATTAATACATGCCACTTGTCAACATAATGATTCTCCATTTCAAATTTCAAAATTTGAGCTTGTCACCCTAATTATGTTAAATTAATAACAATAAAATAAAAATTAATACAAATTATAAAATGATATATTTCACATATTTATTTAAATCAATTATTATAATTTTATATAACTAAAAAAAATCTCTTAATTACTAATATATTTAAAATAATTTATTTAAAATAACTGATTAATAAATTTAAGTTTTTACTATAAAAGTTTAATAAATTTTATAATTATGGTTTCCACGGGTTATAAACTAATATATATATATATATATATATATATATATATATATATATATATATATATATATATATATATATATATATATATATATATATATATATATATAGAGAGAGAGAGAGAGAGACAGAGAGAGAGAGAGAGAGATAGAGAGAGAGAGAGAGATAAACAATTATTATGTGGATGTAGAGATTAATTTGAACCAATTATTTCATAAACCTAGGTAAAGGTAATGTTGTAATCTTTGCTATTAATATTTATGGTAAATTGTTAAATGAATTAATATCCCTTTAAATATGAAATCAGTTATAATTTACACGATTCATTTTTTTAGTCATAGTCGGCAATAAAAACCCCACCACCGTCATACATGAACACCCTATACAACCATCACGAGACCACTAGGAACCCTACAAGAGAAGAAATCCAAAACATGAGAAGATGGTATCGACTAATACTTATTTCAATGACTGTCAAAACTAAGGAGCAAAGATTTATTGCAATCGGTAGAAGTTTGTGGCTAGTTCGTTGATTCTTCTATCATTGTATATGATTTAATATACATTTACATGTGGCTCTAGCTAGGTATGCATCTCTTTTTTTTTATCTTATCAACATATATTTATTTCATTAACTTAATCATGTAATAAAGCTCGATTTTTTATCCTTAATTATCTTCAATTTTTTTAACATATATTGATTTGGTGAGTAGTTAAACTCTAGAAATTTTGATCTTTTGTTTCTTTGGGTTTTTTTCAAACAACGTATTTGCGATCAATTTTTTTGGACGTTTCGTTGGTTAATTGTGTTTCATATCACATTCTATAAAATTTGGAGTTGTTTTGATTCATTTGCTTTTTATTTATTTATTTATTTTTTTTGTAGAAAAATTTGTTTTATTCTTAATTCAGCTATGTTTTTTAGTTGTAGACGGTTTCATCTTCACTATTAGGTATGTCCTGTTTTATTTTTTAGTATATACTGTGATACTCATGTATTATATGAGTTTAATTAAAAAAAAATATATAAAATTCTAACAATTTGAAAAGTTTGAATTTATAAAAAAAAATGAGAAACTTTGAATTATTAAAATTAATGAGACTTTAATGTATTGAATACATTACATATATAAATTTTTTTAATAAATACTTTACATATATATTACCTTACACATTAAATGTAGAATTTTAATTTAATAAAATGAAAAATACAATAAAATGACAAGTGAAAAATAGAAAATTTAAAAATTTTAGAAAATGTCATGTGTCCAAATGAATGAGAAGAGGACATGTGGCAAAAAGAACCTTCATTTATTATAGTAGATATGTATATCATTATTTCAATTTGAATCGTTACTAAGATTTTTTATAGAAAAGAAAATTGGATAGATTTTTTTTATCAATTTGGTGTTGGTTGATTTAATTCCTCACTTTTGTTAGTGAACATGAGACAAAAGCGGATGATGACACTACTACAAAAAAAAAAAAAAAAAGCATTACGGACGGTCAAAACTGTCGGTAAACCGTCGCTAATACTCTTTACCGATGGAGTTTTAACAGAATAAAATCTGTCGGTATATTCTTGTCGCTAATTGTTGTAACAGATTTCCGACGGCTATAACTAATTTTTAGCGACGGATTTTTCCGTGGGTAATCAATAATGGATTACCGACGGATTTGTATTTGCAACGGGATACCAACAAAATGATTTAGTAACGGATTATCAACGGATTAGCTTCTAACAGATTACCGACGGATTTTCTTGTAACAAATTATCGATGGATCCTAGCATTATAAAAAAAAAATTCTTGAAAAATCCAAAATTTTTTATATATTCAAAACAAAAGAATCTTAAAATATACATCAAATCCATATTGTAAAATCAATAAATATAAAAGTAAAAGGTTTCAATATTCAATAAACATTAAAACCATAAATTTCAAATACATATCAACGGTATAAAAATAATTTACATATTTATACAAAATAACAGAACCCATAAGGTGTCCCAAACATTATGTAGCCACCACCTTTCTCCCATCACTACTAAAGCTTTGATTACATCTTTTCTATTTCATGAGCTTCCATACACTCACACCTACAACCAAGTACACCTTCAATCATATGTAACTTAGTGTATGTGTGTATGTGTGAGAGAGAAAAATAGGTAATTCTTACCAGAGGGACCATTTTAAATGATGGATTTGATTTTCAATTTGATCTCGTTCATTCCTGAGCAATATAAGATATTGCACAAGACAATACATGTTATTGATATGAAAATAAAAATAGACTTAATAAAATTATCTTTAAAAATTACCTTATGAGTGTCTTTTAAGCACTAAAGAAGCTTAACTTCATTTTCAAGTTGAGGAACAACAAGCATTGTCATTACTAAATGGTATTTATGTATATACTAATTACCTAAAACATTTTGTATACTTTATCTGGGATTTGTTGATCCGGCAGATCCACAGAAGAGACCTCAACCTAAAGAAAAAAAATCAATTAAAACATATATAAGACACATAGGGGTAAATTAGTAAAGACATTATATTATGTATTAAGTAATAAAGAAACAGGCATATTAAGCCTTGTTCTCATTGATTACATAAGTCAAAAGAACAAGCATTTACTATGTAAATACTAGATATGTGTCTGGTCACTAGTTACATCAAGTTCATTAATAAGAGCAAAATATATAATTATTTGCATTATGAACTATGTCAAATGTATTATATAAAGCAGCTATATTTAAAACATACATGGATTTCATGATGCATCCTTACACGTTCAATAACAGGATAGTACTTGTAATAACCATGAATTATAAATGAACAAATTGAATCATGGACATATGAAGAAGAAAAAAAATTCAAAGTAATAATAATGGAAACCAGAAAGATGAAATTCATGTTATAGTTAACCTACCCATGGCAATGCTTGAGGTTGCAACATTTCTACTAGACTAAGGACCAAAGTTAAATGATGAAAGTTGTGTTGTGGCTGCAATTATGGTAGAACTCCATATGAAGACAAATCCAAATCTTATGGGTTTAAGACGTTAACAAAGTGTAATAAGAAAACCTATAAACTAGTAAAAACAGAAAAAGAGCTGATAATACCTCTTTGATTATGAGCTCTTTTGATCCTTGTAATTCTTTTTGGAGTTAATTGAGACCCTACTGGAGTTATATCCCCATTCACATGCTCAAGAGGTTGTTGTTCAAATCTCCATAACTTTAACAGAAGAGTAAAATCATTTGAGAACACACCAATGGGACATAATATTTGCAACATAAACATCATTTTCAAACTAGTCACCACCACAATTCCATGTATTTGTTTCCCTCCAATGATATCCTTCTTCATGGAGCAAGCTTTGAGGACACTAGGGAATGTGAACTCATTACAGCTAATACTCAATGAGTGCATCCCTGTAAAAGCCAAAAGAGCTTCTTGACTGAGACCTTCAAAGGTGGGCATGTTCATCCTTCACATTAAATCCAGAGAAAAGCACTAAATTTCCCTGTTTTGATTTCATTCACATTTATGTCAACTAAAATAAATAGTAGAACAAACATCATAAATGTGATATAATATGTATGACTTAGCTTTCTTTTTGAAACAGTTTGACAGAAGATTCTATAAAACAGAACAGAATGGCAGGGTATGCAAAGTTGTCACCAGTTTTTCTTCTTTCGAACAATATATACATCTATTTTTCCTTATAAATATCTAATATCAATGAAGATTTAACAGTTTTATACTTTTTTGGCTCAACTTATATTACTTTTTTGCAATGAAGAGGTTGTTATGGTACCAGTGGAGGCACCAGCTGCTCCAGCTGCTCTTGGTGAGCCAATGGACTTCAAATCACACACTGGATCTTGCATATGCACTTGAAATAGGAGGATTTGGTAATAATGGTAATAAATTATCTGGTGATCAAAATACAAATGGCAGTTCAAGATCTGGTGATCAAAATCACTTCCCAACTGAAACAAACATTTTTTCTACCATTTTTCTCATCAAAAACTCATTTTCCTTTACCAAATTCAACAAACATAAAGGATTAATGATTGAGAAGGATCTATACACTAATAATCCAATAAGCTCAATAAAAAGTGTTGCAATCTTTCATGGAATAAGATATAGCTAAATTTATATATACTTGGACAAAATTTGTGCTGATTATCTCGACATTAAGCTTTTTAGAAAGCTCTAATGTGAGTCGGCTTTTTCCGGCGCCGGTAGGACCAAATATACCAATGACTTTCTCTGTCTTCAGCTTTGTGGAGGCAAAGCACTAGAACGTACTAAACAGCCGTATCCAACAGTACTGGCAACAATGTACGAGAAAGGAGAGGCGGAAGGAGAGAATAGAGGTCACAATACTTGTATTAACCCTAGATGTTATGGTAAAATTGATTATTGGGTGCGATCATAACAACACTAATGCATCAAATCCCATCAGAACTCTACAGTTAAGCGTGCTTAGGCGAGAGTAGTACTAGGATGGGTTACCCCCTGGGAAGTCCTCGTATTGCACCCCCTTTTTCGACGCAACTTGTTTCCCGTTTGCCTTCTCATTCGTTGTATGATGATAACTAAAATGTTCTGATCTACATTAATATATTATTAATTGTGAAGTGAAAAAATTGTTGTTGGAGATGAATGTCGGTGAAAAAGTAGTCGTCGGCGGCAGATTCGAATGATGGGAGCATTGACATTGCAATCGACTCGGTGAGCGATGGCGTCCTTGATTACGGCAAGGTAAAACACGAACAACAGCTAGGGTTCTATCGATCTTCAAACAAATGATGGTGGTGGTTTTTGGTTAATTCGTTCAGGCCATTTAATCCCTTTTAATTTGTTGATTTACCAATATCCCCCTTACGATTATAAATAATAATTATATTAAAAAAGAATTGTTTTACCAACGAACTACCGACGGAATTGCAAAGTTGTTGATTTCTGTCAGTAAATCGTCGGTATATTGTAACCAATTACCAAAAAAGTTGATTTTGTTACTAAATCGTCAGAATACCGTCACTAATGTCTGTGACAACCCGAAATTTATAACTTTCATTCTTCATTGTTATTAAAGATTAGCTTTGTTTTGCTATTCTATAATGAGGTTTTTGAGTCTAAATGGGTGCTTAAAGCTTAGTATAATTGGGATACTTGTCGGGGGATGGGATAGTTAGAGTATAGCATTGGAAAAACGAGCCAAACACACCAAGTTAGGTGTGCGCAGCCGCACACTAGAGTGTGCGGCCAGCCAGCCGCACACACCCAACCACACACACCCCCAGCCGCACTCACCTCCTATATATATAAAGTCCTTGGTCTCTTGATCATTTCTTACATTTCTTCAAAGCAAAGACTCAAAATCCTCTCAAGTATCATCCAAAAGGTAACAACTTTCACCAAGAACACCAAGAACACCATGTTTCTGGCAGCACACCTAGCCGCACACATGGCCGCACACATGTGCTGGCAGCACACCTGGCCGCACACACACATATAGTGTGTATTTTGGCCATACACCTTCTTGTATAGCCTTATAACCCTTCATACAATCATATATGATTGTAACACTTCATTATAAGTGTTTACTAGTCCCTAAGGTAGTCCCAAAATCATCAATTAGTTGTTCATAACACTAATTATATCCATATATGTGCCAATATATGCTAAATAGGATTCGCGTGTGTACTCAAGTCACAACTTGACACCTAGCAACTAATCCAACATTGTCATCAGAACCACTCACTACAGGTGAGTTCATACCCCTATTAATCAACCTTTGAAATGTTTTAAATGCTTTTATGGGGGAGAATACAAGTTAAATCTTGATAAGTTATTAGATCAATCACATGTGATTAATAACTAGTATATTATTGGAAGTTTAAATACTTCAAACTGTTTTACCATGCAAGTGACTTTAAACTGTCATTAAACTATTCCACATGTTTTAAACTCTTATATTGTTAAAACCATGCTTAATACATATATATAGTTATATAAATAGAGTTTGAAGGACTTAGGAGAAAAAACCCACTTTACTTCCTGTTCCTCGTTTGGTTGTGGTCCTAAAGTACCCGGTTATTTGTCCGAGTGTCGTTGAATCCTTATTTATATATTATATGTATAGGTATTGACATAAAGATTTATATCTTAGTTCAATACATTCATTCATTCCTCAAATTACTTATAAACTATAATTGGTATAGTTAGGGTTATACTACTTACTACTTTTAGTTTCAAGAAACATACAAGGAGTCAGTTCAATCATAAGTCAATACTTATTACTACTAGAACATATACATGATATTACTATGAGAACATATACAACTATACTAGAAGGAGAACATATACAACTATACTAGAAGGAGAACATATACAACGATACTAGAACATAAACAATACATTACATATACATACATACATTTACATAAATGTGATCCACTGTATCGGAGCATGCCTTAAATGTCATGGCCCGAGTTGTAACCAGAGTCTCTTGGAGGGAGATCGTGAGTTTGCGTATAGATCTATACTGGATTGACTATCCTACACCTTGCTGCTAGCTACAGCCGGACCTGCAGGTCTGCGGGTGCCAAACGTCATACCATTTTTACGACCTACATTTGTCGTTGTTACTCAGTCGATAGTATGGTACAATTAATCACATGATACCTTGATACAAATCCGGTTTAAGGTAGTTAGTACGGTAGTAGTTCCTATAATACAACACTACAATACTACATTAATTTACCCTTTACAATTATTTAGTGATCTTTTCACTTAAACAATAATGTACAAACTATATTTTTATAATGATAGTTATACTTGGGAAAATTACACACGCTTACAAGAAACAAACACACAAAATAGTTATGCCTTGATAGAAGGCTACTTTTGGTAGAAAATATAGGATTTTCTAGGAGATTACAAACTTTTACAAACCCTACAAACATCCATATACTTTTATTACAAATGATTACAAACTCTTACTTCAACATCACGTTTAAACATTTTGACACAAACACCGACAATAAATACTTATGAGCTCACCAGCTTTAATGTTGATAAACTCTTTCAAAATAACTTGTATTCTCAGGTCATCAGTAGACAGGTACCGAGACCAGCTTTTGAGAAGATGGAGCGCATTCAGGACTCATCTCTTTATTTTGATTTACATTTTTGGTGTCTATAATTGTACAGAACACACTTGTATTAAAATTATATATTTAATGCAATGGATGATGTTGTTTGCTTGTTTACTATTACTGTGTTGTGATACTTTACATGACGTCCTCCGCCCCAGAACGTTTCCGCCGTTCTCAGTTTTGGGGTGTGACAAATTGGTATCAGAGCATTGTTTATAGTGAATTAAGTATATCAACCCATAAAATATATACTAACTATAAACCCATTTGGGATTAAAACACTCTGACCAAGAGTCTATACTTTAAATACTAAAATATTTAATTAAGTATACTAGTCTGCATTCGTACTAAAATCAGTGTCACAATGACAAGAACAAAAGTATTACGATTGTTAAATATCACAAGTAAGCTCTGGGATGTATGGTCAGTCCTGGAAATGGCATAGCCTGATCAACTATGCTGGTCCGAGGAGTGATTAGCATATGCCCTAGAATGGTTGTGATATGGTAACAAGTCTAAAAACTTACCAACACTACTACAATAGGAACATTAGAACAGAGCATAGGTTTAAAATACTATAGGAGTATTTTGTGTTACTATAATCAATTATCTGAGAACTAAAAGGGTCATTATCAAATAGGTCAATAGTCGTTAAGTGGATACTTTAAGGTTGTATGAAATTAGGTGTTATAGTCTGAGAATCTGTAACCTTTGCTTCACCTCCTGTTCCTTGTTTGGTTGTGGTTTTGGAGTTAGGACTACTTATTCGAAGGCCTATCCTACCCTATGTTCATATAATTGGTATGCACTACACAAGTATTGACATAATTGATATAGATCATCTTATAATTATCTTAGTAGTACGTCTAATGTCATAAGATTCTTATATCCCCTTTCTCGCGTAGATATCATGGCTGGATTTCATCATGGCGACCCATACTTTCCAAACGAAGGCAATGCAGGATGGCTCGACGTAGAGTCCGATGATGAGCACCAAATCCCATTGGATGATCATCAAGCAGAAGGTTTCTCGGATGGATCTGACTCTGAGCCCGAAGTCAACAATCTACCTCCCGTAGGTCAAGCCCCAAACAACAATCCCCGACCAGCTTTTCCAGGTCCCACACCCTTGTGGGTAAACAACTTAAATCGCTGGAGCAACGAACAGGGTCAACCTTTACCTTACTTTAGGGACCAAAGCTTTTACAACGTTAGCGAAGGTGGTTCTGTGGATAGAGATTTGCCCGTCATGCTCCGTAGAATTTCACGTAACGTTGAACAAGGTCGAGCAGCCCTCAACCGGGTCATGGAAATTGTTGCCAACTCAGGCATTAACACCGTCCGCATTCGACATTTGGAAGAAGCACTCGAAGGGACGAGGCGAACCAATGATGCACTACGACAGCAATTGAACACCAAGGTCGCAGAACTTCGAGTTCGCCAGAGAGCTCACGAACGACACCTCCAAGAAGTGGTTCGTCAACTGGAGGACATGAGGATTCGCCCTAGGAATTCTCATCACCGGTAGAAGATGTCCAACACATCTTCATCTTTTGTTTAAGGATTAGCCTTTAGTATCTGGGCCTTAGGTAGCACTTGTCTGTAAAATATTCCTAACTTTCAGTACTCTAATTAGGAATCTAGAAACTGACAACTTTTCCGTATGGTATGATGTAAGACCCACTGCTAGGTCGATTTTCCCCAAACTTATTACATCAATAATACCAGTATTATTGACAGCTATCTATTCTGTGAGAAAATATTTACACTTGTGTTTTTCCTACTATTCCTCCCTACTGTGATCTCAATTCATACGCTCATTCAACTGTTGGACTATGGCTGTTTAGTCCATGTGTCACAGTCACTCTCACCCCGTTTACAATTGATTCTTACCATTGTATTTGTCTTTATAAACTTATAGCTGAAAGATGCCTCCTCGCAAGTCAACAAGACGTAATCCTCCAACCCCACCACCACCTCCTCCTCCTCCTGTTATCGATACCGCGGCTCTGAATGTTGCAGTAGCTGCGGCAGTGGCAACTGCCATGGCTCAATATCACCTAACTGACAACAGCCAAGGTGGAACCCCTGTTGAATCTACTCATGTTGAGATCCCTGTGTGCACGAGAGAGTGCTCCTACAAGGATTTCACCAACTGCAAGCTGAAGTCCTTTCATGGGACCGACGGAGTCATTGCCCTCTCGCAATGGTTCGAGAAGACGGAATCAGTCTTCAAAATTTGTTCATGCCCTGCGGCGAGCAAGGTTAAATATGCCGCATGCACCTTTGAAGGAAAAGCTCTGACGTGGTGGAACGGCCATGTTAAAGCTCTAACTCTCGTTGGAGCCAACGACATGGGCTGGGAAACAATGAAAGACCTCATGATTGAGGAGTACTGCCCGAGGGGCAAAATCCAGAAGTTAGAGCAGGAGCTACGGGGCCTAACCATGAAGGGCTCCAACATAGTCGCATATACCGCCAGATTTAGCGAACTGGTGGCTCTCTGCCCCAATATGGTTCCCACTAAAGGGAAGAAGATCGAGAGGTACATCTGGGGGCTGGTGCCTCCGTATCAAGGAAATGTTCTATCATCAAACCCCACTACTTTCGACAGTGCCAAGCGACTGGCACAGCGACTCATCGACCATGGAATTCAATCCCCAACAACGACAACAACCCAAGCCGTCTCAGAACCCTCCAAACCTGCTGACACTAAGCGGAAGTTTTGGGATGACAAGAAAAAGCAGCGAGCTGCCAAAAAGCAGCAAATTGTGGTTGTACATGCTGAGATAACCCCTACTGCTGCTACTGCTCCGGTGAAGCAGTATGCTGGAAGTTTGCCTCAGTGCAACAAATGCAACTTCCACCACAACGGCCTCTGCCGTGAAATGCAGTGCTCTAACTGCAACAAGAAAGGACACATTTTCCGTTTCTGTAAATCTCCGGCGAGGCCGATTAACCAAGTCCCCGGTACGGGCGTAAGCCAGGCTTGCTATGGTTGTGGCGATGTGGGCCACTATAAGAGGGACTTCCCCAAAGCAAAGAATGCAGGTGGAGCGGGAAGAGTACTGGCAATAGGCCATAGGGAAGCGATTTCTGACCTGACGGTGGTGACTGGTACGTTCCGTCTCGATAACTCCTATGCATGCATTATGTTCGATAGTGAAGCGGAGCGAAGCTTTGTGAACCATAAATTTGCTCACGTACTTAAACATCAACCGCATGCACTTAAAGAACAATTCACGGTAGAAATGGATAATGGGAAAGCTGAAAGCACCAGGAGCATATACTTAGGATGCAACCTAACTCTAGATAACCATTCATTTCCAATCGACCTCATGCCGGTTTCAATTAAAAGCTTCGACGTTATCATCGGCATGGATTGGTTGAGTCTTCATCGTGCCGACATCATGTGCTATGAGAAAGCAGTCCGTTTAAACCTTCCGTCTAACGAAATTCTAGTCGTCTACGGCGACAAACCCGGTACAAGTCTTCGTATTATCTCCAGTATTCAAGCACAGAAATATCTTCGTAAGGAATATCGTGCATTCCTTGCTCACGTTGTCGATACAAGCCTAGAAACGAAAGAAATAAAAGACATTCCAGTAGTGAGCAACTTTACCGACATCTTTCCAGAAGAGCTACAAGGATTACCTCCGCAACGACAGGTCGAGTTCAGAATCGACTTAATTCCGGGAGCTACCCCAGTAGCCAAATCGCCATACCGATTAGCACCAAACGTCATACCATTTTTACGACCTACATTTGTCGTTGTTACTCAGTCGATAGTATGGTACAATTAATCACATGATACCTTGATACAAATCCGGTTTAAGGTAGTTGGTACAGTAGTAGTTCCTATAATACAACACTACAGTACTACATTAATTTACCCTTTACAATTATTTAGTGATCTTTTCACTTAAACAATAATGTACAAACTATATTTTTATAATGATAGTTATACTTGGGAAAATTACACACGCTTACAAGAAACAAACACACAAAACAGTTATGCCTTGATAGAAGGCTACTTTTGGTAGAAAATATAGGATTTTCTAGGAGATTACAAACTTTTACAAACCCTACAAACATCCATATACTTTTATTACAAATGATTACAAACTCTTACTTCAACATCACGTTTAAACATTTTGACACAAACACCGACAATAAATACTTATGAGCTCACCAGCTTTAATGCTGATAAACTCTTTCAAAATAACTTGTATTCTCAGGTCATCAGTAGACAGGTACCAAGACCAGCTTTTGAGAAGATGGAGCGCATTCAGGACTCATCTCTTTATTTTGATTTACATTTTCAGTGTCTATAACTATACAGAACACACTTGTATTAAAATTATATATTTAATGCAATGGATGGTGTTGTTTGCTTGTTTACTATTACTGTGTTGTGATACTTTACATGACGTCCTCCGCCCCAGAATGTTTCCGCCGTTCTCAGTTTTTGGGTGTGACAATGTCCTAATTCACTGTCCGTCAGAAATACGTCGATATTTTGTTGCTATTTCCGACGGATTTTTTCCATTGCTAAAAAGTTGTCGGTAATACCTTGTTTTCAAGGATTTTTTGGTTATGTTTCCGGTTCAGTCGTTATAGCATCCTAAAATACTTCTATAGTATTTTAACCATTATGTTTGACTGTAGAACTTTTCTGATACCTAGGTAAGTTTTAGACCTGTTGCGACACCACAATCACTCTCAAGCACATGTTGGTCATGTCTCGAATGAATATAGTTGATCAGGATATATTGACCCTAGACATGATTACATAACTGCCCAGGTTTAACCGCGATGTCCAACATCCAAATACTTTTGTTTTGTTCTACTTACGACATGGATTCTGATACTCGGGTATGCTTATATTCTTTTATAAAAATACTTGTATTTTTGAAAGTATACTTTTAGTTTAGAGCACTTAGGCCCCTTAATATTTATAGTTGTATACCGTGTAAGGTTTGGTATACTTAGTTCACTATAAACAATGGCTCTGATACCAATCTGTCACACCCCCAAACTGGAACGGCGGAAACGTTCGGGGGTGGCTGACGTTATGCGTAGTATCACAACAAAAGTATCATAGCAAGCATAGTAAACACAACCAGACATTAAATACATATATGAAAAAGGTTTACATTGTTTAATACATAGTTTTGTTCATATTAAAAGTAAAATAGTGAAGACGCGACTCTAATGCTCCGACTTCTCCGAACTCCTGGAAGTACCTGTCTACTAATTCCCTGAGAATACAAGCAGTTTTGAAGAATATCAGCATAAAGCTGGTGAGATCATAAGCGTTTAGTTTTTGGTGGAAAATGTTTCTTGAATCCTTTTGAAAAGTGTTCCTCAAGAAAATCCTATATTTTCTTATGAAAAGCGTTTTTGAAAGCTCATTCCTTCCATGACTTCCAAATTCGTACAAGATATGTATAATCCAATGAGTCGTGGAATGAATATGAATAATCGTTGGTTGTAAAACAATCCGTTTTGAATAGCCGGTTTATCCCGGGTAAATCCTATATTTTCCCTGAAGGTTGAAGGTTAATTCACCGTTTTAAACTGAGGTTTGCAAGTACCTACCATACTCGTGTACATAAAAGCAGTTTTCTTTTAAAAACCCTGGTTACACCCAAAGAAGTATATTAGTCTTAAAAACTAAATAAAAGAAAATTGTGATGAACTAAGTCCTAAAGATATTATTATTAATACCCTCCAGTAATTAATCGGTTATTACTTTGAGGTTAGTTCAGTTGATTCATTATTACAAAAGTAAATCTCTGCTACCTAGGTTTTGAGTTTCATGACCATAACTGACTGGATATAGCCCGCAACGGTCTGTATCCTTAATGACTTTTTCACCCACAGACCTGCCGGTCCGACTGTAGCTAGCAGTAAGGTGCAGGATTGTCAGTCTCGTATAAATCTATACACAACAGTCACGCTCTCCCTACAAGAGACTCTGGTCACAAGTGCTAGTCCTACACTCTGATTCTGTGGGAGTGTTACCAAGAGCATGTCTCAAACTTAGCCTAACAAATTTACAAGTAATAATACATAAAATAATGTTTATGATTTGCATGAATCCTTTATAAAATAATACATTTTACTACATGATTCACAAGTTCATTGTTCTGGTCTTGAAAACTGTTTATACGTGTTGATTTCTTAATCGGTTGGTAAAACTGTTTTCCGTGTTTAAAAGTATACTGAAAATATAATTGTAGCACCTGGTTCCTGGTACGTAAATCTTATTTGAGCATTTCTCTTCTTTTAGCCTTGGACTCGGCGAGTCATAGGTCCGACTCGCCGAGTGGATGCGGGACCCGGGACACGTTTAAGTTGGCGACTCGGCGAGTCCATATCCTGGACTCGGCGAGTCACAGCTGTTGGATGAAACCCTAAGTTTCGGGGGTTTGCACCCTATTTAAACGACTTATCCGCCCCAACCTCGCCCCCATTCACCCTCAGAGCCCTGTATCTCTCTCTAGCCTTGCTTCCTTGTGAGTTTGAAGTGTTTTTGTGGTGTTCTTGAAGTTTTTGAGGGAAAAGAAGAGGGAATCAAGAAGAGGAGAAGGAGGCCAAGCATCTCTGTGTCATTCCAACGTTTCCCCTAAGGTATAGCTCGTTTCCCCTCTGTTTTTAAGCTTATTGTCCCTTATAGCTCCATTAAATTCCTTTTTGAGCCATTTCCAAGATTGTGTATGCTTGAGGGTTTGTAATAAGTTGATTGGCCTCTAGATCTAGGCAAGATTGAGCTCTAGGAGCTCAGATCTGTTAGCTTTATGGTCCCATGTTGCTTGTCCACCCTAGATCTACCCTTTTGAGGCATTTTGAGCCCTAAAATCCATATTGGTGAACATCTACACGTAAAGTTGGAAACTTTACGTGTGATTCGTGTCCTAGAAATCCAGATCTGTGAATGGCATGGACTGGAATCGAGCAAATCTGTGTATTTAGTGGGTGCATGGCAACGACTCGGCGAGTCGTTCATGTGACTCGGTGAGTCTGTTCGCGAGTCTCCGAGTTTGTCCCCTTTTCGTAGTGTCGAGTGAGCAGTGAGTCACGGAGTGTGACTCAGTGAGTCGGAAGCTGAACTCAACTATGGAGGTACTCGGCGAGTCAATGCCCTGACTCGGCGAGTTCAAGGCAATCTCCTTAGATCAAGAACAAACTCGGCGAGTTGTTCATACAACTCGGCGAGTCGCAGCATAAGTGTTCTTCGGATGAAGATGGACTCGGCAGTTGTTCATACAACTCGGCGAGTCGCAGCATAAGTGTTCGTCAGATGAAGATGAACTCAACGAGTTGTTCATACAACTCGGCGAGTAGAATGAAGGACTTGAATATCAATTTAGAAGGTGAACTCGTCGAGTCGTCGCCTAACTCGACGAGTAGGAACGGGATTCAGGGCAATCGTTTGGGTAGGGACTCGGTGAGTCGGGTCAACTGAAAGTTGACTCTGACTTTGTTTGATGACATGATCTGGGGTAAAATGGTCATTTTACCCAAAGGACAGTTAGCAGTGTTTGATTGAGTATGTTGTGGGAATTGCAGCCGGAGGATTTCCAGAGCAGCAGCAACAGCAGTAGGCAGTCAGTTCCCAATCAGAGCAGTAGCTACTTCGAGGTGAGTTACCTTCCAATAGCGGTGGGTCTACGGCCACAATGCCGGCCCACCAGTAGGAGTCGTATGTTGGATGATTGTCTTTGTGATGTCATCTAGGTTTGCTACTACCTGATATGTTATGTGCTAGCATGATATGTTATATGAGATAGAAGTAGAAATCGGTTGTTAGGACCGAAGGGTAGTCAGACACCCCAGAAACGCCTGACAGTACGTGATGATATGTTTGCATGCTGGCTTGTTATGTTATATGCGATAAAGGTAGTAAGAGGGGACTAGTCCCCGAGGATCGGTTGTTAGGACCGATGGGTAGTCAGCACCCCAGAATGGATTGACACGGGTAGTCAGCACCCCAGAATGGCTTGACACGGGTAGGACGGCACCCCAGAATGGCCGTACCGGGTAGTCAGGCACCCCAGAATGGCATGGCAGTATGTTATGTTATGTGCTTGTATGGTATGTGGTACGGTGGGGGAACTCACTAAGCTTCGTGCTTACGGTTTTCAGTTTTGGTTTCAGGTACCTCCTCAGCTAGGGGAAAGGAGTCGGCGCGGTAGCAGCATGTCACACACACACTCTCTGGTTTCCGCATTTACGAGATTCTCTGGGATTTATACTCTGATATTTTGATTGGTTGTATGATTGACTTTTAGACATGGTTTATGTTGTGTCATGGTTTGATCAAACAATGTTTTTAATTATTAATGTTTTCTAAAGTAATGCTTTAAAACGAAATTTTTGGACGTGAAAATTGGGTCGTTACAATAATTATCTTAAACAAAATAATATATTTGAGCACAAGTTTCCTTGTACTTTTGCTTGTATTCCCCCCTGAAAACATGAAAAACTCGGGAAAAACGTAGGGGTATGAAATCACTGTTTGACGGATGATTCAAACGGATGATCGATTACGAGTGTTGAGTGTCAGTTGTGGTTTTGCACTCAAGTGGATCCTAGTAACATATAATATCACACATATGTATTAGATTTAGGTATTCCATGACAAAACATGACGGGAAACCACCTTAAAGACTTGGAAATGCTTGTCGGGACCGTATGTGATCAAACGAAGGAGGTGTATGGTCATTAAGGTGTGTTTGCAGCCAGGGTGTGCAGCCAGGCTGTGTGTGCGGTTGCACATAGGAGTGTGCGGACGTACAGAGGGTGTGTACGGATAAAGTGTGCGGCCAGGGTGTGTGTGCGGCTGCACACGAGAGTGTGCGGCTGCACACGAGAGTGTGCGGGCGTACACTCTTCGTTTATGCTCCAAACGTCGATTTTCAAGTGCTTCAAAGCTCAAACCAAGTCCAACTAAGAGATAGATGTCCAAAACTCTCACTTTGGAGGGTTTTTGAGGTGTGTACGGCCACCTTATGAAGGTGTGCGGCCGTACACCTTCAAGTGATGAAGAACACAAAGAACATGAAGAGTTTCGGGCTTAGATTTAGGTGTTTTACCTGTATAACAAGCTAAATGATGGAATTCTTCACATTTTTTAGGCCCTTAGAGTGTTCTTGGATGAAGTTTTTAGAGAGAGAAAGTAGAGTGCAACCAAATGAAAGGAATGAGTGAAGGGGTCACCTTATATAAATAGGGATGAGTGTGCGGCTGGAGGATGGGTGTGTGGCCACACACTCGTGTGTACGGCCATACACTCGGGTGTACGGCCACACACTCATGTGTGCGGCCAGACACTCGGGTGTGCGGCCACACACTCATGTGTGCAACCACACACTCGGGTGTGCGGCCACACACTCATGTATGCAGCCACACACTCGGGTATGCGGCCACACACTCATGTGTGCAGCCATACACTCGGGTGTACGGCCACACACTCATGTGTGCAGCCATACACTCGGGTGTGCGGCCACACACACATGTGTGCAGCCATACACTCGGGTGTGCGGCCACACACTCCTTTTGATGGAGTGTTTGGCCTATTTGCAACCCTAAATCTTAAACCAACCCATCCCTAATTCAAACTTTGGTTGTACTCAAGGCTTTAAATGCTTAAATGAGCCCTTAATCAGTGATAGGAGTTAACAAAAATGAGTTTAACTTAGACTAACTGACTAGAGGTACCGGGTAGAAGTTTTCGGGTTGTCACATCATCCCCCTGTGAGAGGGAATTTCATCCCAAAATTCAAGAATAAGAATATAACTCATGGCCTTAGTAAAGTTGGAGGTACTTAAGGTTCATGGGAATTACAAATGTCTCATCGGACCGACACTTCTTTAGATTCGATACGTGGGAGGCGGAATGGAATTTGCTAAGTTCTCGAGGTAACTGGAGTTCGTACATTTACTGGACCGACCCTAGCAAGGATCTCGGATGATCCAACGTATCTTGGATTTAGCTTTCTACGCTTTTTCGCAACGTATCTGGCCTTTCCAGGGTGAGATCTTCAAGGGACATGTCCACCAATTTTAGGGCTCGTGAGGGTGCTGTTGGGGACTTAACTCTTGACTAGATACGTGTTGCCCACCTCAGCCCAACACAGAGGGGAGTTGTACTTACGACCATAGAGGGATTCGAACGGTGCAACCTCGATATTAGAAAAGTCGTCGTTGCTACAAGAAAGTTCGATTAAGGGTAGATGTGTGTCCCATGACACATCTTCAATTATTCGGATGGTTCTCTTACTTTGTCCTTCTCTTTGTGGATGATACTCTTCGTATGAATACTTTCGGATTTTGAAGAGAGATGAATTCTTTGAAGTTCGCATCTGGTTGTCGTCATGAGCGACGAGAGTTTCGCGATCGAACGATTTAAGACAAAAGGGTTTGGTATAACATAGACTCAGTCGAACTAAACAGGATGACGTCGTAGAATCACGCGTTAAGTTTGTCTAGGAAGTTCGTTTCGTTAGCACATTGGTGCCTCTGGGTGAATAGCTCTGGTGTTTGTTGTGTTTGATTCGAAGTTAACATGTACTACTAACACGGGGGTTCTGATGTCTTGAGACTATGACTTTCATGAAATGGTTCTTATTAGATCTCTCTATGCTCGTTTTGTGTACACAAGCCGTGTATAATTACAACTGAACTTAACGTATTCACTAAATTGTCATAACTTACTCATTGGGGGCTTTAAATCGTATAAGAGTGTCATGATTTAATTTGGACGAGGAAATAATCACGATTATGAGCAATTATAGGGGTTTTCGAGAATGTACCAAAACATAGCAGGGTTCTTTGATGCTTCCTCATTCTCTGAGGTCAGACTCCTCTTGTTTCCCCATTGTTCTTCTCTGTTGGGCAGCCTCTTTTGAAATGTCGTAAACTTCCATAGAGGTAACAGGTTGGACTTGTCCCAACATTGGTAGTTGGAGTGATGAACTTGACTAGGGTTCTACAACCGCGAGAGGTGTGTCCCTTCCTGTTGCATCTGGTGCAACGCAGCACTCGGCAGACTCCATGATGATGGTAGTTGCATTTGCTGCAGTGCGGGAGATTTCCACAGTAGGGTATGGTTGGTGTGGGAACAGCAGGGATGACTGGGGTATTGACTATCCCAAATTGTTGCCTCTCAGTAGGTCTTTGGGTTGAACAACTTCCTTTGAACTTTCGTTTCAGAAGGTTGGGTTGGGGATCAAGGGTGTCCTATCCAGTAGGCACTTGTTGTTGAGGTTGGTTAACACCAAGGTTTGGCCTGCCATTAACACTTCTACTCGCATTTGTGTTGTTAACATTAAGAACAACTAGGGCGGATGCTACGGCTTCTGTGACGGTAGCTTGGAACGTAGTCGAGTCCATCTGGAGGATTGGGGCCTTACCAGTGGGTTGGTTCTGCTTCTTCGGAGGCATGATCTATTATATGTCAAGAAAAGAGTTTGTGAGCAACAATGGTTGCCTCTGGATGAATCCTAAACGTTTATCTATGCACTAAGATTTCTCGTTTTTTATTCGACCCACATCCCCATGTTGTGGTCTAGCAAGAATAGAAAATGATTTGAACGCAATAAAGTTCACATATAATAACTTACGAATTCCTTGATGTTCAGCTCATTGTGCTGGTTGGATAACTCTCACATTTTCGTCGGCTCTAGACGATATGGAGATTTGGTTATAAGGGTAGTTTTGAGGATCAAGTCGATAGGGGATTCAACTTGGCACTCGGAAGAAATCCCTGGAATGTCTCTGGGGAAGACATCGGGAAAGTTGCAGACTTTGAAGATGCTCTCGAGGTCCTTAACTTCTTGCGTCTCATTGTCAACATGAGCCAGAAATGCATAACATTCCTTTCACAGATGCTCCTAGGCTTGGCGCAGGAAATGATACGAAGGTTCGAAAAATCTTATCACTAAGACCAGTGAGGATTTCATTGAAGGGAAGATTGAGACGAATCGCTTCCTCGAAGCAAAGGATATCAGCACAATTTGGGCTCAACCATCTCATGTCGATTATGACGTCGTAGCTTGTTATGGAGACTAATTTAAAATCGATGGGGAAAAGGAATGATCGTCTTAAGGTAAGAGTACTTCCTATGACACATGCTTCTAAGACGAAACGGTAACGTGACTTTGATAAAGTTGCTTAATTTGCATGCTATCGATCTAAGGTATACTTTTGACAAAGATCATCTTTAACTGAAATATGGTTGTTGCCATCATAACTGAAATGGAGATTACCCATATTTCAGAACCCTTGACCTAAAAATAGGTCTAAGTTATTCTAACGGGGAAAGAATCTTGGTAATATGAAGGACATGGATGTTTACAGAAAAGAGCTACTTAGAACATAGATATGAAGGTTATTCCTTGGACCAAAAAGGAAGGATGAGTAGAGTATTCTCCTATCGGCGATGGGCACTCCTCGGACGGATCCTTAAGTTAGCCAACTAGTGCTCCATGTCAAGCAGACGACTCTCGTATACTGTCTGGCGTGCTCGGAGCTCTATGAGCTCAGCTCGAGTGGTATCTAACTCTCGTTGTAGGGCTTCATTGTTCCTTGCAGCTCTCGCATGATCAATCTCGAAGCAACGGATGCGGTCCGTGCTGGTGTTCGAATCAGCTTCGAGCTCCATAGTTCACTGAAGGGTTGCCATACATAGGTCCACATTACGAGCCACTCAGCGTATCAGGATTGGTAGGGCCCTGTCCACGGGGCCTCCTTCGTTCAGATTGTAGAAGTTGCGGTTTCCGTCATATGGGAGGGGTTGGTCTTGCTCATAGCTCCACCTATTCAAACTCCCGACCTACATAGGCGTTGGACCTTGGAGTTCAACTCGAGGGTTAGGATTTCGTATTGGAGTCACTTGAGGTATGTTTTCGAATTCGGGTTCCGAGTCAGTCTCTTCGGGAAATGGTTCGTCAAGGTCATTTTCCAAATGGATTTCATGGTTTCCTTCTGGCTCTGGCTCGATCCATACATCATCTCCTTGGTTGGGAAAGTACGGGTTGCCAGGGAGGTGGAATCCAGCCATGCTATCTACGCGAGGTGATGGTAAAGGGATAGGCATCGAATCTATTAATACTTCCAATGATGGATTCTTGGGTAAGTTTCTGGTTCGGTCGTTATAGCATCCTAAAACACTCTTATAGTATTTTAACCCTTATGTTTAACTGTAGAACTTTTCTGATACCTAGGTAAGTTTTAGACCTGCTGCGACACCACAGTCACTCCCAAGCACATGTTGGTCATGTCTCGAATGAATATAGTTGATCAGGCTATATTGACCCTAAACATGATTACATAACTGCCCAGGTTTAACCGCGATGTCCAACATCCAAATACTTTTGTTTTGTTCTACTTACGACACGGATTCTGATACTCGGGTATGCTTATATTCTTTTATAAAAATAATTGTATTTTTGAAAGTATACTTTTAGTTTAGAGCACTTAGGCCCCTTAATATTTATAGTTGTGTACCATGTCAGGTTCGGTATACTTAGTTCACTATAAACAATGGTTGTGATACCAATCTGTCACACCCCCAAACCGGAACAGCGGAAACGTTCGGGGGTGGCTGACGTCATGCGTAGTATCACAACAATTGTATCATAGCAAGCATAGTAAACACAACGAGACATTAAATACATATATGAAAAAGGTTTACATTGTTTAATACATAGTTTTTTTTTCATATCAAAAGTAAAATAGTAAAGACGCGACTCTAATGCTCCAACTTCTCCGAACTCCTGGACGTACTTGTCTACTAATTCCCTGAGAATACAAGCAGTTTTGAAGAATATCAGCATAAAGCTGGTGAGTTCATAAGCGTTTAGTTTTTGCACGTTTGGTTCCTAACTTATTTTTTTAACTCGGAAGGTCCCTACTGTTTGTTTTTGTTACACGTTTGGTCCCTGTCTTACCTAAAAATATTATTATTTAAATAGAAAAAAAACGTAGGGTATGTTAGGTAAGGTGAAGGGGTGAGGTTGGGGTGTGTTTATTTAAATAAATTTAAAAAATCAAGGGGAAAATAGTCTTTTTAGGTAAGACAGGGACCAAACGCGTAACAAAAATAAACATTAGGGACCTTCCGAGTAAAAAAATTAAGTTAAGGACCAAACGCGCAAATTAACCTAAACCATAAGGACCATTCGTGTAATTTACTCTTTTTATTAATTTTTTATCCGTGGTTTCTAGGAGTTGGAGTTGTAAACTAGTTTATTAATATATAAAAATTCTTTTACTTGGATCTCTCTTTTAGTAACGTTTCTAGATGTTTCTATCAAATTTTGAAGGGTTATAATTTTGTTAAAAGCTATGCTATCAATAGCGCGTTATAGCGGTGCTATAGCAACGCTATAGCGTTTTGCGGTAATACTTAACTGCTATTTTGAAATAGCGTTTACAAATAGCGGTGACGCTATTATCGGCGCAATTGACCGCTATTTATCGCGAATCCCATCAGCGCTATAGCGGCACTACACCCGCTTTTACAATTTCACACACATTTGGCTACTTTTACAAAGAAAAAACCGATTGTGTACTATTTCAATATTAAATCAGTATTTTTTAATTTGTCCACTACACTTTGGTTTTAATAAGTCCAAATAATAAATCTAACTAATTACAAACTACAAAGCAACAAATGACAACTTCTCTTTCTCGTCTCTTTCTGTATTTAGAAACCACGAACAACTTGAGTTGCAATGACACTTTGACACTTTTTAGTTTCCATATTACCATATTAGAATATTATATATATGGTTTATGTGATGTTCTTATATGAATTTTTATAATATGAATTATATATAGTATTAATACTCTAATATATATATAAATTTTGTATAAATATATAATATAAATTACACATAATATTAAAAACCGCTATACCACCGTGATAACCGCGATTTCAAATAGTGGCATGTGACCGCTATTGAAATTTCGACCGCGATAACTGCTTAGGTTAAAAGTTTTCATCTCTTGATGAGAATTATAAAATTTTGAAGGGTTATTGTTACGTTTGAAGTTTTATATACTTATTTTGATCCATTAAAGAGAATTATAAGAAGTTTTATATACTTATTTTGATCCATTAAAGAGAATTATAAGACTGGAGGGTGTGGGTGAGAAACTTCTCTTTTTGTAGGCTACAATACCACCTAAACTCAATGAACAGGTGGGAAGTTTTCCTTACTATTTGTTTTTTTTTTTAATTTTTTTAATAAAATTAATTCGATTTTATGATTTATAATTTTTAAATTAATAATAAAAATTTTAATTAAATAGAAAATGAATTTCATTAATTAAAATAAAAATTACAATAAACCTAAGATTTAATAAAGTAGAATATTAAAAAACACACACATACTCAAACAAACCAACAACCTATGGAAAATATTTTTTCATAATTTTTTCCCTCTTTTTCATCACGAGCTCGAAAGTCAGTTCGGAGAGATGGTCGGTGTTTTCCATCAAGAACTTCATATCCTCCATTTCTTGTCCCTCCAGACGCTCCTTCCTTGCTTCTTCTTTTTCTTTGTTGAACGTCAAACGTTCAACGAAATTAAGATTATATCGATCAAACGACGTTATTTTCCGCATTTCGTCAACGTCCATGCTGAAATCCGATGCAACCGAAGAAGACCCTTTTCCCTTCCTTTTTGCTTTGTCCCTACCCATCGGTCGTATAATTTCTTCTAGCTCGATTTCGTCCTCCTGGTTTAAATCTAGACTGACCCGAGCATCGGAGGAAGTTGTGTAACCACTAGAGCCCGTTTTTGTTCGCTTTGATTGTTGTACTCCAAAAATAAAATCTCGGTCGTATTTTTTCCACCTAGGACTTTTAACCAATAATTTATAACAATTGTGCCACTTGAATGGTTTTCCGACTTCCTTAAGGTAAAATTGCAAAGCTTCTTGAAGTATTTCTTCATCGTCTTGGCCGCTTTTCCGTTGGGTTTTAGGTTGTTGTATAACCCGTTTATTTTTGAAACCCCATTTGCTATTTCTCAAAACTTCGAAACCGTTCTAAAATGCGAAACCAAAAATGATTTCCCGGTTGTGCATTTCCCGTCTTTGAATCCTTAGAAATGTTAACCCAAGCTTTTACCAAAACTAGCTCTTCTTGCGGAAGGCATTTTGTCGGCTTTTGTCTTTCCGGTTGTGCGACACCCTTGCGCGCTTGTTGTTTTCCTTTGCGTCGTTGTGGGGGTGGTGTATGTTGAGTTTCGAGAACCATCTCTTCTTTTTCTGAGTCATCCAACTGATCGACAAGTTGGAATTATTGTTGGGTTTGGGTTTAGGTTTAGGGTTGAGTTTGGGTTTGAGGTTGATTTGGCGAATGTTGATCGGGAAAAACAACAAAGTTTGAAAACATTTGTGGAATATCATTTGAAACGTGGACCGGGTAATACTGTCTATCATTTTGGTATTGAAATTGTAGTGGAGATTGAATGGGAGCATCGAGTTGGGGACGATAAACTCCTTATGATAATGAATTGATAGCAAGAATATTTCGAGTAGAGGTACTTAAACTCGAAACAAAAGTTTTTTTTCCTTTTATCGGAGGTTGGGGTTTGATTGTCGGGATTCATTTTTTCTTTTTGAAGAAAATAGAGGTTGAGAGGGTTTGTTTGAAGGTAAATGAGCATGAGTATTTATAAATGTTGTAGAGGGTTAAAAAAAATTAAATTTCAAACCATTTAGCCATTGGAATTTAAAAAAAAAAAACAAAAACAAAAAAAATCACATTTTACCCTTCTTTAGCGGTTACTTTTAAAAAAAAAAACATTTTCTACCCAATCACGAAAGGAGCGAGAACGCGGCAACCGAGCCCCTCATCCCCTTCCCCGCGAAGGCCTTCTCGCACCGCTGGTGTGGTGTTCATCGGAGCGGGAAAGGTCCCTCCGCTCTTCCCGCACCTGGCTCCGTTCAGTCTAAGTAGCGACAATAGAAATATAATCGACATAAGATTGTTTCACATACATATAACAAGTATAATAGAGGTTAACATATTCGGAATCCTTCCATGGGTATTTAGTTTACAGTCTCCTTATACATTTTGCCACTTACTATGTCCATCCTCTTGTATGGGTGTACGTATATCATAGCAATAGGGCGTGTAGCAATAATGTCTTGATGAAATGTGAAAGTAGAATGGTGTGTGTTTATCTATATTTGGTTCATTCATATATCCGTTTCCTCTTTAAGAGTGTTGGCAGTATGGAGATGGATCCAATGAGGAAAAGTACAGTTAACGTCTTCAAATCATATAGATCTTTAATAGACTTCAGATCTCCAAGAGCAAGCCCAGCCTGTAACACAAAAGCAAATAGATAAAAAGACGTAAATACCCCCCTTCTAGAAAGAAAAAAAAAGCTTGTCAATGGAAACATACATACCCTGACGGTAATATAAGAGGCTGGGATGATGCCGACAACTGTAGCCAAAAAGAAGACATGAAATGGAATATCCACAATCGGAGATGCCAAATTAATGAAAAGGTTTGGTAAGCTTGGAGTTATCCTTAGAAACAGCATATAATTTAGCAGCTTGTCTCCACGCTTTGCTATCTGAGATGAGAATTACAACAATCCAATCAAATAGAAAGAAACGAAGTAAACAAGCAAATCAATGGAAGTATGTTGCTATTTCTTGCATTTAACCCCGAATATAATCCTATAAAAAACAAAGGAAGTGCGTAGGTATATATATATACCTCTGTCTGAAAGAATTTTAACTTTTCTGGCCACAGCCAGGAGACTATGGGTCTTCCAATTAACTTTGACAGAAAATAGCAGGATGATGCACCAGCAGTGGCATTAAAGACAACCAAGAAGATGCCTTTTACACCAAAAAGGGCTCCAGCAAGTAACGACATGAAAATGGTTCCAGGAATCATAAATGTTTGCATGAATATGTAAGTCGAGCAGTAGCCCAGAATGAACTTTGTTGGGTAAATGTTTGCATATGTTCCAAGCTCATCTCTGTTTTTTTTTTTTAATATAAAACAAAAAAAAGGAATTTAAACCAATCCGAAACATGTAAATGGATGACAAGTTCCAAACTTAGATGCTTACTTAATTTAATCTTTGTCTTTACAATTTTCTGATGGTCAATGTTGTTTCTTTTTTACTTAATGGGTACATGATTTGATCTAGTAAGTCATACTTATACATTGGTTTTTCTTTTCGACTTGATGCATAAAGAACCTAGCTTCTTTATAAATTTTCCCACATTTATTTTTCCTTTCATTTCCCCAATTGTGTCGTCAGTCTCTCAAGAAGGGATGGAGACAAGCAAACCAGGATGAGGCATCCCATTACCAACCACTCGCAATTCTTCTTCCAAATTCTTTCCACATTTTGGATTTGCATTGTGTACTTTGTGAGTTGCTATGGCCTCTAGCCTAAATTTTGTACACAATGGTGATTCTTCTTAAGCAACCTATTTAATTTTAACGCATGGCAGGATTCATTCATTGTCATAATCCATCTAATTTCCCTATATGTTCCTTGATTTTCTCTCCAAAACCTTGAGAAGAGAGGGGAGACTCTAAAACATGTATAGATGTGGATAGGACCGTGTCCAGCTGATGTAGGACTCCAACAATATGCAAATGAAATTCCCACCCAAACTATTTAAGTTACCTAGCCACACAATGTATGTTATATAGTATATTGTTGAACAGAACTTACCCTGAACTACATGTAAATTTTGGTAAGACGTCACGTAATAAGTATATAACTCGAATGCAACTCCTTAAAACAGATAACAGCCCTAGCTTTGAGCAAAGAAACATAATAAAATTTGAACAGTTTACTAATAGATTAGAAATGAGAGACACTAAGAAGTACTATACCAAAAGAATTGCTGTTTACCTACAGGCTCATCAGTTTTCAAAAATCAATAAAAGACATATGAACTCCTATAGTAAAGAAAAAACAATGCGAGTTCTGGTACCTACTTGAGCATTCTCAGATCCGATATGGAGCGAGGCAGCTTAAGTTTGCCATACTCAGCAGCTGGCATTGTGAGATAAATGCAGAACAACCCAGTGGAAAACACCAAGAAAACACTAAAAGCCACCGTAAATTCCCATCCAGTCAGCGGAAACCTCCCGTCTAATTTGGCACCTATAGGCTTCTTACTCGTAGGGGAATCTTCGGCAGTCTCTTCATCCTTCATCAACTTTCCAGTCTCCACGACGATATTCCTCGGCGCCGCCATCAATAAGAAAACGCGTTGACACCACAGACAACAACAAAACCCTCAAGCTCCACCATGAGATGCTGAAGACGAAGTAGTTGATGCCATCAAGGGAGCAATATTTGCTTAAATTATCTCGATTAACCTGGGTTTTGTGGTGTTTAGCTTCAGCTTGAGCTCGAACACGGAACTTCAATTGGATCTACAAATTTGAAGGTTCAAGAATTGCAGATCAATCGGATTAAGGTAGTTTTTAATTAGATTTTAGTCAACTGGATGAGCCCTAAAATGGAAGTTAGTTTTAGATGAATCGAATTGGGAGAGATTTAGTCGTCAATGGTGGGCGGAAAAGGCAATGAAGTGACGACGCTGAAATCAAATAAGACGCGTCTAATCGTCTATTGCTTTTAGGAGGAGTGAAAACGTTTTCAATGATATATACGGCAGGAAAGCAAAAACCAAACATATTTGCTTTGAACTTAAGAAGACGTATTGACGTGTCTATATACGTTCAACCACAATGCCGTTTATTTGGGTAGTTTATTATTTTCACTAATGGTAACTAATTCGATACTAATTTCAAACTTTTACAAATCTCTGTTAAAGCAGGAAATCAAGGAAAAAAATTGCACATTTGTGAGCTAACTTTCATAGCAACCAGTGATTGTGTGTGTGATTCACACAGAAGTAGTTGTGATAGTGACTGAATTGCGATTCACATGCTATGTTGTTGGTAGTTTGTTCCTTCATTTTGAGCGGTTGTAATAGGTTTTGATAGTCGATTGTGAGGTTGTTCTTGATAGTTTCTTGTTGTTTGATAAGAGTTTGAAATGAGGAAAGTCTAGGATATGTATGATGTGCATATGATTGGTTTATAGTGCTAGTTTAGTGACTTAGAGGATTCAGGACGGTTCTTGAGAAAAGTACATATAGATGTGAAAGTTAGTATTGGACCCGTACTACTGAAAGCACAAGATTACCCAAGACAAGGACGAACCTGGGGATTCTAAGGAGACCTGTGTATTAGTAATTCCCTCGAGTTTATGTTGATGGTTTCTATGTTTATATTTCAGTTTGAGTATGGTGGTCACTCGAGGAGGAGGTTTAGGTTCAAGCCCAAGCTCAGAACCCATTGATGAGAGACTGTGTGAGCTTATTGCAGCCGAGGTTACTCGTGGCATTTTGGATGGTACCCCTATGATGTTTGGTACCATCAAGGAAGGGATTATGGAGCTCATGGATGAGCAGCTCAGAGCCTTTCGAGCCGAGATTGTTGCAGGTCAGATAGGGGCACAGACTCCTTTATTTCGAGAGATATGTAGATGTCGAATATAGTTGTGAGGTGTCGAATGTCATTGATTAGTTTCGATAGTTTGTAATGTTATTACAAGGGCATGTTATGTTTCGAAGCTTACTGTGTCTAGTCTCTTGTATTTTTTTTGTTCACTTTCATGTTCCCTATAAATAGGGAAGTGTACTAGAGTTAGAAAAGAACTTTTGTGTAATTGTCTAAAACATTTTGTACTCTTTGAAAACTTAATTGAGCCAAATAGATATTATTTAGATCTTGTGTTTAACATTCTTACTTTTACTTTGATCTCGCAATACATACTCGATTTCTTTGCAACTACATTTGGTATCAGAGCAAGATTCACACAGGATTGTTCTAATTTTCTGAGTTTTTGCAAAAGTTTTGAGTCTCGTGTTAGATCTCAATTTTCCGCTCTTTTGCTTCAGAAAATCATATTAGATCTTCTTTGCAACTACCCGGTCCGACCATTCTAAGGTGTCGACCTACCCATGTCAAGCCATTCTTGGGTGCTCACCTACCCGTGTCGAGTCATTCTGGGGTGCTGGCCTACCCTTCAGTCCAAACAACATAATTTCAGGGACTATTTCACCCCTACCACTACTACCACATATATCATAACATAAACATACTGTCAGACATCTCTAAGGTGCTCGACCTACCCTTCGGTCCTAACAACCAAACTTGCGGACTAGTCCCCTCCTACTACCACTATCACATATAACATATCATGCTAACATATAACATATCAGGTAGTAGCAAACCATAAAATTATCACAAGACAATCATCTTGACTATAATCAACTACTAGTGGGTCGGCCTTGGTGCCTTAGACCCACTTCTACTAGAAGGTAACTCACCTCGATGTCGTGTAGTATCTGCAGTCCTCGGCACGGGAATCAACTCGTCTCTACCCCTCAATCCATATACAACAACCTCTCTCGATTACTAATACATACTCATAACCCCTTACAAGGGTCAACCCAAGTCCAAGTCAAAGCCAAGGTCAAACCCTGGTCCAAGTCAATCTTGGTCAAAGTCAACGTCCAGTTGACTCGACTCACCGAGTTGGTCCACCAACTCGTCGAGTCCCCACTTCTACAAAATGTTAAGACCCCGTCTCTACTCCCCGAGTCTAGCAAGAGCTCGACGAGTTCTCCTTCAACCATAACATTGGGACCATCTTCAAACGACTCGGCGAGTTCATCCTTGAACTCGTCGAGTTCATCTTCATTTGAATGAATGAGTCTAGTCTATGACTCGCCGAGTTCTCCTTGAACTCATCGAGTCCGTCTTCATGAGGTTGGGATATTTCCTTGAACTCGCCGAGTTCCTCCTTGAACTCGTCGAGTCCTTCGATCTTCAAGTCCATGACAACCTCCTAACAGGCTAAGTGTTCCTTCCACTCAACCACAAACCATTTCCATAAGGCATTTGGGGAAAATGCGACCCGAGTCGCGCTAGTCACCCTAGTGACTCGTTGAGTCCTTCTTTGTCCAAAACCACATAGTCGGTTATAATAGGTCTCAATCTTGGTCAAAGTCAACGTCTAGTTGACTCGACTCGCCGAGTTGGTCCACCAACTCGTCGAGTCCCCACTTCTACAAAATGTTAAGACCCCGAGTCTACTCGCCGAGTCTAGCAAGAGCTCGACGAGTTCTCCTTCAACCATAACATTGAGACCATTTTCAAACGACTCGTCGAGTTAATCCTTGAACTCGTCGATTTCATCTTCATTTGAATGAATGAGTCTAGTCTATGACTCGCCAAGTTCTCTTTAAACTCGTCGAGTCCGTCTTCATGAGGTTGGGACATTGCCTTGAACTCGTCGAGTTCCTCCTTGAACTCGTCGAGTCCTTCGATCTTAAAGTCCATGACAACCTCCTAATAGGCTAAGTGTTCCTTCCACTCAACCACATACCATTTCCAGAAGGCATTTGGGGAAAATGCGACTCGAGTCGCGCGAGTCACCCAAGTGACTCGTCGAGACCCTCTTTGTCCAAAACTACATAGTCGGTTATAATAGGTCTCAATGCATCAAAACCATATATCTGGCCTCCTGGAGTCCATTTTACATGTAAAGCTACAAACTTGATGTCTATACATGGGACCTTTGGCTCAGAAAGCCATAAAAAGGGGTTTATATGTTACATGGGTCTCACAAGGCCATAAAGTTGGCACATTTATGCCATGGGAACCCTCAATGGTTCCAGATCTAAAGTGCAACTCCACATATACATACAAATCCGAGTATAGCCGCTCAAAAGCTTAGAAAAGGTAGAAAAATAGCCCCAAAACAAGATCTAGGGGATAGATGGTCAAGGTTCAAGCTTTTTACCTTAAATGAACTGAGAATGAAGCAAAACCTATGGATCTACTAGTTTCCACTTGAACTCCCAAGCTTTCTTCTTCTCTCCCAACTTCAAATGCACATAAAAGTCACCAAAAATCTCAAGAACACTCACAAGGGGCTTAGGGTTTCGAGTTAGGGTTTCTCTGGGTTGGGAGGGACAATGGGGGTTGGATTAAGGCAGAATAAGACGTTTAAATAGGGTGCAAACCCTAATATTAGGGTTTCCTCCAGACAGCTCCTACTCGTCGAGTCGGTCCCCCGACTCGTCGAGTAGGTCACTAAACCTCCGAGTCCAAAATCGAGTCTACTCGACGAGTTGGGCCTCCAACTCGCCGAGTCCCAGGACAAAACTTGAAAAATACTTGAATTAAATACGTACCATGGACTGGGTGTTACATCAACATAAAAATGTTGGTGAGTTCATAAGCATGTTTGAGAAAATGATTTGTATAATTTTGTAATCACCAGAAAATCCTATATTTTCTGAAAACAGTTCAGTACGTTTGTGTCCGATATTGTATTAATACATGTGTGTTATTGTTTACTAGTATGCAAAAGAAAATGAAGAAAATGAAAGAGAATGTACAGAGAATGCCCCCAGACAACCCTATGTTGTCTGTAAAAGAGAATGTTGGTATACCAACCCCTAAGGTTGAGTACTGACGCAAGTATGTTCCCGAGTAATCCAATTAGAAAAGTGAATGGTCTCCCGTAAATTTATAATGTTAATTCCTCTAAGTGAGTCACTATAACCATACTAGATAATGACAATTTTGCCTGTCATGGCGTTGTTGGACGCCGACGGAATAGAATAAGGCTTTCGTCACCCTAGATTGGTTTAGTCTAACTGTAGCGAACAGCTCAGGTGTGGGGTGTCATCCCCGTATAGATCTATACACAAACTCCTGCTCTCCCTCCAGGAGACTCTAGTTATAACTACAGGCTATAATCGTACACTCAATAGGTGTCCACCGACACGTCTCAATAGATCCTTAATCGAATTTACGCTAAAAAAAAGAAAGAAAACATATAAGGTATATTCTAGGCCCAATAAACATGCAAGTAGGCAACTAAGGCCCACTCAGTATGAAAATTATTTCCAGGCTGAAAAGGAATGAGAATGTATATATTTGTCCCAATATACATGTAAAAGGACAACCAAGGCCCAGTAAACATGTAAAAGGACACTAAGGCCCACTAAACGTGCAAAAGGACATTAAGGCCCCCTAATCATGTAAAAGTACACTAAGTCCCACTAAACATGTAATGGACAATAAGGCCCACTAAACATGCAAAATGACACTAAGGCCCACTAAGCATGTAAAAGGACACTAAAACCCACTAAACATGTATATTATTTCCAGACCCAATAAGGATGTATATATATATATATATATATATATATATTAAGTACATATAATTTAACATGTCTAGACGTTTTAAAAGTATATATAAGTTATACAAACTTGCATCTAACACATGTATAAGAGCTTTTAGCATGATACAAATAATTTCTTGTTTTTGACCTTTTTGTCCCTGTTTTTAGAAAAATTATAGAAAAATCATCGTAAGTCGAAATTTGGATATGTAAACTCTGAGAGTTTGGAAAATGAGTCTACTTTATTCATAATTTTTATTATAATTTTTAATTATCACACCCCGAAACCAGGATGGCGAAATCGTTTCGGGGTGGAGGACGTCATGTTTAACATCACAACCATTATACAATAGCAATCATAGTAACACAACCATTACAATGAATATATATATATATATATATATATATATATATATATATATATATATATGAAAAATGTTTACATCAGTCTGAAATTTTTTTCAATTACACCAAAGTATGTAGAATATAAAAACATGACTCTTATTGCTCCGGCTCCTCTAAATCCAAGAAGTACCTGTCTACCGATTTCCTGAGAATACAAGTAGATTGAAAGAATATTATCAGCATAAAGTTGGTGAGTTCATAAGCATTTAGTTTTGATGGAAAAATTTTCTTTGATTCTTTTGAAAAGTGTTCCTCAAGAAAATCCCATATTTTCTTATGAAAAGTAGTGTTGAAAGAGTATCTATTAGTAGAAAATAAACATTAGTTCTGGAAATGCCGGTGTTATCTTGGGAAAATCCCATATTTTCCCTAAAAACAGGTTAACCGTCCTAGAGGTAGAGATGCAAGTTTAGAAATCCCTTATTACTATCAGTGTATTTATGAAAGTAGTTTTATTACTCCAAATAAAACAATGAAGAGTAGATTCCGTAAACCAAAGTTAGTTTATACTTATTTGTGAGTCGTATAACCATGCTTGATATGACCGAGAGACCTTTACAACGTTCTTCAGGCATTAAGGTAAATGGCATATGTTCACCCCAGGCATGCCTGCCTAACTGTAGCTAGCAGTTCAGGTGTGGGATTGTCAGTCCCGAATAGATCTATTCACAAATCTCATGCTATCCCTCCAGGAGACTCTGGTTATACTAAAAGGATTTATCCATGTACACCTAAGGGTACAGTATTGAAGTAGAGCCTCACAATTATGTATAATCTAGTTTACAAGCTAGAGACAATATAAAACAATATTTATCCTTGAATAAATGTACTTTATACTCCTGAGAAAATATATAGCATAAACTAAATCTACCATAGTTTATACATATTCATCCATGAAATCTGATTTGGTAGAAACTGCCTAGAGGGTTATCCCAAACTATACCCATTATAGTTTATTAGAGTTGATATGGAAAATGCTTCTTAAAAACCTTTCTGAAAGCTATGAAGTTAGATTTTCAAACTAAAAGTTTCCCTTGTGCTCAACATATTACAAAAGGGATAAAATATCCGAATATGTTATTAAACATGGAAATCATTGGACTGTATTAATAAGTTTAAAACTTAATAAAATACTTTGAGTTTGACTTGTATTCCCCCCTGAAAACATTAAAAACACGGAAAATGTAGGGGTATGAACTTACCGTTTGACGTGTGATTCGAATGTACGATCGTTAGGGATGTTGAGTGTCAAGTGCAGCCTCGAGCACAAACGGACCCTGTTTAACATATAACGATACATATATGGATATAATTAATGTATAATACAACTAATCATGATAAGTGACACCCTACGGGACTAGGAAACACTTGGGGCAAGTGTTACAATCACATATGATTGTATGAAGGGAGTGTCAGGCCACACAAAGGAGTCTGCGGTCAGAGTGTGCAGTTGCACACTCATGAAAACACGCAAAAATGGTGATTTAGGGTCAGATCTAGTTACCCTGAGTGTTTGCGGTTCTACCCCTGTAGTATAACATGAGTTTTAAGGCCTAATGAGCAATAAACTAGGGTGTGCGGCTGTACCACTTCACGATTATGCTAAAGTGGTCGACTTTAAGGTGAATCAAAGCTCAAATCATGAAGTCTTTCAAGTATAGCATGCTAAAAGGATGGAATACTTACGTTTTTGAAGCCTTAGAAGTGTTTGTGGATGATAAAAGTATAGAGAGAGAGAGAGAGAGAGGTTTGTACAGTTGAGGATAGGGGAAATAAAGTGAAAATGAGCCTCATCTATATATAGATAATGGGTGTGCGGCCACATACTCGGGTGTTCGTCCATACACTCGGGTGTGCGGCCGCAAACTCATGTGTGTGGCCACACACTCCCCTTGATGGAGTGTTTGGCCTTTTTGCAACCCTAAATCTTAAACCAGCCCATCCCTAATTCAAACTTTGGTTGTACAAGGCTTTAGATCATCCAAATAGGCTCAAAACAATGCTAAAAGATAGCTGAAATGAGTTTCACATTGATAGTATTGACTAGTTGAACAAGGTAGAAGTTCCAGGGTGTCACATTAATGGCCTCAAACTAGTATGAAAATGTTCATCTTCACTGACTAGTCCGAAATCCTTCCGGAAATGATAGGCAGTTTTGTAAAAATCACCAAAAATTGTAGAAAAATCGTATGAATGTGTAAGATTAGTCATTTTAGGTATAAACCTGAACTTTTTGTATGTAAAACAGTTTTGAAAAATATTATAATTAAGGTTGTCAAAACAGTTCGTAATTAGACCAAATCGTTTCGGTTAAAAGCTGATTTTTGAGTTTATGTTATACATGTTTGAACACAACACTTATTTTTGCTATTTTGAGTGTATAATCCCAGATCTACAAGTTTATATGTAATATATATGACAACACATACCTTTCTCATGGTTTTTATGAAGATCTAAGTGATAAACTTCATGTTCAAGTAAAGATCTAAAAGTTAAACATATAACACAATGGTACATGCAAGTATCCAACGGTTAAACGAGAGTTGACTTGTATCCTCCCCCCGAAAACATGACAAATACGAAAGATATGGGGGTATGAAGCTTACTTTTCTTTGAAGGTTTCGGTTTTGGAAGAGGATTGGAGAGGTTTTCGGCTTTAACAAGCTTTCTTGAAGTGATTTTTGAGATCTATGAAGTTCTAAGAGCATGGATCATGAAATGAAGTGTTAAGGAGTGAAGATTATCATAAAATGAAGTTAAACACTTAGATGAGAGAATAACTTACCAATATTATGCCCTTTGATGAGGAGTTCTTGAAGCACACACACACACTCTAAATTTTTGAGAGGTGGAAGTGGGAGGATGTTGGAGGTTGTAAGTTAGATTTGAAATGATGAATGAGGGTGGAGAGGGAGAAAGTGGCCGAGAGATAGAAAGAGGTGGGAGAGTTGAGAGTTGACTTATGGAGAGAGTGATTAGAGGTTTGCATGGATACATGAAATCTTGCATGGATATCCACTAGGTAATGTTGAGGTGTCAAACTCTATTTCCCTCTAATTTGTTATCCTTTTTTTCATAGTGGGCCGAGAATGAGAGGGGAAAAGAAGAGAGGAAAACTTTGGGCCATACTAGCTCATCTTTGACATTATGAGGCCCAAGTTGAGAATTTTCGGCCCATTGGGCTCTTTTTGACGGTTCACGACCCAAAGGTGGTAAAGGGGTAGGGTTTATGGCCCATCATAGTTTCTTAAGGTGATTCATGGCCCATAAAGGCCCATGAGAATAAGTGAGTTATTTTAGGCCTAACATGGCCCAATTGCTATGGTTTGACGAATGTGGGCCCAACCAGAGCCCAAATGGGTTTCATTGGCCCAAAATCATCAAATAAAAGGTTTACTAGCCCATTAGGCCCAATAAGAGATTCCTAGTCCATATTAAATTTGAACCGGGGTATTTAGGGTTTCAGACCCATAGTTAAGTATATGAGATGTATTGCATAGGTTTTGAACTTCACTCAGGAGTTTTGATCCAAATGGATGATTTTAATTGAGCATAGAGTTTGATATCCTCTTAGAGTACTAGTCTTACAATAGTTGATGTTTACATGAAAACAGAATTTCCTAGCTAACATGCTAGTTGTGACATCATCCCCCAGTTAGAGGGAATTTCGTCCCGAAATTCTTTTGAAAGGTAGGATCATGAATGAGAGAATAAGTGAGGGTACTTTTGCTTCATCTGGTCCTCGCGTTCCCATGTGAATTCCGGTCCACACTTAGCATTCCATCGAACCTTCACAATCGGAATGCGACTCTGTTTCGTACGCTTCACTTCCTATCCATTATCTCGACCGATTCTTCGATGAACAGGAGATTCACGTTTATTTTGATATCTTCTAGAGGAATGACAAGGGTTCCATCTGATAAGCACTTCTTCAAATTTGAGACGTGGAATACGGGGCGTACGTTGCTGAGCTCCGCAGGCAGCTACACTTTATATGCCACCGGACCAACTCGGGCAAGAATTTCGAACGGACCGATGTATCATGGATTTAGTTTTCCCCGTTTCCCAAAAAAGATCATCCCTTTCTAGGGAGAGACCTTTAATAGTGCTCAATCTCCGACTTGGAGTTACAAAGGTTTTCTTCGTTTGTCAGCATAACTCTTTTGTCGGTCACGCGATGCTTGGAGTCAGGCTTTGATTTGGATTATCTTCTCTATAGTTTCTCGAATGAATTTTGGTCATGTAATAGTGCTACTTGGTGATTGCCCTTTTGCCAGCTGGGTGTCACCCACCTCAGCCCAGCAGAGAGGCGATCTGCATTTGCGACCATATAAGGCCTCAAAAGGAGAAACCCTTATACTCGTGTGATAGATGTTGTTGTACGAGAATTCAATCAAGGGCAAGTGGGTATCCCATGACTTGCCGAAATCGATCACACAGGCTCGTAGCATGTCCTCGAGTGTTTGGATGGTTCATTCGCTCTGGACATCGGTCTGAGGATGATAGGCAGTGCTCATGTCTAGTTGCGTTCCCATAGCCTTCTGGAGTGACTGCCAAAACTGTGAAGTAAATCTACTATCACGATCTGAGATAATGGATACTAGCACTCCATGGAGTCTCACGATCTCTTTGATATAGATTCGGGTTAATCTTTCCATCTTGTATGATTATTTTATTGGCAGGAAATGAGCGGATTAAGTTAACCTACCAATAATCACCCAGATAGCATCCAATTTGTCTGTCGTCTTAGGAAATTTGGCTATGAAGTCCATAGTAATCCTTTTCCATTTCCACTCAGGTATTACCGGCTGTTGTAATAGTCCCAAGGGCTTTTGATACTCCACTTCCACTTTGGCGCAAGTGAGGCACTTGCCCATGTAAGTGACGATCTTTGCCTTCATATTTGGCCACCAATAATGTTGCTTAATGTCCAGGTACATCTTATCCGAACCTGGATGGATGGAATATCCCGTTCTATGAGCTTCATTCATGACTATCTCTCTGAATCCCCCAAGTTTAGGGACCCAGATTCTATTCATGAAGTAATAAGTTCCGTCCTCTTTGGCTTCAAAGTTTTTATCCATCCCACGTAGTGTTTCATTTGTGACGTTCTCCGACTTCAATGCATCTAATTGGGCTCCCCTAATCTGTAAGGTTAGGTGAGAGTAGATGGTTATTGATAATGTTTTCACCCGACGACCTGATTATTCTTTCCTGCTCAGGGAATCGGCTACCACATTAGCCTTGCCTGGGTGGTACTTAATCTCGCATTCGTAATCATTTAGCAGCTCAAACCACCTTCGCTGCCTCATGTTTAGCTCCTTTTGGTTTAGTATGTGTTGGAGGCTTTTGTGGTCGGTGAAGATGGTGCACTTTGTACTGTAAAGGTAGTGCCTCTAAATCTTTAGGGTGAAGACCACAGCTCCTAACTCGAGATCATGGGTGTTGTAATTTACTTCATGTGTCTTCAATTTCCTGGATGCGTAAGCTATCACCTTCCCACGTTGCATGAGGACACATCCTAATCCTTGGTTTGAAGCATCGCAGTAGACTACAAAGTCTTCAGTCCCCTCTAGTAAGGATAGCACTGGTGCACTATAGAGGGCTCGCTTCAAGGTTTGGAAGGCGGCTTCTTGTTTTTCCGTCCAGTTGAAAGATACGCCTTTTTGCGTTAAGGTGGTGAGGGGTTTGGTTATCTTGGAAAAATTTTAAATAAACCTTCAGTAATAGCCTGTGAGACCCAAGAATTATTGGATTTATGTGGGTGTCTTCGGGATCGCCCAGCCTTCAATGAGCTTTATCTTGGAAGGATCTACACGAATCTCTTTCTCACTGACTACGCGGCCCAAAAGTTTTACACTGCGAATCCAGAACTCGTATTTTGAGAGTTTTGCATATAAACGCTCAGCCCTTAGAGTTTCCAAGATTTGACGGAGATGTTGACCGTGCTCCTCTTTGTTTCGGGAGTATATAAGAATATCGTCGATGAAGAGGATCATTAAATTATCAAGGAATGGGCGGCAAACTCAATTCATGATGTCCATAAATGTTGTGGGGGCATTTGTTAAACCGACGGTCATCACAACAAATTCGTAATGGCCGTATCGCGTTTGGAAAGCAGTTTTGGGAATATCCTCTTCCCGGACTCGAAGTTGATGATAACCGGATCTTAAATCTATTTTGGAAAAGTAACTAGCTCCTTGAAGCTGGTCAAATAGATCATCGATATGAGGGAGTGGGTATCGGTTTTTGACAGTGAGCTTGTTTAATTTTCTATAATCAATGCGCGTTCTGAAAGATCCGTCCTTTTTCTTGACAAACAAGATCGGAGCTCCCCAGGGCGAGAAGCTTGGTCTGATGAATCCTTTGCTCAACAATTCTCTTAATTGACTGGATAACTCCCGCATTTCGGCGGGAGCTAACCTGTAGGGTGATTTGGCAATTGATGTGGCTCCTGGTATTAGGTTGATTCGGAATTCGACCTGCCTTTCTGGGGGTATTCTCGGAAGGACTTTTGGAAATACATCCGAGAAGTCACATGCCATCGGGATATCTTTAATGTTTACTTCTTCCTTGGCTTTATCCACAACATGAGCGAGGAAAGCATAGTTTTTCTTGTGCAGGCACTTTTGTGCTTTGATGCACGAGATAAGACGAAGATTGGCGCCAGGTTTATCACCATAGATTATTAGGGTTTCGTGGTTGGGGAGGTGAAGGCGAACGACCTTCTCGCGACACATAATATCAACATGGTGGGGGCTTAACCAATCCATTCCGATTATCACATCAAAACTCTTAATATTTACTAGCATCAAATCTATTTGAAATGAGTAGGTTTTAAGTGTTAATGTGCACCCTACATAAACATCTTTGGTTGTTTCAGTTTTCCCATTAGCCATCACCACTGTGAACGCTTCGTTAAGCTTCTAGGGTTGTTGATTTAGTAAGTGTTTGAATTTGTTATTAACGAAGCTTTGCTCGGCTCCGCTATCGAATAAAATGCATGCGTAAGTGTTGTTAAGTAGGAACGTACCAGTCACAACCGTCGGGTCCTGAACTGCTTCACCTTAACCCAACGTCAGGACCCTTCCTGATCATCTTGCCCCTTGGTTGTTGGCTTTGGGGAAATCGCGTTTGAAATGACCAGTTCCTCCACACCTGTAACAAGTGTAACTGGCCCCAACATTGTTGTTGTTTTTATTTGACTGTTGGTTATGTTGAGACTGAGTTCTACTGTATCTTGCGGTATGGCCCTTTCGATTGCAACTCGTGCAATGAATCTCCCTGCATTCTCCATGATGGTGAAAACTGCATTTGCTACACTTGGGTAGGGTCCCTGAGTATTTTCTGGTAGTAGTTGGTGTAGATGAGGCTAGAGCATGTGGTGTTGTGGTAACTTGGGCAGTAGGAGCGTGGACAACTACTGTTTTTTGCTTCTTTGATGACTCTGAGTTTTTTTGCCCTTTACGCTTGTTGTTCTTGCCTTTCTTGTTATCACTTTCCTTTTTAACTTCAACTTCTCCTGCTTTGGCACCCTTCTTGCTTCCATGGTCGTATAACTTCTTGGCTAGTTTTTTAGCACGGTCATACGTTCCAGGGCTTGTTGCGATTACATTTCCTTGAATTTGAGAGGTCAATCCCCAAATGAATCTTTCAATTTTTTCCCTTCAAAAGTGATCATCCCTGGACACAAGAGTGACAACTCACCGAACCTTGAGATGTATGCATCAATGTCAAAGTTTTGGACTGTGAGATTCCTTAAGCTCCTCCCATGGCATAGCATTTGCCACAGGGAGTGTCATGGCCTCCACGTGACCATTCCACCAAGAGAGAGCTTGATCGACGAATATGCATGCCGCAAACTTCACCTTGCACTCCTCGGGACATCCGCGGATCTCGAATACCGATTCCACTTTTTCTAACCACCTTTTCAGAGTTATCACACCTCCCGTGCCGTTGAAGGTGTGGGGCTTGGCGTTCATGAAGTCCTTGTAGGTACAGGTTCCCGTAGGTCCTTGGTTCATCCCATGGTTTGAGATTCCATCCCCTTGCCCATTACCTCCACCGTTGTTCCCGTTGTGGATATGAGCCAGCGCTGCTGTAGCTGTAGCTGAAACAGCTGCTTGAAATGTAGCTGCGTCCATTTCTGGTGGAGGTGGTGGTGGTGTTGCGTTGCGGTTCCCGCGTGTCTGTCTTCGAGGCATCTTTCTATCATGGAACGGAAAGATGTTGAGTATCTAGTGTATTCCAGTTTCACGATCTCTTGATTATAGACTAGTGTCGGCGATTCGGTATTGTATAAGCAAGTGAGTGTATAAAATCAGCATGTAATAGTAGTAACAGAACACATAACAGATAACAACATCATGAGACAATATCTAGCCGTTTTTCATTAATGATAATCTTTTGAGTGCATGAAAATTTGCCTACATAAGGCATATAATACATGAAATGAAATAAAACCCGACAGAGTAACAACTCCATGAGTAGTGTAATCACTTAATCATGTAGTCGTTGGTACATAAAGGAAAATCATAACTGTAGTAGGTAGCAGATGAACGGGTACTAGCTGCGTCGAGAGGGGTCTGGTGGTGAAATCACATGCCAAAATGTCACGCCACGAGATCAGCCATCTCGCTCATCTCCCTAACGACCTCGTCCCACTCGTTCTCTGTCTGCATGGCTCGGGCCTCTACTACTAATAGTTGTTGCCGAAGGGTGGCAACCTCCTCCTCTAAAGAGTGAGTCCTATCGATGGGATCCCGTGGTGTTGCAAAGTGGTCCTGTACTATCTCTAAAGTGGGAGGCTTACTAGGAACTTCATTAGTGTCCCCATCCTCTTCTATAACCTCATCGAATTCTCCGAACTCGTAGTATGTTTCCATGTACCCCTCAGGCCCAACATCGCGTTCTGCCTCTTGACCTATCGCAGGGTCTCCCTCAATTAGCCCATTGGCTACCAAAGCTTGATAGTAAAGGATTCCTTGATGTACTTCCTCCATGAAGGTTGTGTGCGAAACTGGAAGGGTGAGAAGTGTGTAAGGAGATTATGTGTAAATAGGTTTCCAAAATACTCCTATAGTGTTTTAATTGTTTAAGTTTGAGTTCCTTAGAGTTCTTGGATGCGAGGTAAGCTTCTAGATTCATTTCCCACCATGCTTACTCCCAAACACATGTTGGTCATATTTTGATTAAATATAGTAGATCAGGCTATATTTATCCCCAATATGACTACATAACTGTCCAAGTTTAACCACGGTGTTCAATTTCCTCCAGAGACTTTTAGTGGTATAGTTTTATCGCATACTTAGGTATTATCTTATTTAGAGTGTTTTAGTACCAATGTGTTTATAGTTGCATATCTTGTATGATTAGTTATTCCAGTTCACTATAAACAATGCTCTGATACCAATTTGTCACACCCCGAACCAGACGGCGGAAACGTCCAGGGGCTCGTCAGTGACTTCTACCTTATAGTATCATCACATAGTATATAACTAAAACATAACATCATCATCATCACACATGTAATATAACAACATACATTGTTTACATCGAGTATTGTGTTTGAATATTACATGCCAAGATAATAAAAGTATGATGAAACAAAATATCCATTAGTTTGTTCTGCCCAACTTGCTTCAACGGTTTCCTGAGAATACAAGTTAATTTAAAAGGTCAATTGTAACATCCCAAATTTTCAAGCCAAAAATTTCATTTTTAATTAAATAACTTATAAAATCATTTCTCAAAACATAGTTGATAACATAACAATCCATAAACCATAATAATCATGTTTCTGAAATCATATCATCAAGTAGTAATAAAATCAGAATATAATCCCATGAATCGCAAAATGTGAAAAAACGGTGTGCGTGTTTTGTGCATCTACCGCGCCGGCTCCTTCCCCTTCGCTGAAGAGGTACCTGAAACAAAACTAAAATTGTAAGAACAAAGCTTAGTGAGCTGCCCCATCATACCACATACCATACAATCATATAGTATACATACTGTTGGGCAATTCTGGGGTGCCCGACCTACCCGGTCCGACCATTATGGGGTGCCAACCTACCCATGTCAAGCCATTCTGGGGTGCTGACCTACCCGTGTCAAGCCATTCTAGGGTGTTGACCTACCCTTCGGTCCTAACAACCGAACTCCGGGGACTATTTCACCCCTGCCACTACTACCACATATATCATAACATAAACATAATGTCAGGCATCTCTGGGGTGCCCGACCTACCCTTCGGTCCTAACAGCCAAACTTGGGGTCTAGTCCCCTCCTACTACCACTATCATATATAACATATCATGCTAACATATAACATATCAGGTAGTAAAACAAGACAATTATCATAAATACAATCATCTCGACTATAATCAACTACTAGTGGGTCGGCGTTGGTGCCTTAGACCCACTTCTACTGGAAGGTAACTCACCTCGATGTCGTGTAGTATCTGCACAGTCCTCGGTACGAGAATCAAATCATCTCTACCCCTCAATCCCTATACAACAACCTTTCTCGATTACTAATAAATACTCATAACCCCTTAGAAGGGTCAACCCAAGTCCAAGTCAAAGTCAAGGTCAAAACCTGGTCCAAGTCAATCTTGTTCAAAGTCAACGTCCAGTTGACTCGACTCACCGAGTTGGTCCACCAACTCGTCGAGTCCCCACTTCTACAAAATGTTAAGACCCCGTCTCTACTCCCCGAGTCTAGCAAGAGCTCGACGAGTTCTCCTTCAACCATAACATTGGGACCGTCTTCAACTGACTCACCGATTTCATCCTTGAACTCGTCGAGTTCATCTTCATCCGAATGAATGAGTCTAGTCTATGACTCGTCGAGTTCTCCTTGAACTCGTCAAGTCCGTCTTCATGAGGTTGGGACATTGCCTTGAACTCGTCGAGTCCTTCGATCTTCAAGTCAATGAAAACCTCCTGATAGGCTAAGTGTTCCTTCCACTCAACCACATACCATTTCCAGAAGGCATTTGGGGAAAATGCGACCCAACTTGTGCAAGTCACCCAAGTGACTCGTCGAGTCCCTCTTTGTCCAAAACTACACAGTCGATTATAATGGGTCTCAATGCATCAAAACCATAGATATGGCATCCTAGAGTCCATTTTACACGTAAAGCTACAAACTTGATATCCATGCATGGGGCCTTTGGCTCAAAGCCATAAGAAGGGGTTTATATGTTGCATGGGTCTCCCAAGGCCATAAAGTTGGCACCTTTATGCCATAGGAACCCTCAATGGTTCAAGATCTGAAGTGCAACTGCACATATACATACAAATCCAATTATAGTCTCTTAAAAGCTTAGAAAAGGTAGAAAATAGCCACAAAACAAGATCTAGGAGATAGATGGTCAAGGTTCAAGCTTTTTACCTTGAATGAACTGAGAATGAAGTAAAACCTTTGGATCTACTAGCTTCCACTTGAACTCCCAAGGTTTCTTCTTCTCTTCCAACTTCAAATGCACATAAAAGTCACCAAAAAGCTCAAGAACACTCCCAAGGGGCTTAGGGTTTCGAGTTAGGGTTTCTCTAGGTTGGGAGGGATGATGGGGGCTAGGTTGAGGCAGAATAAGACGTTTAAATAAGGTGACAACCCTAACATTAGGGTTTCCTCTAGACATCTCCTACTAGTTGAGTTGGTCCCCTAACTCGTCAAGTAGGTCACTAAACCTCCTGGTCCAAAATCGAGTCTACTTGACGAGTTGGGCGTCCAACTCACTGAGTTCCATGGCAAAACATGAAAAATACTTGAATTATATACGTACCATGGACCAATTATTACAAATACCCCCCCCCCCACTTATTTTAGACTTCGTCCTCGAAGTTTGCTGCTGAATCCGGAAAATGCCCGGGGTAGTGCTCCCTTATCTCGTCCTCCGGCTCCCAGGTCCATTACGAGCCTTGCGGTGCTACCGTTGCATCTTCATTAGCTCTACCCTATTTTTCCTCAGATCCTTTGACTTCATGTTGAGGATTGCCACTGGCCGCTCGATGTAGTTCAGGCTGTCATCCACCTGAATATCTTCCAAACGCATCACCGCCAAGTTGTCCACCAGACACTTCCGCAACTGGGAGACGTGAAAAGTACTGTGAATCTGGCTAAGTTCGGCTGGTAGGTCCAGCCTATATGCCACCTTGCCCACCCGGGCTACAACCCTGAAAGGTCCAATGTACCTGGGGCCCAATTTCCCCCGCTTCCTGAACCGAATGACACCTTTCCTAGGTGACACCTTCTGAAGCACCATATCCCCGACCTGGAACTCCAGGTCCGAAACATCGCCTATCAGCATAACTTTTCTGTCGACTCTGAGTAGTCTGAATCCTGCTCTGCACCTGCTGGATCCTCTCTGTAGTCTTGAGTACCACTTCGTTACTCCCCATGACCCTCTGGCCAGCATCACCCTAGCATATCGGGGTCCTTCACTTCCTCCCGTACAGCATCTCGAAGGGGGGACGGTCGATACTCAGGTGATAGTTGTTATTATAAGAAAACTCCGCTAAAGGAAGGTAAGTATCCCAACTACCTCTGAAATCTTGAACACACGCCCGCAGCATATCCTCCAGAGTCTGGATGGTTCGCTCACTCTGGCCATCCTTCTGCGAGTGAAAAGCGGTGCTAAAGTGCAGGCGAGTACCCAGCTCGTCGTGAAACTTCTTCCAGAATCTAGAAGTGAACCGCACTTCTCTGTCGGAAATCACCGGAACGGGCACCCCATGCCAAGCCACTACCTCTCTGATATAGATGTCAGCCAACTTCTCAGTCGAAATACTCTCCTAAATTGGAATGAAATGGGCACTCTTGGTCAACCGATCCACGATGACCCAAATCGAATACACTCCCCGCGCGGTCCTGGGAAGCTTCGTGATGATATCCATAGTGATATATTCCCATTTTCACAGTGGAATATCCAACGGATGGGTCTTGCCATGAGCCCTCTGGTGCTCGGCCTTGACCTTCCTGCAGGCCAGACATCTCTCAATGAACCAAGCTACATCCCTCTTCATGCAGGGCCACCAATAATCAGGACGAAGATCCCTGTACATCTTCATTGCTCTGGGATGGATAGAAAACCTGGATTTGTGTGCCTCTTCCATCAATACATGGCTCACACCTCCATGATACAGGACCCACACCCTATGGTGTAGAGTCAACAACCCGCGACTTTCTTAATCGAAGGAGGAACCCTGACCCACAATACACTCTCTCTTACGATGTTCATCCTTCATGGCCTCCTGTTGGGCCTCTCAAATCTGCTCCAACAGCAGAGTCACCACAGTCATCCTCAAGTATACATCTCTGATCGGCGCTGCCTTGCGGCTGAGTGCATCGGCCACGACCTTGGCCTTCCCCGGGTGGTAGAGGATCTCACAATCATAACCCTTCACCACATCCAACCATCAATGTTGTCTCATGTTCAGATTCAGCTAATCAATAAGGTACCTCAAACTCTTATGGTCTGTGTAAATGGTACAAAGGACCCCATAGAGGTAATGACGCCAAATCTTAAGGGCGAAAACAACCGCTCCCAACTCCAAGTCATGCATCGGATAGTTCGCCTCATGAGGCTTCAGCTGCCTCGAAGCGTAGGCGATAACATGCCCCCCTCAGCATCAACAACGTGTCCAAACCTGAGATGGACGCATTGTAATACACCACAAAATCATCTATGCCCTCTGGCAGGGCTAAGATTGGCGCCTCGCACAATCTCTGTCTCAGCATCTCAAATGTGGCCTGCTGCTCAGCCCCCAACGAAATAAAACGGCTTTCTTCGTCAGTCAAGTCAAGGGCACAAATATCTTGGAGAAATCCTGAATGAATCTCCGATAATAGCCTGCCAATCCTAAGAAAATATGAATCTCAGATGGATACTTCGGAACCTCCCACCTCATCGCAGTCTCCACCTTGGCCGGGTTAACCAAAATCCCGTTCTGGTTGACAAGGTGCCCAAGAAACCACACCTTGCGCAACTAGAACTCACACTTGGAGAACTTGCCAACTTGGCATACAAGCTCTCCCTCCTCAGGGTATCTAACACCTCCTGCAAGTGCTCCACATGCTGCTCCTGCGTCTTAGAATAAACCAAGATGTCATCAATGAAAACTATCACATACCGATCCAGCATCGGTCTGCACACGCGATTCATGAGGTCCATGAACGCGGCAGGAGCATTAGTGAGACCGAAGGGCGTCACCACGAACTTGTAATGGCCATACCGAGTCCAAAAAGCAGTCTTCTGTACATCTTCCTCTCTAACCCTCATCTGGTGGCACCCTGACCTTAGATCAATCTTGGAGAACCAAGATGTTCCCTGAAGCTGATCAAAAAAGTCATTTATCCTTAGGAGTGGGTAACGGTTCTTCACTGTTACCTTGTTCAGCTCCCGGTAATCTATACACATTCGATGCGACCAGTCCTTCTTCTTGACAAACAAGATCAGGGCTCCCCACAGTGAACTACCCAACCTAATAAATCCCTTGTCTAGCAGCTCCTGCAGTTGCGTAGACAATTCATGCATCTCGGGAGGAGCCAACCGGTATGTTACCTTGGCTATCGGAGCCGCACCAGGGACTAGGTCAATCCCGAACACCACATGTCGCTTCGGAAGTATCCCAAACAGCTCCTCTAGGAATACATCCGCGTCCTCTCGTACCACTGGTACATCGCTCATAATTGCCTTACCCGCCTCCCGGGTGTCCATAACATAGGCGACATACCCTACGCAACCTTGTTGGAGGTAGCGCCTAGCCCTTGCCGCTGAACATAAATTTGGTCCACGATGTGGCCTCTCGTCTTGAATCACCAGCTCTTACCCACCTAGGGTCCTGACACACACTAATTGCTATGCGCAGTCTATCACCGCCCTATTGGGGCTCAACCAGTCCATGTCTATTGTTAGATGCATTTTATATGCATCTTTTAGCATGATTTCCTACGTATTTCATTATAAAAGCTAACTAACTCCCGAATATTCTTATGTATTTTGTATTTCATGGTTATTTTGAAGAATGCCCATACTGTTCACGTTTGTTACGACTTTTCAGGGCCATTTGGAGCACACAGATGATTGCGCAAGTTTGGGATGCGTTTGTGGATGCTTTGGAGCTTAATTGGAGTCTAGACCAAGGAGGGATGCCGAGAAATGATCAAGAACTGCTTGGAAGGAGGAACGACGATCAAAAGAGCCAAAAAGTAGTAACCTGCGATCGCATGTATGCCTTTGCGATCACAGGTTGGGTCGCAGGTTGCCTTCGAGGTTTTGTCGAGCCAAAAAAATTCATCAGCTTAGGAAAATTGATACATGCGATTGCAAGTTGTGCCCTTGCGATCGCAGGTGGTCAATTTGCGTGGAAATAGCAACGTACTTCATTAAAAAGTCCTGTGACTCGTTTTGGGTGAAACCTTCGATCACAGGTTGTCCCTTTGCGATTGCAGGTATGACGTTTTGACAGCTAGACGTATAAACACAACCCCATACTCTTCCAGTAACCCTAATTGGTGATTCTTGGCGATTGAGAGGCGATTTTTAGAGGTTTTCAAGTGAAGAACGCAGATCTTAAGGAGACGATTCGATTCCTATTCATAGTTTAGTAAGATTTATCGTTTAGATTCTATTTCCACTATTTGTAATCCGTTTTTAGCCATGTCAAGCTAAAAACTCATATTTTAGTTTCGCAAGACGTAACCTTTTCGTATGATTAATCATTAGGCACTGATAGTTTCGTTTTTATTACTTTTTTCATAATTTATTTTTAGTTAAAACCATCTCATTTTAGTTAATCTTCATGTATATTTTCTCTTTTTATTATTTTTCTCCTTTACCGGGTGCTTTCCAGTTTTTTTGAGCTTATTTGTAGGATTTACCAAAAGACTATTTGTTAGTGGAGGTATGGAAGGAGTGCGGGACTATTGGAGGCTTGCAATTTGTTCATGGACTTGAAGTGGTGCAATTGGGCTTGGTGTCAATATAGGCAAGAAGCGCGTCACACTTAAATTTCGCGCAGGACGACGAGAATTCGAGTTATAGAAGATTAAAGGAGCATTGGAGCATCTTGGAAGAGTTTGGAAGACATAATTGGGCTATCAAGAACTTGCACAAACAGGTTGGACCATAGATGAGAAGAGTAATCTAGAAGTGCCAATTAAATGGGCCAAATAGCCCATTCAGCAGAATCCACGCGGTCCGCGTGGATTTACAAATGGTCCGCGTGGATCACACTGTGAAGAATCTGAATTTTTGACTTTTTGACTCTATTTTGGGAAGGTTGGTGGAATGCTTTTGGGGGACTTTTAGATCCGAATTTTTACACCTATTTACTGGTTTGTTGAGGAAGAAAAAGGGGGGGGGGAGACTTGGAGGAACAATGACATTTGCTCTCTAGAAGATTGGAAGATTTAGAAGCTTGGAGCAATTTTTCTTCCAACTTGCATCTTGAACAATGTTTGGTATCACAAATCTACTTTGCATTTCTTTCATCTTGGCCATGCTTGGCTAGACTCATATTTGGTTGACTTGGATGTAATTGCTTGAATGTTTTGGTTATTTTGAAGAACTCCATGAACTTGTGTTCAATATCTATGATTATATTTTCTATAAAAACTTCCTTCATGTTTATATATCTCTAGTCATGATTATTGATATGTGAATGTTATTTTTGTTGGTTAAATTCTTGGCTAAGTAATGGGTCTTCAATTTAACAAGCAACAATTAGTTTAAATGTTTGTTTTCATTTCATTTAGACTAAGAAAATATTTTCTCCATAGTGGTAATGAAATAAATAGATTACTCTTTGGATTTGGTGACTCTTAAAGCCTAATGCGAATTGATTTTCACAAAATTACATGCTTCATTAGTTTTGTGACTTTGATTTAGGAAATGTGCTATGAGTCTCTAGTCATTTTAATACAAAAGAAGAGTTGAGGCAAGTTATGCTTATAAATTGCTATAGCCAAGTTAGATTGTAAATACAAGTATTACAACTTGGTATTCTCATGATTATTTAACCAAACATTCAAGTGATGAAAGTCCAAAGTCAACCATCTTTCTTTTATTAATTTTACATCAAACTTTTCTTTTGTTGATTTGTGTTTTTAAATCTTAGTGCAATCCTAGCTTTCTTTTAAACATCTCAAAAGATCAAAATCCCTCAATTTTATTTTTATTTTAGTTTTACAAGTGTATTACAACAAGATTATCATAGAGTTATAAAATTGAACCAATCTTCGTGGATTCGACCCCTTTACCACTATACACTATTTTAGTGTAAAAGATTTAGGGTTATTTATTTTGTTGGCCTCGACAACCACCAAATTTTGGCGCCATTGTCGGGGATTGGTTTATATTTAATCAGTTTGTTTCTCTATGCCTAGATCTCATTGTGTAGGTACTCTAGTTTAAAACTCAAAAAAATTGAAAAAAATATGGTTCGGAAATGAACACTCCTTGCATTGAAGATAAACTTTCTGAGCTAGCTCAGTTGGTTATGATGATTGAAAGTGACCAAAGTGTGCAACCTAAGCCTCTTATTTGTGATTGTTGCGCCCAAAATGGACATCATTTTGACATGTGTCCATATTTACAAGGAAGATGGGAAGAAATACAAGAAAAGGGAAGCTACTACTGGTCAAACCAATGGAGTTATGATCAACCTCAACATGATCAATGGTGGGACAACAACCAAGCTTGGGGATACAACCAATACCAAAGCTCATACCAAGCTTGGAGAAATGACCAATACCAACCAACTCCACAATTCCAACATCCATGTTTTCCACCTCCTCAACAAACTGAACCGCCAAGCATGTCCTTAAAGGAGATTGTGAAGAGCATTGCAACTTCTACCCAACATTTCCAGGAAACAACGCAAGCTAGCCTCAAAAGCTTAGAGAAACAAATAACACAACTTGCTGAAACAATAAGTGTAATGGAAGCTCAAGGAAAACTACCATGTGAAGAGAGACCATTGAATAGTGCATGTGCCATTCCTTTGAAAGATGAGAAATTTTTTGATGCCCCGAGAGTGTTATTTGGAGAAGTGAAAGAAGAAGTAGAAGTGGAAGAGGTTATCAAGGAGGAAGAAGAGATTGAGAAAGATGTCAATGAAGCTATAGAGGAAGTGTTGGGTGTTAATGAAAGAGAGGTTGAGCCACCTGGTACTATTGAGAAACTAACTCTAGTGGTAGAACAACCACAACAGTTGGAAAAGCTAAATATGTCGGACCCTTTAAGGGATATGTATCCAGAGAAAGAAGATGCCCAACCAGTCACCTACTCAGCCACCATGTCAAAGAGGGAAGAGTTAGTCACCTTATTGAACAAATACAAGAAAGAATATGGTTGGACGATTGCTATTATCAAAGGTCTAAGTCCGATATGGTTTTCTCGTAAAAAGAAAGTCCAATACAAGAAAGGAGTCCTAATGGAGGTGTGGAAATTAAAAAATGTCGACACGGGGCAAATATTCAAAGTCAATGGGCATCGTTTGAAACCTATATACGAAGGTTTTAATGCAAATGTCTTGGATGTCATCCAATTGGATGCCCTAGTATACTAAAATCGAAAGGGAAGGACGTCTCGCCAAAGACGTTAACGAAGGGCATTTTTGGAAAACTTAAAGTTTTTATCTTTTCTAATTCCGAATAAATGTCGTAGATAAATCCTTTTTGCATTTCACATTTCTTCTTCTTCCTTCTTGCAGTAAAAGAGTGTTGGATTTTAAGCCCCGATATTCGTTTTGGTCAAAGGGTGAAATTGAGAAGTTGCAGCAGGACGCACGCGGTCCGCGTGTACTCGGGGATGAGTCCATGTTAATAAACAAATGGTCCGTGTGTGGTCCCCAAAAATGTCCGCGTCCTTCTTCAAATTTAGGGGTTTACAAAACATTTTACGCGGTCCGCGTGTACTCGAGGGGTCGTCCGCGTGGGTTATTGAAATGGTCCGTGTGTACCCGATGCCTTGTCCGTGTGTACTACAAATGGTCCGCGTGTACTCCAGAAACTGCCTACGTGGATTCGTTGACCAACTTTGAACATCTTTGACTTCCATTAACTTTTGACCAAATAACTTAAGTGACATGCAACCCTTCTTCTTCATTAGCATGTCGGTTGTTTCCCTCTCTCTATGCATTCTTTCTCCCTCAAGAATCTAGCGGTGTAGGCAGCGATGTCGGAAGCTTTCATCTTCAAATACCAGAGTTTGTGCTCCCACTTTTGCACTCCGCCCCTCGGTCAGTTTTCCGCAAGCATGAGTTCCTTCAGTCTTTCCCAACCCATGGCATTAGCCACTGGCAGGGTTAGGGTTTTGACTTGACCATTCCACCAGGTTAAAGCTCTGTCGGTGAGGGTGCAGGCGGCGAACTTCACCTTGTTGGCTTCGGAACAGGCACAAATTTCGAAGATGGATTCGATCTTCTCGAACCATCGAGTCAGAGCGATAACACCTCAATTTCTGTCGAAGGACTTGGGTTTTGCGGTCATGAAGTCCTTGTAGGAACACTCCTTTTGATGTCCCTGACTTCCGTCTTGTCGTTGGGGGTCGGTTCCACCTCTAGCCCCACCAGAGTTCACTTGTGCCATTGATGTAGTTATGACGACGGTAACTGATGCCTGGAACATGGCAGGATCGAATTGTGGAGGTGGCGGTGGCGGGGTGTTGTTGTTTCTTTTGATGAGTCTTCGTCGGGGAGGCATCTTGTTCTAGAAATAATCAGGAAGAAGAGGCTGATAAGTCCCCTAAATTTAAATCAAGATATATGAAACAAGATATATCTCATCCTGATAAAAGTGTTCCACTAAGCGATAAGCAAAGGAGGGTTACTAACGCAAGTAAGTTATCACTTAAGAAAGAAGAGGTAGCAACACTTGGAATGAATTTGTATATTGAATTTGGCTCTAGCTAAAATACTCCTATAGTATTTTATGTTGGATGTTTTTGTTCTTGGTAAGTTTTAGGCTTGCTGTAACACCACAGTCACTCCCAAGCACATGTTGGTCATGTCCCAAATGAATATAGTTGATCAGGCTATATTGATCCTAGACATGATTACATAACTTCCCAAATTTAACCGCAGTGTCCCAACATCCAAATACTTTTGTTTCGTTCTATCTATGACTCTGGTTCTATTACGTATGCATACTAGTATACTTTTTACAAAATACTTTGTATTTTGAAAATATACTTTTAGTTTAGAGCACTTAGGCCCCTTAGTGTTTATAGTTGTATACCATGTAAGGTTCGGTATACTTAGTTCGTTATAAACAAGGGCTCTGATACCAATCTGTCACACCCCGAAACCAGGATGGCGGAATCGTTATGGGGTGGAGGACGTCATGTTTAGCATCACAACCATTATACAATAGCAATCATAGTAACACAACCATTACAATGAATATATATATATATATATATATATATATATATATATATATATGAAAAATGTTTACATCAGTCTGAAATTTGTTTCAATTACACCAAAGTATGTAGAATATAAAAACATGACTCTTATTGCTCCGGCTCCTCTAAATCCAAGAAGTATCTGTCTACCGATTTCCTGAGAATACAACCAGTTTGAAAGAATATCAGCATAAAGCTGGTGAGTTCATAAGCATTTAGTTTTGATGGAAAAAATTTCTTTGATTCTTTTGAAAAGTGTTCCTCAAGAAAATCCCATATTTTCTTATGAAAAGTAGTGTTGAAAGAGTATCAATTAGTAGAAAATAAACATCAGTTCTGGAAATGCTGGTGTTATCGTGGGAAAATCCCATATTTTCCCTAAAAACAGGTTAACCGTCCTAAAGGTAGAGATGCAAGTTTAGAAATCCCTGATTACTATCAGTGTATTTATGAAAGTAGTTTTATTACTCAAAATAAAACAATAAAGAGTAGAGTCTGTAAACCAAAGTTAGTTTATACTTATTTGTGAGTCGTATAACCATGCTTGATATGACCGAGAGACCTTTAAAACGTTCTTCAGGCATTAAGCTAAATGACATATGTTCACCCCAAGCATGCCTGCCTAACTGTAGCTAGCAGTTCAGGTGTGGGATTGCCAGTCCCGAATAGATCTATTCAAAAATCTCACGCTATCCCTCCAGGAGACTCTGGTTACACTAAAAGGATTTATCCATGTACACCTAAGGGTACAGTATTGAAGTAGAGCCTCACAATTCTGTATAATCTACTTTACAAGCTAGAGACAATATAAAATAATATTTATCCTTGAATAAATGTACTTTATACTCGTGAGAAAATATATAACATAAACTAAATCTACCATAGTTTATACATATTCATCCACGAAATCTGATTTGGTAGAAACTGCCTAGAGGGTTATCCCAAACTATACCCATTATAGTTTATTAGAGTTGATATGGAAAATGCTTTGTAAAAACCTTTCTGAAAGCTATGAAGTTAGATTTCCAAATTAAAAGTTTCCCTTATGCTCAACATATTACAAAAGGGATAAAATATCCGAATACGTTATTAAGCATGGAAATCATTGGACTGTATTAATAAGTTTAAAACTTAATAAAATACTTTGAGTTTGACTTGTATTTGTGACAACCCGAAATTTTCCATCCTGTTCAGTCTAACACTTCATTGAAAGTCAAACTCATTCCTGCTATCATTTAGCACAATTTGGAGTTTATTTGAGCATTCTGAGCCTTGTACACTTAAAGGATAAGTGTCGAGGTTTATCTGCTGAAGATATAGCACAAAGAACAAGTCTAGATCACCTTTACAAGGAGTTCATGGCCACCACATGGGATTTTACGGCCGTAAACTCCATGTGGGCCATAAACTCCTCCTATATGTTGATATTTTGGCCATTTGTTCCATTCTTTCACTTCCTTGGCTGAAATCCTCTCAAGTACCATCCTGATCTTCGTCCCCGGTCTTCAAAACTCGTAAGCTTCTTGTCCTAACTAGTTGATATCTTACATGAACTAGTGATCTTACATGATTTCATCCGTGAAATCATTCCATTTTGTAGAACTTCAAGTTTCACCAAGAACACACACTAGTGTTCTTGGCCAAAATCGACCATTCAAGCTCCTAGATCGTAACTACTCTTGTTCTAACTCGTTGTACACTAGGTTTAGCATGTTTAGCGCTTAGAATCATCAAGAATCAATGGTTGAATGAGAGTTTATGGCCAAGGATCTCCCAAGGCCGTAAACTCCCTATAAGGGTGCAATGATGCCCTTTCCTCCTTCCAATTGAATAGAACTTAGCATAGAACCAACCACCATTGAGCTAGGGACTTCAAGCAACGAAATGGTACTTCCTACCATGATTTTACGGCCGTAAACTCATGGGGAAGTGGTCCCCAGGCCGTAAACACAAGTTAGGGTCATTCTTGGACCTTAAACTCACCTAGCCTCTTGTTTAAGCCTTGGAACACTTAACCACTTAAAACACCTTGCCTTTAAGCCTCAAATGGAGATCCATTAGATATTTTACGGCCAGGAGTAAACCTCCTGGGCCGTAAACTCCAATAAGTATGGTCTATGGACCATAAACTTAAATATGAAGCCTTATACTCCTTTGTTGCAATCCAACAGCCTCCTAACACATTGACCAAAGTGTTTTACACGCATTAGGGTGTTTATATTTGTCTAATTAGTGTTATAATCACTAATTGTATATATACATATGTCTTTGTTATTAGGACCATTGTGTGTGTTTAAGTCTTCACTTGACACCAAGCACTTGTCCGACACTTCCATCCGATCCACTCTGTAATGCCCCGATCCTCAGGTATTAATTAATTAAGAATTTTTGGACGAACCTCTACTCGACGAGTTGGTCGACCTACTCGTCGAGTAGCAGTGGGGTGAGAACACGTGTTTAGTGACCTACTCGGCAAGTCCACTATTGGGACTCGGCGGGTAGGAGCTGGCAGATGAAACCCTAAATCCCGGGGTTTGCACCCCTATTTAAAGGAGCCTCAGCCTCCTTTGGGCCTCCTTAAAGTATTTGAGAGCCCTTAAAACCCTAATTCATGTGTATGTGCCTTGGTGTGGGTTTGAAGCTTGGAAAAGAGGATCTTGGAGGAAGGAAGCTAAGATTGCAAAGGAAATTAAAGCAAGAAAGGAGTGGAAAGCGGGTTTTGCCTCAGCAAGCATCGTTTGAAGGTATCAAAGTGCCATTCTTACTTCCTTTTCTTCCCTTTTGTTGAGTTCTAGGGCTTTTTATGGATTTTTAAGTTGGGATGTTGAGCTATGGGCTAGATCTGAAGTTGTAACTTCAGATCTGGACCCTCCTTGGATGCTAGAGTCATAAAGTTGTTGTATTGGTTGTGGTTGAAGTGCCTCTTGGACTAGAAGCTCCATTAAGAACTTAAAATAGACATTTGGAGCCTTTATAACCATGCATGCACGTAAAGTTTGCAACTTTACGTGGTAAGTATGCCCTAGAAGCTTAGATCTGTGATTTGGAGCCGCTGCATGGCTCAAAACAAGTCTGTATGAAAAGAGGACTGGATGGACTCGGCGAGTCGCAAGAATGAACTCAGCGAGTCACATGACGATGGTCATTGAACTCGGCGAGTTGGATGAACAACTCGGCGAGTCCGATGAAAATCGCCATAAAACTCGACGAGTTTAAGAACAACTCGGCGAGTCGGATGGCTTTTCCCTAGGATATGTATGCGTGTGTACCCGTCGAGTGGCAAGGAGGAAACTCGACGGGTGGCCTTAAGGATTGATCAGGATTCGAAGGAACTCGACGAGTCACTCTGATGACTCGGCGAGTTGGAATGTGTTCCATGGACTCGGCGAGTGGCCGAGTGTACTCAGCGAGTTGAGGTCAACATGGACTGTTGACCTTGACTAAGGATTTTGACCTTGATCAGGAATCAGTAAGAGGTTATGGTGTGTCTCATAAGAGTAAGAACTTATGAGTATATTGTGCTATGGTTATAGGTGGTGGAGCCGGTGTCAAGTGATCCGATAGTCGAAGTTTGCATTTCGAATTGAAATCTGCAAGGGGAGTTATCCTCACTATATCGATAGGGTCTACGGCACCAAGACCGGCCCTTTATGATTTACATCCTGGTTTAGGATGGTTGCTTTGTTATTGCCAAGTTAGATTTCATCCTAGTTTAGGATGGGTGTTATGTGATTACCATGTCAGAATTCATCCTGTTTAGGATGGTTGTTATGCTAGAGATCAGTTAGATCGGTTGTCATGGTATGCTACATATGATTCTGATCTGTTAGATCGAAATCAGGATAGATAGTATGATATGCTTTTATGATCCGTAAGGATTGGTATGTTAGTGACCTGTTAGGTCGATGCTCTAGTTACGAGTGAAACTCTATGATTGACGGTAAATGAGATAGATATGTTTGCTATGTGTATTTCCCAGTATATGATAGTATGCGTACATGGTTAGTTGCTTGTTGGTTGGGTTGAAGCAGTCCTGCTTTGTGATGAAGGCCAACACACCCTCTGAGCGGTCCGGGGAGACTGTAGGCCCACGCGGCGGACCAGTCATGCCGAAGACTCGGGATAGATTCAGATAGACTCTAGGCCCAGTAGGGCGGACCAGTCCGGCTGATGACCCAGTATGTATGATGTTTGATTGTTCGTTATGGATATGGTTTCTGCCAGTGTGGTATTGGTATTTTGGGGGTAGATCACTAAGCCCTCGGGCTTATAGTTTTCAGTTTATTGTTTTAGGTACTTCAGGAGAGCGAGGGAAGTCAAAACCATGACCGTACCGCTCCTCATCCTCATGATCTATTTTGGGACACTCTGATGATAAATGAATTGGAAATGTTATGTAAAAAAAATTACTATTTGACTCTTTTGCTAGTATTAAAAGTTTAAATTTGGCGTAAATTTTATGGGTGTTATACGTTGGTATCAGAGCCTTGGTTTGAGTGAGTTGGAGGAACACTCGTGTGAATCCAGTCTCAAATCGAGGAGATTTTCGAAAAATAAGTTTTAAAAGGGTTTTCAAAATAAAGGATGGAGGATGCAGAGGGTACGATCCGCCGGAGCCTGTAAGTAAGCCCCAAAATACCATACAGTTATTTGATATTCTGATATGTTAGAACAAAATGCTAGTGCTAGGCTAGGGAATTTCAGGAATTGCATGATAGATTGGCCTGATTGTATGATACCTTTTAGCCTAGGGTTTCTCGTATATGGGATTGACATCATAACTGTAGATGTTTAGTGTATGCATCACGACTGTGTGTAGTCAAGATCTTAAAGCCTGAGAATGTCCGATTCGACCTTAGTGTAGGATCGGATATTCAAAAGTCTATCGGGTCCAGCGCTATGTGCAGCCTGTGTACACTAGTGCTACAGGGGATGATGGAAGTTTCATGGATGTGTGAGTGGTGCGGAACTGCAGGATCAGTTGCTAGTTAGGCGATGCCCCTGTTAGGGAGGGTTGAGCGTATATTATGTTAATTATAGTTTAGGGCGTTGTGGTGATACTTAAGACAAATATGGGTAGGTGTGCAAGGTAGTAGGGGACCATAATACTGAAAGCACAGGACCCATACGCGTATCAAGGAAGTCACAACCCCTAGGGATTGAGGGTAATTGGTCTTTCGTTATTATATGATTTGTCTGAGACATTAAGTGTGTTTGCAGTATGGTGGTGACGAGACGTGTTGCTTTGGGATCCGGATTAGGATCAGGATCAAGATTAGGGTCAGGAGACGGAGGATTGGAGGTGCCAGTAGCACCTGAGCCCGTGGTTCAGATAGGGACTGAGGAGTTGGATGCCCGGATTCGGGAGATCCTGCACGACGAGATTGCTACTGCGTTGCGAGCGCAACTGCCAGAGATGTTTGGGTCGATTAAGACCGCGATGGTCGAGTATTTTGATGAGCGGTATGCCGCTCTAGCAGAGACAGCTGCCGCTGCAGCCGCTTCGGCTATAACTGCTGCATGGGTTAGAGGAGGAGCCGGCAGGGCTTTCTAGTACCGGGACTTTGAAAATACGAAGCCCCCGACATTTGATGGTACACAGGATGCTATTCGGGCTATGAGGTGGTTATCTGACGTAGAGGGATGTTTCTTCACGTGTTCATGCCCTGCTGACCAGAAGGTCAGGTGTGCCCTGAACCTGCTGAGGCTTGGGGCGAAGGACTGGTGGAGACTGACGACTGGGTTGTATACTGATGATCAGAGGGCTGCTATTACCTGGGAGCAGTTTCGAGATATGTTTCGTACCCGCTACGTTCCGCACGTGGAACGGGAGTGGCTTGCTTAGGAGTTTTTGACTTTGAGACAGGATGGTGAGTCAGTGATGGAGATTACCCGGATGTTCACGGAGAGGGCTGTGTTTTGCTCGGAGTTTGCGTCGGAGCAATCTCAGATGACCCGTTATCTGAGTATGCTTAAGACGGATATACAACAGCTTGTGGCTACGCTGCGTTGCGATACCCTTCTGGATCTTCAGGAAGCTGCGCGACGGCGTGAGTTGGAGATAGAGTTGCAGCTAAAGGAGCAGCGTCAGGCACCGACACAGTCTCAGCCGGCGCCTAAGCGGTCTAAAACCGCTGATACACGGTCTGGGGGTCATCAGAGCCGCACTTGCGGAAAGTGTGGCGAGGTTCATTCAGGGGTTTGTCGAGCAGGAGGTGGGTGCCACAAATGTGGCAAGGAGGGGCACTATGCCAGGGACTGTCTTCAGTCCGCCCCTCCAGCAGATATGAGGATTTGTTTCCATTGTCATCAGGTTGGTCATGTGAAGACCAACTGTCTGCAGCTCGCCGCCAAGCCGACGCAGGATTCCGCGCCAGCTACTGCGAGGATTGGAGATGGGAGGCCAGTCAAGATGGAGCCTCCAAAGGCTCAGGGTCGCGCCTTCCAGCTCACGTCCGAGGAGGCCAAGGCAGCACCGGATGTGGTTGCTGGTATGTTTCTATTCTCTATCTCAATTATTGTATTCGTACTATGCTTATTGGTTGTGCCCATGATCAGGTACGTTTTTAGTAAATTCTTTGCCTACGTTGGTTTTATTTGACTCGGGGGCGAGTCGGTCGTTCGTATCTCAGACTTTCTTTAGAGGGTTCATTGTGCTGATAGATGATCTTGAGTGTCCGTTGCGAGTTTCGATCGCTAACGAGCATGGGATTTCTGCTTCTTCGGTCTACCGAGGTTGCGAGTTGGAGATTTTCGGGGTGTCTTTCCCAATAGATTTGATTCCTATTCCCATGGGCGTGATTGTAGGAATGGATTGGCTTAGCCGTTTTGGCGCCATGATCGACTGTGAGGGACAGCGGGTAGTGGTTCGAACCCCAAGTGGGGGAGAACTGGTAGTATATGGTGAGCGCACCAGGTTGGGATCAGGGTTTTGTTCGGCGGCCAAGGCTCGACAATATATTCAGCACGGGTGTGCCGGTTATTTGGCGTATGTGGTAGATACGCGGGTTAGAGAGCAGCTCTCAATTTCAGAGGTCCCTGTGGTTAGAGAGTTTGCTGATGTGTTTTCGGAGGAGTTACCCGGAGTGCCTCCGGTGAGGCAGGTTGAGTTTAGGATTGATCTAGTGCCAGGTGTGGCCCCAATTTCCAAGGCGTTGTACCTTTTGGCACCGCCAAAGATGCAGGAGCTATCATCTCAGCTGCAGGAACTGTTATGTAAGCAGTTTATTCGTCCAAGTAGCTCACCTTGGGGAGCACCGATCCTCTTCGTCAGGAAGAAGGATGGATCGCACAGGATGTGCATTGACTATAGGGAGCTGAATAAGTTAACGGTGAAGAACCGTTATCCGCTCCCGAGGATAGATGATCTTTTCGACCAGTTGCAGGGTGCATCTTGGTTTTCCAAGATCGATTTGAGATCAGGATACCACCAGGTCAGGGTGCGGGAGGAAGACGTGGAGAAGACCGCGTTTCGAACTCGTTATGGTCATTACGAGTTCGTGGTGATGCCGTTTGGACTCACCAACGCGCCAACAATATTCATGGATTTTATGAACCAAGTCTGCAGACTGATGATCGATCGCTCGGTCATTGTGTTAATAGATGATATCTTGGTGTATTCCAAGACCCGAGAGCACCATGAGGAGCACCTCAGGGAGTTGTTAGAGGTGCTGCGACGAGAACGACTTTATGCCAAGTTCTCGAAGTGTGAGTTCTGGTTGCGAGAGGTTCAGTTCCTTGGACGTCTCGTTAACCAGGATGAGATTTTGGTCGATCCGGCCAAGGTGGAGGCGGTTATACAGTGGGAGACTCCGAGATCTCCCTCAGACATCAGGAGTTTTCTGGGATTAGCAGGGTATTATCGGAGATTCATTCGTGATTTCTCCAAGGTTTTCGTACCCCTCACTCGTCTAACGAGGAAAGGAGTGGATTTCTGGTGGGGCTCGGAGCAGCAGAGGGCGTTTGAGACCTTCCGGCAGCGGTTATGCGAGGCGCTAGTGTTGACACTCCCCGAGGGAGTGGAGGATTTCATGGTATATTGTGATGCGTCCATCATAGGCTTAGGGGCAGTCCTCATGCAGAGGGGGCGAGTGATAGCTTATGCATCGTGGAAGTTGAAGCCGCATGAGACGAGATACCCCACACACGATCTTGAGCTGGGAGCGGTGGTCTTAGCTCTCAAGATTTGGAGGCACTATCTGTACGGGGTTCGTTGTACCATATACACGGATCACAAGAGTTTGATGAATATAATGGATCAGCCAAACTTGAATATGAGGCAGCGCAGGTGGCTGGATGTAGTCAAGGACTATGATTGCGAGATCCTTTACCATCCTAGTAAAGCGAACGTGGTTGCGGACGCTCTGAGCCGCAAGTCAGCAAGGTCTTCTACCCCAACCAGGTGTATGAGGATAGTGGTGGATTCCCCACTGGTGGGTTTGGTCAGGGATGCTCAGATCGAGGGTATGAAACCCGAGAATTGGAAATTGGAAAGGATTAAGGATGAAAGCGCCCGGTTTGTTCAGGATAGCCGCGGGCGATTGACCCGATATGGTCGGGTTTGGGTTCCAATGACCGGAGGAGTTAGGCAGACACTGATGGAGGAGGCTCATAAGTCTCGTTTCTCTATTCACCCGGGGGCTACCAAGATGTACCGTGATTTGAGTTTGAGTTATTGGTGGCCTGGTATGAAGCGAGATATCGCTTGGTACGTTGAGAGGTGCTTGACCTGCAGGATGGTCAAGGCCGAGCACCAGAGGCCGCATGGTAAGCTACAACCTCTGGAGATTCCCATGTGGAAATGGGAACGGATTGCGATGGATTTCATCACGAAATTGCCAAGAATAGCAAAGGGATTCGACGCTATATGGGTCATTGTGGATCGATTGACCAAGAGTGCCCATTTCTTAGCTATACGGGAGAGTTCGTCGGCGGAGAATATGGCCAACCTATATGTCCGCGAGATTGTCTCTCGCCATGGGGTTCCAGTTTCCATAGTTTCCAATCGGAATGTCCGACTTAATTCCCGTTTTTGGCAGAAGTTCCACGATGAACTAGGTACGAGGCTGCATTTCAGTACAACATTCCATCCGCAGACTGATGGGCAGAGTGAGCGGACCATTCAGACCCTCGAAGATATGTTGAGGGCGTGCGTCATTGATTTTGGTGGGAGTTGGGATTCCCACCTACCGCTTGTAGAGTTCGCCTACAACAACAGCTATCATTCCAATATTGATGCCCCGCCTTTCGAGCTGTTGTATGGGCGGAAGTGTAGGACCCCAGTCTATTGGGGCGAGGTTGGGCACTGGGTGATGGGTCGGACAGAGGTAGTTCTGCAAACTACCGAGATGATACAGCAGATTAGACAACGACTGCAGACCGCTCAGAGTCGATAGAAGAGTTATGCAAATCGACGCCGATCTGAGTTGGAATTTCAGGAGGGTGACATGGTTCTCCTGAAGGTCTCACCCTGGAAGGGTGTGATCCATTTCAGGAAGAGGGGAAAATTGGGTCCCCGATACATCGGGCTGTTCAGAATTATTTCCAGGGTTGGCAGGGTGGCTTATAGGCTAGAGCTTCCGGAGGAACTTAGCCGAATCCACAACACATTTCATGTTTCGCAATTGTGGAAGTGCATCATGGACCAGGAGGCAGTGGTATCGTTGGATGACATTCAGGTCGATGAGCGCCTGAACTATGTGGAGAGGCCTGTAGCTATTTTGGAAAGGAAGAAGAAGATTTTGCGGAACAAGGAAATACCTTTAGTAAAGGTGCAGTGGGAACATCAGAGGGGATCCGAGTGGACGTGGGAGTCGGAAGCGGAAATGCGCGAGCATTACCCGACATTGTTTTCTTCAGCGGACTTCGAGGACGAAGTCTAGTTCAAGTGGAGAAGAATTGTAACGCCCCGATCCTCAGGTATTAATTAATTGAGAATTTATGGACGAAGCTCTACTCGACGAGTTGGTCGACCTACTCGTCGAGTAGCAGCGGGGTGAGAACACGTGTTTAGTGACCTACTCGGCGAGTCCACTATTGGGACTCGGCGAGTAGGAGCTGGCAGATGAAACCCTAAATCCCAGGGTTTGCACCCCTATTTAAAGGAGCCTCAGCCTCCTTTGGGCCTCCTTACAGTCTTTGAGAGCCCTTAAAACCCTAATTTGTGTGTGTGTGCCTTGGTGTGGATTTGAAGCTTGGAAAAGAGGATCTTGGAGGAAGGAAGCTAAGAGTGCAAAGGAAATTGAAGCAAGAAAGGAGTGGGAAGTGGGTTTTGCCTCAGCAAGCATCGTTTGAAGGTATCAAAGTGCCATTCTTACTTCCTTTTCTTCCCTTTTGTTGAGTTCTAGGGCTTTTTATGGATTTTCAAGTTGGGATGTTGAGCTATGGGCTAGATCTGAAGTTGTAACTTCAGATCTGGACCCTCCTTGGATGCTAGAGTCATAAAGTTGTTGTATTGGTTGTGGTTGAAGTCCCTCTTAGACTAGAAGCTCCATTAAGAACTTAAAATAGACATTTGGAGCCTTTATACATGCATGCACGTAAAGTTTGCAACTTTACGTGGTAAATATGCCCTAGAAGCTTAGATCTGTGATTTGGAGCCGTTGCATGGCTCAAAACAAGTCTGTGTGGAAAGAGGATTGGATGGACTTGACGAGTCGCAAGAATGAACTCGACGAGTCACATGAAGATGGTCATTGAACCTGGCGAGTTGGATTAACAACTCGGCGAGTCCGATGAAGATAGCCATAAAACTCGACGAGTTGAAGAACAACTCGGCGAGTTGGATGGCTTTTACCTAGGATATGCATGTGTGTGTACCTGTTGAGTTGCAAGGAGGAAAATCGACGGGTGGCCTTAAGGATTGATCAGGATTCGAAGGAACTCGGCGAGTTGGAATGTGTTCCATGGACTCGGCGAGTGGCCGAGTGTACTCGGCGAGTTGAGGTCAACATGGACTGTTGACCTTGACTAAGGATTTTGACCTTGATCAGGAATCAGTAAGAGGTTATGGTGTGTCTCATAAGAGTAAGAACTTATGAGTATATTTTGCTATGGTTATAGGTGGTGGAGCCGGTGTCAAGTGATCCGATAGTCGAAGTTTGCATTTCGAATTGAAATCTGCAAGGTGAGTTATCCTCACTATATCGATAGGGTCTACGGCACCAAGACCGGCCCTTTATGATTTACATCCTGGTTTAGGATGGTTGCTTTGTTATTGCCAAGTTAGATTTCATCCTAGTTTAGGATGGGTGTTATGTGATTACTATGTTAGAATTCATCCTGTTTAGGATGGTTGTTATGCTAGAGATCGGTTAGATCGGTTGTCATGTTATGCTACATATGATTCTGATCTGTTAGATCGAAATCAGGATAGATAGTATGATATGCTTTTATGATCCGTAAGGATTGGTATGTTAGTGACCTATTAGGTCGATGCTCTAGTTACGAGTGAAACTCTATGATTGATGGTAAATGAAATAGATATGTTTGCTACGTGTATTTGCCAGTATATGATAGTATGCGTACATGGTTAGTTGCTTGTTGGTTGGGTTGAGGCAGTCCTGCTTTGTGCTGAAGGCCAACACACCCTCTGAGCGGTCCGGGGAGACTGTAGGCCCACGCGGCGGACCAGTCATGCTGAAGACTCGGGATAGATTCAGATAGACTCTAGGCCCAGTAGGGCGGACCAGTCCAGCCGATGACCCAGTATGTATGTTGTTTGATTGTTCGTTATGGCTATGGTTTCTGCCAGTGTGGTATTGGTATTTTGGGGGTAGCTCACTAAGCCCTCGGGCTTACAGTTTTCAGTTTATTGTTTCAGGTACTTCAGGAGAGCGAGGGAAGTCAAAGGCGTGACCATACCGCTCCTCATCCTCATGATCTTTTTTGGGACACTCTGATGATAAATGAATTGGAAATGTTTTGTTAATTACTATTTGACTCTTTTGCTAGTATTAAAAGTTTAAATTTGGCGTAAATTTTATGGGTGTTACACACTCACTGCAGGTGAGTTCATACCCCATAATTAACCTTTTAAATGTTTTTAAATGTTTATAAATGCTTTATGGGGGGAACACAAGTTGAATCATGGTAGTTATTATATCAATCACATGTGATTAATAACTAGCTTTCAAATGGATTTACTATACTTTTAGCTGTTTTACCAAATAGATTACTTCAAATGGATTTGTCAAACCTTTTTACATGTTAAAACTCTTTATCAAACTGTCTTACACACTGTATGTTTCCTTTCAAACTCTGTTACAATTGTGTTTCAAACAAAGGTTTTCTTATGCTTAAAATTGTTCTTATCAAACAAACTGTGTTATAATTGTTTTACAAACTGACATCAAGTCATCATTTCTTAGTTATTAAACTTTTCAAAGGTTTTACAAAACTTCTTTTATACTTTTATATTGTCAAATGGATGCCCATATATGTATAGTTATATAAGTAATGTTTAAAGGACTTAGGACGGCTAACTCGCTTTATTTCCTTTTCCTCGTTGGGATGTGGCCTTAGGGCATCTGTTATTCGTCCGAATGTCGTCTAAATATTAATTATATATCATGTATACATATATAGACATAAAAGTTCCATCAGTCAGTTTAGTACCTTTGGGTAGCAAAGGCATACTTTCAGTTATACACGTACACTAATAGTAACTATAATAGGTATAGTTAGGAGATACTACTTACTATTCCAAGTACAAGGAATCACACAAGAGTCAGTTCATTCATGAGTCTATACTAATACATTACATACTATATGAATAGAGATGTTTACATAGATACACTTACATGAATACGTTTACATAGATACGATTACATGAATACATTTACATAGATACGCTTACATGAATACGTTTACATAGATATGCTTACAAGAATACGTTTACATAGATACGCTTACATGAACACGTTTACATTAATACGTTTAATAGATACTATTACATAGAATCTGTTACAAACGTTTCGGGACTTACCATTCCACACCTAAAGCTGTTAGCTACAGTAGGGAAAATGATCATCGACGGGTGTCTATGCTTATACTGTTCGGCGAGTTTCCACGCCGTGAATATCCTAGTACAAAAGGATACAATTTTTAGTTCCTTCCTTTACTTTGTGACTCATTCACATAAACGACGAGCTAGGATATATTTTATATAGATAGACTATTTTCCTTATTACGTTTATATTGTGACTCTTTCGCATAAAAGATGAGGTAAACTATAGTTTTATAATAATAGTTAAACAAGGAAAAACCGTTACATTTACAGTGATGCTTACTTATAAAACAGTCGGGTCTTGGTAGAAGGCTACTTTCAAAACAGTCGGGTCTTGGTAGAAGGCTACTTTCAAAACAGTCGGGTCTTGGTAGAAGGCTACTTTCAAAACAGTCGAGTCTTGGTAGAAGACTACTTTTTATACTAGTAGGAAATATGGGATTTTCTAGGGTTTTCAAACGCTTACAATTACTTACAAACACTTTCATACTTATACAAACTTTTCTTCAAACATTTACAAGTCTTTCTTTACAGTTTTACAAATCAAAGACACATTAATACTTATGAATTCACCAGCTTTATTGCTAATACTCGCTTTCAAAATAACTTGTATTCTCAGGTACGACGACCAGGTTTTGTGAAGACGGAGCGGTCATGAGTTTAAATGTGTTTGTGGTGATTAGTTGGATAATTTCTTGATTAAGTAAAGGATCCTCAAATTAGCAAGCAACAAATGATTTTTGTGTTGGTTTTGCTTCACACAATCATAAAAACATTTCCTCCAACATGGTGGTAAAAGCATTTGACCCCTCTTGGATTTGGTGACTCTTTGGTTCTTAATGCTAGTTGACTTTCACTAATTACATGCTTAATGGAAATTGTGACTTTGACTAAGGAAATTGTTATGAGCTTCTCTAACCATTTTAACAACTAAGAAAAGTCTAGGTAATCTCAAGCTTCTTGGATTACTATAGCCAAATTAAGGATTTAAATCAAGTATTGCACCATTGGATTCTAATGATATGTTCTTCAAAATTCAAAGTGAGGAAAACTTAAGTAAACCATCCTTCTCTTATTGATTTTACATCAAACTCCTATTTTTGTTGAAATTGTTTATTTAAATCTTAGTTTAATTCTAGTTTATTTCAAGTATTTCAAAAGACCACCCCGAATTTATTGTCATTTTACAAGTATTTTTACAAATAGATTTCTCATAGAGTTATAAAATTGGACCAATCTCCATGGATACGACCCCTTTACCACTATACACTATTTTAGTGTAAAAGATTTAGGATTATTTATTTTGTTGGCCTCGACAACCACCAAATTGATAGTTTCGTTTTTATTACTTCTTTTCATAGTTTCGTTTTTGTTACTTCTTTTCATAGTTTATTTTTAGTTAAAACCATCTCATTTTAGTTAATCTTCATGCATATTTTCTCTTCTTATTATTTTTATCCTTTACCGGGTACATTCCAGTTTTTTGAGCTTATTTGTAGGATTTACCAAAGACTATTTGTTATTGGAGGTATGGAAGGAGTGCAGGACTATTGGAGGCTTGCAATTTCTTCATGGACTTGAAGCGGTGCAATTGGGCTTGGTGTCAATACAAGCAAGAAGCGCATCATACTTACATTTCGGGCAGGACGACGATAATTCGAGTTATAGAAGATTAAAGGAGCATTGGAGCATCTTGGAAGAGCTTGGAAGACATAATTGGGCTATCAAGAACTTGCACAAACGGGCTGGACCATAGATGAGAAGAGTAATCTAGAAGTGCCAATTAAATGGGGCAAAAAGCCCATTCATCAGAATCCATGCGGTCCGCGTGGATCGCACTGTGAAGAATCCGAAATTTTGACTTTTTTACTCTATTTTGGGAAGGTTGGTGGAATGCTTTTAGGGGACTTTCGGATCCGAATTTTTACACATATTTACTGGTTTTTCGAGGAAGAAAAGGGGGGGGGGGGGGGAGACTTGGAGGAACAAAGACTTTTGCTCTCTAGAAGATTGGAAACTTTAGAAGCTTGGAGCAATTTTTCTTCCAACTTGCATCTTGAACAATGTTTGGTATCACAAATCTACTTTGCATTTCTTTCATCTTGGCCATGCTTGGCTAGACTCATATTCAGTTGACTTGGATGTAATTGCTTGAATGTTTTGGTTCTTTTGAAGAATTCCATGAACTTGTGTTGAATATCTATGATTATATTTTCTATAAAAACTTCCTTCATGTTTATATATATCTCTAGTCATGAATATTGATATGTGAATGTTATTTTTGTTGGTTAAATTCTTGGCTAAGTAATGGGTCTTCAATTTAACAAGCAACAATTAGTTTAAATGTTTGTTTTCATTTCATTTAGACTAAGAAAATATTTTCTCCATAGTGGTAATGAAAGCAATAGATTACTCTTTGGATTTGGTGACTCTTAAAGCCTAATGCTAATTGATTTTCACAAAATTACATGCTTCATTAGTTTTGTGACTTTGATTTAGGAAATGTGCTATGACCTATGAGCTTCTCTAGTTATTTTAATACAAAAGAAGAGTTGAGGCAAGTTATGCTTATAAACTGCTATAGCCAAGTTAGATTGTAAATACAAGTATTGCACCTTGGTATTCTCATGATTATTTAACCAAACATTCAAGTGATGAAAGTCCAAATCAACCATCTTTCTTTTATTGATTTTACATCAAACTCTTATTTTTGTTGAAATTGTTTATTTAAATCTTAGTTTAATTCTAGTTTATTTCAAGTATTTCAAAAGACCCCCCCCCATTTTTAATTTATTGTCATTTTACAATTATTTTTACAAAGAGATTTCTCATAGAGTTACAAAATTGGACCAATCTCCGTGGATACGATCCCTTTACCACTATACACTATTTTAGTGTAAAAGATTTAGGGTTATTTATTTTGTTGGCCTCGACAACCACCAGGAACTGTGTTTGACTATGATTACTGTTTAGTTTGATCAATTCTGTGTTAAATTGAGTGTTTGATTTTGATTTCAATTTCCGTTGGCCACTTAAATTGTTTGTGAATCATTCTAGTCATCTACTTGTTTAGATTTGTAATTGTCTAGATTAATTAGTAAAAAGTGACATACATTAGACTAATTCTGCATTTAGGGTTAACTCTAATATGAAATGATCAAACAAGTTTTAACGCCTCCGAGCTTATGAGAGGTATTGAACTTTACTGGGAATTACACTGTGTCTAATGAAACTTTTCTTTATTAGTAAAGAGAGCTTGTTTGGTTAATTAAGTAAAAAGTTAGATTTAATTCAAAGAACTTATTTTGATTAAATGATTTTTTTAATAAAGTTCATTAGAGCTTTTTAATGAACCTTAGTACCAGTTTAAGCAAGTGCATAGTCAAATATTGTGTTGAAGGTTAATTACACGATTAGGGGAGTCACTGCGAAACTGGAATTGCTTTCTCTTAATTGAATTTTCATCACTTTAAATTTAATCATTTTCTTGTCATTTTCAATTTCTATTAGTTTAATTTTCAGAAATACCCCCCCCCTTTATGTTTATTGCATTCATCAAGAATTAGTTCATACCTTACGCAAAGAGGTGTAAATGTTAGGACGTGTCCCTGAGGATCCGACCCTGCTTACCTGTACTACCTGTTAGTGCAATAAAGCAGTTTATTTTATATTTTTATTTGTTAAATCGTGTATGACAGTGGTCTTAACACCTATAATCACCTTGTTCCCACGCAACGGGATGGGAACCAAGTCTACCAAATAATGCTCCTCGAACAACCTCAAAACACAATCCCTGAAAACCTCCGAGGCTCGCATTGATCGATTGTCCGCAAACTCGACCTCTAGGGGTAATCCAACATGCCCGAAGACTCATGGAACCTCTTGCTAAGCGCAAGAGAGAAAAATGATCGTGTAGCACCCAAATCAAACAACACATGAACTAGGATACCGTTCACATGGAACGATCCTAAACAAAACATATAACATGGCACATCAATATCATAAGCAACATAAAATAAAAGCTAGGGAGAAGAAATCATACCCGTCACCACATTGAGTGTGGCGCGTGCCTCCTCGGTAGTCAACTGGAAGGCTCGGCTCCTCACCATTGGATCCTCTGACTTGACCTGCCGGCCAACAGTGATCCGCAGGGTCGTTGGAGTTAGCGCCACCACTGGCGTTGCTACTGCTGTCAATATCGGGCAGTTGGCCTTTTTATGGCCTCGCTAGTTGTAGTGGAAACACAACAACTCTGATGTCTGAACAGTGGGCGCAGTGGCGGTACAATCCCGACTGAAATGCCCTATCTTGCTGCATTTGTAGCAGTCAGACGATCCCACTCTACAAGCTCCCTCATGCGGCCTGCCGCATTTCCTGCAACGGCCCTGGCCCGAATGGCCCTTCAGCCTAGTATCGGATCCCTTGGGCTTCTTCCCCGAAGCCCCAGTAACATGCTCTGTCTTTGCCTTCCTCTTTCGGATGTGCTCCAAATCAATCTCCCTCTCCTTGGCAATTATGGAATCTAGGGTCAGACACGCTGAGAAGCTGACATGCTCCCGGATATCAGCTCTCAACATGTCGTGATAGCGGGTCCTCCACATATCCTCATCTCCTGCATACTGAGGCACCAATAAGGCCCTCTCTCGGAACTTGGCGGTAATCTCCGACACTATCTCTGCCGTCTGCCATATATCAAGGAACTCCCTGGCTAGCTGCTGAAGCTCCACAGCCGGTGCAACCTCGGTCCTAAACCTGGTCACAAAGTCTGACCAAGTCATAGCCTCAATAGCTGAGGCTCCCAATGAGTCACGGACTGACTCCCACCAATCCCTGGCCCTGTCTTACAAACATCCCGCAACATAGCGGACCTTCGACCCTTCTGGGCAGAAGCTCATCAACTGTGCATACTCAATGTCTGTAATTCGTCTCCTGGCAACAATGGGGTCCTTAACCCCATGGAAATCTGGCGCACCACTCCTCCTGACGTCCTTAAAGGACAGTGTGCGCGTACCCGACTGGCTAGATGTCATGTCACTCCGGAATGCTCTGAGGCACTCCTCCATCAGCTCAATAATCCCTTCCTTGATCGACCCAAAAATCACAGGGGTCGACTCAAGGATACCTCTCATGATCTCAGACACGATGAACTCGCGTAGTCCCTCATCCACTGGCTTGGAACCTGCCCCCGAACCTGATCCTGATCCTGATCTTGAACCTGCCCCTCCATGACATGTGATCATCACCATTCTGAAACAAAACACATAATCCTCAGAATCATACATAAATCTCGGGAGGTCTCATACACTCTAGAGTTCCCTGATTCCGTCTCCGCCCTCCTTGACTCGAGTATGGATCCTTTGCTTTTAGTAGTACGGGCCCATACTACCTTCCACATCTATCCGTACTTTCCTTAAGGATTGCTTCGACTTCAGCAAGTCCCTTCTACTACTGCTGCACTCTTTGCTAATCTTATCCTAGGCTTAACTTAGGGTAACTCTCCAATCCACTCTCTGCTATCAGTTGTGTAAGAAGTTCTTGTTACCTTTACCTAACTAGCCCACGAATACCATTACATATCACTAAGACCAGATAATTCTTCGAATGAGAGGTCCTACCCTAAAACGGTTAGACTCAAACAAGAGCGGCAAAATAGGGCTAAATCTAACCTTCTGAAATTATTCAACCCTCGCTATATGTAATGTGATTTATTAATTTATTAGTTAACTAAATATAGTTAGAACTCCTATTAGCACAAAGCAACAACATTCGAGCATTGAGTATCCCAATCAGATATACTGTATCCAAGCTATCATATAACTGACTAATTAGTAATATCTCACAGCTCAAAAAGCACATATAGCAGGCACATCAAGCATCTTCCTAAATCGTAGCCCTAATAGGCTAATCTAGCATGAAATTATCATAATCATATCATATCATAACATAACATTTATAGGTATCTTGGGGAAAACTTACTTAACCTCGGCCGGTCGTGCACATCACACACCTCGTTCTTTCTCAAAACTTCTCACTTTATCTTTTGGAAAAACATTTTTCTTGTGAAAAAATCTTTCAAACCATCGATTTGAGTCCAGACACCCCCGAAGGTGTGTCTGAATCCCTCAAACCAAGGCTCTGATACCAACATGTAACATCCCAAAATTTCAAGCCAAAAATTCCATTTTTAATTAAATAAATTATAAAATCATCTCTCAAACACATAGTTGATAACATAGCAATCCATAAAACATAGTAATTATGTTTCCGAAATCAGATAATCAAGTAGTAATAAAATCAGAGTACAATCCCATGAATTACAAAATGCGGAAAACCGGTGTGCGTGTGATGTACAACTACAGCGCCGACTCCTTCCCCTTCGCTGAAGAGGTACCTGAAACAAAAATAAAACCATAAGCACAAAGCTTAATGAGATCCCCCATCATACCACATATAATACAATCATATAGCATACATACTGTCGGACAAGTCTGGGGTGCCCGTCCTACCCGGACCGACCATTCTGGGGTGCCGACCTACCCATGTCAAGCCATTCTGGAGTGCTGACCTTCCCGTGTCGAGCCATTCTAGGGTGCTGACCTACCCTTCGGTCCTAACAACCGAACTCTGGGGACTATTTCACCCATACCACTACTACCACATATATCATAACATAAACATACTGTCAGACATCTCTGGGGTGCCCGAACTACCCTTCGGTCCTAACAACCGAACTTGGGGACTACTCCCAAGTTCACCAACTCGTCGAGTCCCCACTTCTACAAATCTTTAAGACCCCGACTATACTCGCTGATTCTTGCAAGAGCTCGACGAGTTCTCTTTCAACCATAACATTGGGACCATCTTCAACCGACTCGTCGAGTTCATCTTCATTTGAATGAATGAGTCTAGTCTATGACTCGCTGAGTTCTCCTTGAACTCGTCGAGCCCGTCTTCATGAGGTTGTGACATTGCCTTGAACTTGCCGAGTTCCTCCTGGAACTCATCGAGTCCTTCGATCTTCAAGTCCATGACAACCTCCTAATAGGCTAAGTGTTCCTTCCACTCAACCACAAACCATTTCCAGAAGGCATTTGGGGAAAATGCGACCCGACTCGCTCGAGTCACCCAAGTGACTCCCCGAGTCCCTTTTTGTCCAAAACTACAAGGTCGATTATAATGGGTCTCAATGCATCAAAACCATGGATCTGGCCACCTAGAGTCCATTTTACACGTAAAGCTACAAACTTGATGTCCATGCATGGGGCCTTTGGCTTAAAAAGCCATAGAAAGGGGCTTATATGTCGCATGGATCTCCCAAGGACATAAAGTTTGCACCTTTATGCCATGGGAACTCTCAATGGTTCCAAATCTGAAGTGAAACTCCACATATACATAAAAATCCGAGTATAGCCTCTCAAAAGCTTAGAAAAGGTAGAAAATAGCCCCAAAACAAGATCTAGGAGATAGATGGTCAATGTTCAAGCTTTTTACCTTGAATGAACTGAGAATGAAGCAAAACCTCTGGATCTACTAGCTTCCACTTGAACTCCCAAGCTTTCTTCTTCTCTTCTAACTTCAAATGCACATAAAAGTCACCAAAAAGCTCACGAACACTCACAAAGGGCTTAGGGTTTCCATGGGTTGGGAGGGACGATGGGGGCTGGGTTGAGGCAGAATAAGACGTTTAAATAGGGTGCAAACCCTAACATTTGGGTTTCCTCCAAACAGCTCCTACTCGTCTAGTCGGTCCCCCGACTCGTCGAGTAGGTCACTAGACCTCCGGGTCCAAAATCGAGTCTACTCGACGAGTTGGGCCTCCAACTCGCCGATTCCCAGGACAAAACATGAAATATACTTGAATTAAATACGTACCATGGACTGGGTGTACATCAACATAAAAATGTTGGTGAGTTCATAAGCATGTTTGAGAAAATGATTTGTATAATTTTGTAATCACCAGAAAATCCTATATTTTCTGAAAACAGTTCAGTATGTTTGTGTCCGATCTTGTATTAATGCATGTGTGTTATTGTTTACTAGTATGCAAAAGAAAATGAAGAAAATGAAAGAGAATGTATAGAGAATGCCCCCAGACAACCCTATGTTGTCTGTAAAAGAGAATGTTGGTATACCAACCCCCGAGGTTGAGTACCAGCACGAGTATGTTCCCGAGTAATCCAATTAGAAAAAAGAATGGTCTCCCATAAATATATAATGTTAATTCCTCTAAGTGAGTCGCTATAACCATACTAGATAATGACAATTTCACCCGTCATGGTGTTGTTGGACGCCGCCGAAATAAAATAAGGTTTTCGTCACCCTAGACTCAGTTAGTCTAACTGTAGAGAACAACTCAGGTGTGGGGTGTCATTCCCGTATAGATCTATACACAAACTCCTGCTCTCCCTTCAGGAGACTCTGGTTATAACTGCAAGCTACGATCGTACACTCAATAGGTGTCAAACGAAACGTCTCACTTGATCCTTAATCGAATTTACATGGAAAAAAGAAAAAAAACATATAAGGTATATTCCAGGCCCAATAAACATGTAAGCGAGCAACTAAGGCCCACTCAGCATGAAAATTATTTCCAGCCTCGAAAGGAATGAAAATGTATATCCCGAGCCCAATATACATGTAAAAGGACACTAAGGCCCACTAAACATGCAAAAGGACACTAGTGCCCACTAATCATGTAAAAGGACACTAAGGCCCACTAAACATGTAAAAGGACACTAAGGCCCACTAAACATGTATATTATTTATAGGGCCAATAAGGACGTAAATATATATATATATATATATATATATATATATATATATATATATATATACATATACATATACACACACATACACACACACATATATATATATATATATATATATATATATATATATATATATTAAGTACATATAATTCAACATGTCTAGACGTTTTAAAAGTATATATAAGTTATACAAACTTACATCTAACACATGTATAAGAGCTTTTAGCATGATAAAAATATTTTCTTGTTTTTGACCTTTCTGTCTCTACTTTTAGAAAAATTATATAAAAATCATCGTAAGTCAAAATTTGGATCCGTAAACTCTGAGAGTTTGTAAAATTAGTCTACTTTGTTCATAATTTTTATTATAATTTTTAATGGCCTCAAACCAGTGTGAAAATGTTCATCTACATAGACTGGTACGAAATCCTTCTGGAAATGATAGACAGTTTTGTAAAAATCGTCAAAAATTGTAGAAAAATCGTATGAACGTGTGAGAGCAGTCATTTTAAAGGTATAAACCTGAAAGTTTTGCATGTAAAAAATTTTTGAAAAATATTTTAATTAAGGTGGTCAAAACAGTCCGTAATTAGACCAAATTGTTTCTGTTAAAAGCTAATTTTTGAGTTTAGGTTATACATGTTTGAACACAACACTTATTTTTGCTATTTTGAGTGTATAATCCCAGATATACAAGCTTATATGTAATATATATGACAACACATACTTTTCTCATGGATTTTATGAAGACCTAAGTGATAAACTTCATGTTCAAGTAAAGATCTAAAAGTTAAACACATAACACAATGGTACATGCAAATATCCAATGGTTAAACGAGAGTTGACTTGTATCCTCCCCCCGAAAAAATGAAAAATACGAAAGATATGGGGGGGTATGAAGCTCACTTTTCTTTTACGGTTTCTGTTTTGGAAGAGGATTAGAGAGGTTTTTGGCTTTAACAAGCTTTCATGAAGTGATTTTCGAGATCTATGAAGTTCTAAGAGAATGGATCATGAAATGAAGTGTTAAGGAGTGAAGATTATCATAAAATGAAGTTAAACACTTAGATGAGAGAATAACTTACCAATATTATGACCTTTGATGAGGATTTCTTGAAGCACACACACACTCGAAATTTTTGAGAGGTGGAAGGTGGGAGGATGTTGGAGGTTGAGAGGGAGTAAGTTAGATTTGAAATGGTGAATGGGGGTGGAAAGGGAGAGAGTGGCCGAGAGATAGAGAGAGTTAGGAGAGTTGAGAGTTGACTTATGAAGAGAGTGATTAGAGGTTTGCATGGATACATGAAATCTTGCATGGATATCCATTAGGTAATGTTGAGGTGTCAAACTCTATTTCCCTCTAATTTGTTTTCCCTTTTTTCATAGTGGGCCGAGAATGAGAGGGGAAAAGAAGAGAGGAAAACTTTGGGCCATACTAGCTCACGTTTGACATTATGAGGCCCAATTTGAGAATTTTCAGCCCATTGGGATCTTCTTGAGGGTTCACGGCCCAAAGGTGGTAAAGGTATGGGGTTTACGACCCATCATAGTTTCTTAAGGTGATTCACAGCCCATGAAGGACCATGAGAATAAGTGAGTTATTTTAGGCCCAACATGGCCCAATTGCTATGGTTTGACGAACGTGGGCCCAACCAGAGCCCAAATGGGTTTCATTGGCCCAAAATCGTCAAATAAAAGGTTTATTGGCCCATTAGGCCCAATAAGAGGATCCTAGTCCATATTAAATTCGAACTAGAGTATTTAGGGTTTCAGACCCATAGTTAAGTATATGAGATTTATTGCATTAGGTTTTGAACTTCACTCAGGAGTTTTGATCCAAATGGATGATTTTAATTGAGCATAGAGTATGATATCCGCTTAGAGTACTAGTCTTACAATAGTTGATGTTTACATGAAAACAAAATTTCCTAGCTAACAAGCTAGTTGTGACAGGTGGCCAAAGGTGTGGATGAAGAAGAAGGTACATACTAGATTTGCTCATCTGGTTTTGACGATGACGAGATGCGAAACCCTACACATGGGGCTATGTTCGCGAAGTTTGAGGAAGAGAAAACAACCGGGAAGTGATTTGTTTCAATGTCTTCACACAAATCTCCGATGACTTCTTAGGTACGTTCTCCTTTACAATCTTTTAATATTCCCTCTAGTGCTTATGATTCGATTCTTTCCGAGTTTGATGCAACTATTACTTACGTTAATGATCTACTTATTTCTGCTAGTAACAATGCTAAGAAGTCAAACACACAACTTTTAGAAACTCGGAGGATGTTGGATTCGAAGAAAATGAAAGTACAATACTTAGATATGTAAATAACAAATTTGATGTGTGATAAAGATAGCTTAAGTGCAGATGTTAAAATGTTATTAAAACAACGAAATATCTACTGTAACTCTGCTAAAAGATTATATGGTAAATTGACAACATTACATCATTCTTCGGATATTAGCAAGGAAAAACATAGGAAACTTTTGCCCTTTTAGCATTCGAAAGGGAGAAAATTGACTTTATTTCCTATGATTGTGAACAAACAATTGTTGAATTTAATAAGGTTCCAGATAATAGATATGCATATGGTATAGTGAAAATTGATAAATGGATGGATGCTAATGAATTAGTTGATATTGTAAATGAAACTTTGACCAAAGACGAACAATTAAGATTTTGAAAAGAACTAAGAATTCGAAAACTGACTCACAAACTAATTTTGTTGATATCAAAGTGATTCTGATGATATTAGTGAAATTGAAGATGAGGAAGTTATTGACTGTTCTCAGTTGTCTGTCATTAATGTCACTTCAATGGCTAAAGGTAAAGAAAAATGTAATGATTCTTCGGTTAAAGTTGACACTGACAAACCTTTACCTTCGAAAGTTCATGATCGTAACTATGTGACTGTCGAAGATAGTCAAACAGATAGTGATGATGAAAATAAAGATGTTTCGAAAGAAACGACAATTCCAAGGGTTGTAGTTGATCAGGTTTTTGACGAAACAAAGAAATTCGACACAATAATGAAGGCTCTGATACCAACTTGTAACATCCCAAAATATTGATAATTTTTTTTTGTTTTTATAACCATCATATCAATACATCAAATGTTTTGAAACCAATCAAAGTAAAATGTAATTTAAAAATTAGAGTAGACCAAAAGTAATCAATGCGGAAAAAGCTATCAAGGGATACAGTGCAGTCAAGTCGGGCCCTTCCCTTTGGAACTGGAAGTACCTGAAAATATTTAAACCACAAAACTATAAGCACAAAGCTTAGTGAGTTCCCCAAAATACCACATACCATACATATCAATGGGCCCAACCAATAATAACGAGCCTAGCCCCACATATTAATGGATCTAACCCAACATATTAATAGGCCCAACCCAACATACAAAGGGGTCCAACCTAAAATATCCATGGGCCCAATTTAACATACAAATGTTCTTAGCCCAACATTCATACCAGTGGGCCTAGCCTAACATACAATGCAAGAGTCACAAAGACAACTAGCATCCTACACAGTATAGTGAGAAGACTCACCTCAATATTCAAATAGACAAATCTCACACCTGAGCTGCCGATACTAGAACTCCCCACAATAATCATATATACAATAAGACCCTAATAAATAATTAAGGTAATAATCTACACTCGAGGGTCTTGGTTTATAATTGCTTACTTGGGGTAAAAGACCATTTTACCTTTACAAGGTTAGAACCCTCTCCACTTGACCTAATATCCAAATTGTCCAAAGGTTGACCTTCTAGTGCTACGCCTAGTGTACACCATGCTCTACGCCCAACATAGAGCCTCTTGATGGAAAACATACCATTATTAGGCTACGCCAAACGTATCCAAGAGTACACTCATCGTAAATGTGCAGTTTTACCAACTTCTCATTAAGTTCTTAATACATAAAGACCAAATGTGAAATTCTCAGATGTGGACCTAATGAACGTCCTAAATGATAAAGTATCTGACTTTACACCTTTGCATGGCTTAAAAGAGCACAAGACCAAGCCCTAACTCCAATAAACACTCCGATGCTCAAGAGCTCATGCATGGACAGATAGGAGTGACCACACTCCCATTTTTATGATTCTACAAGCTCAAAAACGACTAGAAATGATACTCATAAGGTCTAAAGTAGCTTATACTCAATGAGACCAAGTTTTTGGGACGAAAGCATAAAAACCCATGAGCTAACCAGATCTATCGTAAAGGAACATCAAGATGCACGCTTTATACCTCCTAGAGGTGGATGATGATGTGCAAAGCCTGGATCTAAAAAAGCTTGGGACTTATATGTGCTTCTTCAATGGTAACCTTCTTCATAATGCACACATAACCACACTAAGGCTTCAAAACTCACAATTTGTGGCTAGGGTTTCAAAGAAATGATATGAGGTGTTGGAGGCTGGTCATGGGAAGGATTCCAAGAAGTTAAAACCCTTAAATAGAGCCTAAAACCTTAGGGTTAGGATTTTGGTCAGCAGCTAACCTACACCTATTGTAGGTCATTAAGCCCGCGTCCAGAATTCAGCAACTACACCCATCATAGCTTTCCTATGACCATCGTAGGGAAAGATTCCTAATTTTCAATTTAAGTTCAAACAACCATAACTTCTTTGCTTCAACTCCATTTTCGATGTTCTTTATATGTACGAAAATGTATTGACGAGCCCCATAATCCTATCTAGTTACATTTGGCTTAACACATGTTGAACTAAAACCATAATCTATGCAAGAAGCTCAACATATCATTTTTTCTTTGGTTCCAACACACAAATCAAGGGCTTAGGTCTCATGATCAATATTATCAACATTCAATAAGGTCTAAACTTTATTTCCTCAAAGCACAAATCTTTTACATGATTGAATTACAGTCCATAATATTGAATTAAGAACGTCCCAGAAGAAGGTGTTGCATATAATCTACTACAAGTGGAACACCTGCATTTGGAACACCTACATCTGGAACACCGTCACTTTGAATCCATACATCTAGAATGCCTTCACTTTAAATGGATGCATATGGAACATATGTATCTGAAACTACATTAGGATTTGCATTATTCTTCTTGCTTTTGTTTCTTGCACCTTGGTTTTGTTTATATTTTTTCATCTCTTGGAAGATAAACCTTCATTTATAAAAGTTTTTTACATGTCTTTTTTTTTGCTATGGCCCTTTTCCTTGCAAATGCTACATGCCATAACAATACCCTTCTTACTCATTAAATGCTTTCCAGGTCTTTCTTCTCTTTTAAACATGTCATTTTTTCTTTTGATTGTCGGTCTCCCATGCATATATCCTTTTTTGGGTGGCAATGGTGGTATATACAAAGTCGTGGGCCGCATTGCACTTTCGTTAAGTAGATTTATGTTATACTTATAGGCATTACAAAACACATATGTCTTAAACCACAAAGAAACATGGTTTTCTGCATTTAGGTTAAGATACGTTAATGCTGCAACACCATGAAAGCAAGGCATTCTAGTTAGTTACCATCCTCTACCTGTGCAAGTCCTTTTCTCCAGATCAGCACTATATGCTTCATGGCTATTTCTATCCTCAAACCGCCAGAATCCACATGGATGTACTCCTAATCCTGTTTCACGAAGTTAAATAGTTAAACCCCTTATTCCAAAAATACCCAATAAAATACTAAAAATACCACGACAATTGCAACCAAACAACCCATCAAAAAAATACTGAAAGTAACCTCAATTAATTCTAGGATCAGATTGAGAATGATGTCACAATCCAAAAATTTTAGAGCAAGCAAGGTCTAAACCCTAACAGTGTACAAGTGAAATCACATTGAAACCTTGATGCATTGTGTCATCTATAACCATGAAGGCGTGTTTATAAACTAGTAGTTAAGCTTGGATTAAAACCTAAGTTAATTTAGGTTAGTATAAATCAACATTAGACAAAATTTTAAAGTTAAAACCATAATATAATACCTTATAATAGAGATTTCGGACCAAGGAATCTAAAACAAGTAGGTTTTTGGTTGGAATTAAAGATCAAAAGGGGATTTTGGTCCAAGTGTGACTGAAATCTCATTCTTGATAAGGTTATGGGCGAAAACACTTTGCTACATATATTCATTCGAAAACAATTTCCTTTTTGGGAACTAGAACCGAAATTAACCCTTCCATGAAAAGTATAGGACCGAAATCAATATATTTGAGGGTAAGTTAAGTGATTTCAGTCATGCTAGATAGAAATCACCTCTTTTGGCCGAAAACCACCTTAAAATATTTAGATATTTAGTCACTTAGGTGGTTGATACTCTTTCCAAGATGATAAGTTACATATCCCAACGTAAACATCACATCAATTTCAATCATATATATATATATATATATATATATATATATATATATATATATATATATATATAACCGAAAACCAACCTCACAATTTACATCTCAAGGCCGAAATCCTTCCATTTGCTCTCAAAGTTCATAAGACAATCTTCATATCTTCAAAGCACTTACCCAGTTAACCTTCAAATCTTCATATCATACCCAAGAACACTTCACATCTGCATCCAAAATTCCCAGGAACTCTTTTGCACATTGTAAGTATTTAATATAAACAAGTGTTAGTTAACACTTTAATTTATTAGATTAACTAATTTGAACACAATATTATGTGTTTAAATATTATTAGGATTTCGAAAATTATACATGTTCTAACCCGAGGATCATCGCGACCAAGTTGTACCCAACCAAAAACATGCATTCGAGGTGACTTCATACCCCTACGTTTTTAGGATTTTTAAATTATTTTAGGGGGGAATACAAGTAAAACACAAGAAATCTTGTGTTTAAAAATATAATTACTTATTATGTTTACTTACGGTTAATATGTATTTAAACATGAAATTTATTAAATACGCCAAACATCGTTATTGTTAAATTTACAAACAATTACAAAACATGTTAAGACGCAACGGTTTTTACATCAATAGAAATAAACTTATAAACTATAATAGGTATAGTTTATGCAACCTATGAACTATTTTGCAAAGTTCAGGTTACAACACGGAAACAAACTTATAAACTATAATTGGTATAGTTTATGGAACAAACAAACTATTTTTACAAAGTTATGTGTTATTTAGTAAAAGGTTTTTCACTTTATTAGTAGTAAACTCGTTGAAGCAATTTGTGAGACGTCTTCGCGTACTTATCTAAGTACCAATCAAGTCCTGACTTATAACCAGAGTCTTTTGTAAGGAGAGCAAGAAATTTGTGTATACATCTATACGGGACTGACAATCCCATACCTTAATTGTTAGCTACAGTTAGGCCGGTAGGCCTTGGGTGACAAATGTCGTTAACATTCCGATGCCTGAAGAACGTCGCGATTAGGCCATCTTAGGTTACAGTATGGTTATAAGAACTCACATGGAGAAAACAACGACACATTTACATAGTAATATACTTTTAAAATAGTCTTGAAGGGTATTAACTTTGTGGTTACTTAGCATATACATCAGGGTTATATATAGTTAATATCCGATAGACAGTGGAATGTGTGATTCCCACATTATTTCCTGTTCCTTGTTTGGTTGTGGGCTTAGGGCAGAATCACCCATTCGACTGTCTGTTCGATCTCGATTATATACAACTCGTATGTACTAAGTGATCATTGGAGGGTATTAACATCGCATCTAGTTTACAGGGCAAACACATATTCAACTAGTTTTACTTATGAGTAAAACTAGGTATCATTAAATTAAGTATGACAATTATACTTGTACTCTTCGGTCTTTGAACGTTTAAGACTACAATTCGGTTTTATGGAAAATACAGGATTTTCCAAGATAAACATCATTATTTTACAAGCAAACAGTTTACAATTCAACTTTCAGGAAACAAATATGATTACTTACCGAAAACAATACTTTACAGTAGAGTGGGTGGAACTAGGAACATATTTACAAAAGGTTCAACATTCATTTACAAACTAGTATAACATAAAGGACCCTTAATTATTAATTCTATGGTTCCTTAGCTTATACATCAGAGTTATATATAAATAATATCCGATAGGCAGTGGAATGTGTGATTTCCGCCTTACTTCCTGTTCCTTGTTTGGTTGTGGGCTTAGGGCAGATCCACACATTCAATTGGCCGTTCGATAGTAGTTTATATATAGCTAATATAAACTAAGTGATCATAGAAGGAACTAGTATGGTCACGTTTCTTACTAAGAAAATATAGGATTTTCTGGAGGAGCACAAGGACATTTTCAAAGAACAAAGAATATACTTTTTGTAACAAAAATGCTTATGAACCCACCAACTTTAATTTTGACACTTTTTCAAACCAATAGTATTCTCAGGAAAATTAGTAGACATGTACCCTCTCAGGTGTTACGAAGACGGATCATAGTAGCATTACATCTTATCTTTTGCTATAGCTTTAATGTTAAACAAACAATGTTTTGAACACAATGTAAATTATATATTATCAATACAACGGTGTTGTTGCTTTGATTACTATTATACAATTGTTGTGATACTGTACATGACGTCATCCACCCCCGAACGTTTCCGCCGTTCCAGTTTGGGGGTGTGACAAATGAGGAGTGTTAAAATAGTGAAGTGCATATGTATATTAAACAACAATAACAACCAAAAAATTGAAACTAAGAACTTCAACAATTAACAAAAACAACCCCTATGTTTTCCGTTTTCCTCTATTTTCAGTTTTCTTTTTTCTTTATGTTTTCTGTTTCTTGTTTGCTTATGTTTATTTCTTTATCATTTTATATGCGTATACTGAAAATAGTTTATGAACTTATTGCATTTCGTTAAGATATATAACATAATTTAAACACTTATTTCATAAAAATATGAAGTATATTACTATGAGTATTCAGGATTGCTTATTTAGAACATCTTATGACTTTTTAAAATAAAATTGCGTATAAATTCACACAACACCAAAATAAAGCCATTAAACAGTTTAAACCATTAAGCAATTAAGCAATTAAAACAGTTAGAAACTAAAAATACACTACCTTCGTGCCTTTTTAAGTTTATCTAATTTCTCATTGATTAATTAAATAAATACTTCTTGTTCCCATTTCTTCCTTTACGCTTCATTTTAAAGGACATTTTCATGAAAAACAACCTTATTTGTTCCAACATTGTGATTATTGGCCTCCTTTGACTATGTATAAATGCATTATACTCTTAAGCACTCCGCTCTCTACCAAATTACATGCCATATCCAACTGAAAGAAGGTACGTGATCAAATTTTAGGATCATTTTCCATTAAACACTCGTACGTTGATACCCTAACTTCCTTGATTTGGTTCATGAAAAAAGTGAAGCATTGTTCAGTCGTGGATTTGGCCGTATTCTATTACCAGTGCCATACCTTATGTTGGTAAGTTATGATTGTTATTCCATTATCGGTGCAATTGTCATCCCTAAGTCTTCTATCAACCATTCTACAAACCATTTCCAAGTCGCCTTGTTTTCAACCGTGCAAACAACCCATGTAATTGTGTATATAATATGATTGTTTGCATAACGACCAACCGTTGATAATAACACCCCTTAGCAAACACTCGACAAGAGTAATCACTATTCTACAACCCTCTATCTACCCATCTTTCATAATCTTGAAACAAATGTATAAATGTTTGAAAAATTCTTTCCATCAGACATGATATCAACATCTAATACAAATGTCGATCTAGATTCCTTAACTCCTCTGCATGATATCTCCTTAGGACTGATACATTTTGTAAAAGAAAAAATAAAAGTTTGTTACTCTTTAAAATTATTTTTCCAAAAACTAATAATGAAAATGAAAGACGTAGCATCCAATGAAGAGATAAAATGGAGAAAAACGTCTTCAATGTATTTATCTATCCTAATAAATAAAAATGACTTTGCCACATGTTTTTCTCTTATAAAATTAGCCACATGTCATTTTGTCATAATTTGAAATGTATTTATTTTCCACTTGTCATTACTTTAATTTTTCATTTTCAAGTTAATTTAGTTTCCATAAATTAAACGTACTATAATGACTATTAATTTCAAATTTTAAATTTTAAATTTTAAATTCAATTCCAAATAAATTTACAGTTTAAACCTTTATGTTTAACATTTTGTTATAATTAACACGTTTAGTACACACTAAACACATAATTTTAATTTATTTATTTTTTGCATGTTGTTTTTCTCATAATTTTCACTTATTTCAAATTCAAATTCAAATAAAATTTCTATTTAATCGTTCGTACTTAATATTTTGTTTTAATCAACCCGTATAATCTCACAACTAGTATGACATTATATGATAGTTTAGTTTTATAAGTTGAAATTTTATTTTAAAAAAGGTAGTTTTAGGTGGAAGATGAATTAGGACAAGTTGGGGAAACATAAACCTAGAAGCCTCCTCATCCGGTCCCGCTTTGGTCTCTTGGCGGTGGCATCGCCACTTTCCACCAAAGAATATTATTTCTCGATTCGTCAGCGGATAATCATTGCCATAATACAATCTCATCGTCACTGTTTTCATCAATCCTATTCCTACCCCCAACTCACTCCACCAGGAAAAAAACGTCAATCCCTCTTTCCAATCGCTCATAACAAGTACAAGTCTCGTGTGATTTGACTTGGAAACTAGACGCTTTCCACGACTCTCCTCCTCACCACTGATACAAACCCAAAAGCCCTAAACTCTAACATGCTTGACTAGTGTCATCAGAGGATGGAAGCTGATGTTTCCATCCCCCTTTAAACCCTAGCTTTCCGACAACGAAAAATTGGATCTTCATAGGGTCTTTAATTTTGGTACGTTTGTGGATTCAGAAAGAAAAATGTTGAATCATTGGGTGTTCGGTTGCTTTCTATGTTTATTGGCATCCTGGGTGACTGCTAATGTTGTTTTGATGGGGAATAATCTTACTTTAGCTTTTGATGACATCGAAGCTAATTTTGGTGAGTCTTATATTCTCCACACTGTTTTTGGCTTAGCTCTTATTGATTGTATGAAAGTTACTGAGCCGAAGCTCAAGCTTATTGAGATTCTTATTCAGTTAATTCAAAGCAGAAAAAATCTCCATAGATGCGATGCGGTCTGTTTGATCTTAATTTGGAATCTTAAACTTGCTAGACGTAATTCCTTTGTCTGACCTTGCTCATAATATCTTTCTGATTTTCTGATTAAGTAGGTTCAAAATAGATTTTGAAGAAGCATGATGATGTAAGAAAATTGATTATTAGATAAATATAAAATTAACAATTAACTGATCATATGATTTTGATTCTTTAAGTTGCAATAATCACTTTGAAATGCACATCTGAAGATCCCCTTATCAGGAATGCCCATGCTAGATTGGTGCATATTTTTTGGGGCTAAGTGCAAGTAATAGCAATTTAATTTCATTTCTTTGTGTATTACAGAATCCTCCTTATATTCCTTTCTATTACATCATTGTTTTTTTCCTCTTTTTTCCTTATTAATACTTTAAAAGATCCACCCAATAATAACGTTGTACTTTCAAAAAAAAATTCTTACTTGGCCATTATACTATGCAAGAATACCCAGTTATAGCATTCAAAATTGATTTGTATTCAAATGACGTTGCTATAATTGAATAGTTTTTCAATATGCAATGCTCTATTAGGAAAAAAGAAAGTTTGATGCTATAATAAACAAATCAATGAAAATAAGTTGCTAGTTCTTGCATCTAACCCAATTTTGTGTCTGAAAATATTGGATTCTTTAAGTTGCAATGGTGTTTCATGTTGTAATTGGTTGAATTTTTTTGCAGCTCCACCTGTGAAAGGTTCTGGGGAATGTGGAACATTGTTTCTTGCAGAGCCATTGGATGCTTGTGAACCTTTGAGTAATAAAACAATTGAAGACAGCTTAAACCAGCCCTTTTTATTAATAGTTAGAGGAGGATGTAGCTTTGAGGATAAAGTTAGAAGAGCACAATCTGCAGGGTTCAAGGCAGCCATTGTCTATAATAATGATGATACTGATCTTGTTGCAAGTATGCCTTTTCTCTATCTGCTTTCACATCATTTTAACATATATTGTCTCATCCTTTTCAAAATTATATTCTGTTGAACTTATTTAAATGGTTTCTTGCTCGCACTATTGTCACCCCTTTTAAAGTTATATTGTGTCTATGTGCAAGTAAGGTGCTGGTTACTTCTTACTTAATAAACTTATTGGGGATATGAATTAATATCGGTGTTTACTTTTGGATTGACTTAATAGATAAAGTTAGGCAAAGGAGGCTTCCCCATCAAATTAATTTAGTTTAATTGATTTTCTCATCCTTATTTATTTTGATGAATTCCACTCTTTATTGGTTAAAAGATTCTTTTAGATATTAAGTGATGTATACACACACATGAACATACATACATGCATAGGCCGGAAATAAAGTGATAACCTCAATTATGTTGAGAAGGTGAGACCAAATTTGGGCCATTATATAAAAAAGATCAAGGACTGTATTCGGTGATGGCATTTTTGTAAATTATTGCAAGAGCTAATTTACATATTGCTATTATGGGTAAAAAAAAAACAAAAGTATGTTGATGTTAATGTTATGGGTACATAAATGTAAGTGTGTTGCTATAATGTAAGTACATTGCCATTATGGGTAACAAATAGTGTACGTTGATAAGTTTCATGTTATATATTTCTATTATTGGTAAAGAAATTTAGAACGAGTTAATTTTTTTTAAGTAGATGGCTATTAATGATAGCAAGAGTAAAGTATGTTGCTATTTGGCTGCAATTTGAACTATGTACTTTATATACAAATGTCTTAACAAGGATATTTGAAATTGTAGTGGCGGGTAATTCGGGCGGTATATCGATACACGCGGTATTTATTTCAAAAGCATCGGGACTAAAGCTGAGCATGTATGCGGGTATAACTTCATTGGAGCTATGGATTATCCCAAGCTTCGAGAACTCTGCATGGTCAATCATGGCCATATCTTTCATTTCATTGCTTGCCATGTCAGCAGTACTCGCTACATGTTTCTTTGTGCGTAGGCATCGGATAAGACGAGATCGCCCTCAGGCTTCTCGTGTTCGGGAATTTCATGGAATGAGTAGTCGGTTAGTGAAAGCTATGCCGAGTTTAATATTTACAGCTGTTTTAGAAGATAATTGCACTTCTGCCACATGTGCTATATGTCTCGAGGATTATAGCGTCGGGGATAAGCTTAGAATTTTACCATGTCGCCACAGTAAGTCTTTTATTTATTTATTTTTTTAAAATGTAATTTTACCAGATGACAACATGAGATCTTGACAGAATTTCACACGATTTGCGTGGACGCGTGGCTGACATCATGGCGAACATTCTGCCCTGTTTGCAAGCGCGATGCCAGGACCGCCAACGGGGACCCACCAGCCTCGGAGCGGACCCCGCTACTCTCCTCCAATCCAGCCTCCATGGCATCATCCGCCATCTTATCTTCCGCGTGGTCGTCTTCATACGCATCCTCAGCAGCTATTCACATTGGTCAAAGCTCACGTACGCATTCTATTTCCAATTCCAATTCCAACCTCCGTTCCGTTTCCGTTGCCAGTACTCCTTACAATATCCATTCCTCCCTTCAAAGCAATCACCAATCCCCTTACGGCCTTACTCCCTCACGAAGCTCATTAGACATTAGGAATCTCGCATCTTCTTCGCATAGATCCCGTGCCTCTCATTTGATCTCCTCAAATTCCTTGGGTTACCCTTCCTTCTCACCTCTAAATTCGAGACACCTGTCCTCATATTATCCGAGCCCGGGGAACGCTTCATCGAGTTACGTTTGGTCTTCGAGTCACCAACCGCACCCTTTGCGACACAGCGACTCTGCTGCCAGCTTTTCTCCCTATGCTTCGGCTCACTCGCTTCCAGAAGACTAAAATACATACAGAAACACACCTGTGTTTTTACCTTTTTACATGTTTAGCCACTTAACTGTTTCCTGATTAAACCATTATACTTTTTTTATGACCGTGAAAAAGGAAAACAAACATTTTTCCCAATGTTTTTGGGAACAATATTTGAAAGGGTTAAAAAAAAGTATAATGATGTAGAAAATAGGTAAGTGGCTAAATAGGTAAAATGATAAAAATACAAGTGGTTTTCTTGCCCCTTTATGAATGCTGATTACGGTGGCTGCTGAATTGTGTCTGTACATTGTTGTAGTGTAAGGTAAGGTTGCTTTGTGAATCCTTTGATGATTATGCTCTCATCTGATATTCTGTTGGTTCTTGTTTGATGTTTGTGATTGGTGAGTTATAGTTGTTATTTATATAAAAAGAATTCTTGATGCTTCATACTTGGTAAACGGCTTGTCTTACATGCAACTCTTCCGTGTTCTAGACATGCGATTGTGTTTGTTGGACTCCAGACGAGAGATTTGTGCACTTTATCTTGTTACAACTTTTTTTGTATGGTAGGAAGGTTATTGTTTTCCTGGGTTTCTGAGTTTTATTGTTTTGAAAACAGGTCATTAGTTTTTATTGACTTATCACTTTGGTCCTTTTAACTTATCAAAGATAACATCCCCCCCACCCCCTCTTTGGCCTACATAAAATTATAATTTTATAACGCATATCCGGATATGTGATGTCAGTAGGATCTATCTGTCGATTCCAAGTTAATAAGAAAATGCCGGTTTGGGCTGTACTTTATTTTTGTCGGTGAAACGTAATTTTTAATTAATGCGAAATGGGTTTTATCAGAACATTCAAATGAGCAGGATTAAAAAAGCAATTAATGAAAACAAGGCAAAAGAAGTTAAAAGCTTGTCTAAAATATGCTGCATGGTAACGTGTTCTCATACCGGAAAAGAACTTATTGTTATTTCAGTAATAATTTAATATTATATTTGCTGTACAGATGCCTAAAAAATCAGAAGAAAACTGAACTAATGTCGAAACGTCATATGGATGGGTTGTGATGCTCTAAGATGACACAAAGTGTGACCTATTTTCATAATAGGTTGAGAATTAACAAGAATCAGTGAAAGAAAGTGATAGTTCACTCTAAAATGATTTTGTGGATATAAGTTTATCGGTTCATATGAAAGAAAGAAATCTACTAGCTCTCACACCAACTCATATTCCTCAAGTCACTATGCCTAAAAATTACAAAGCAATTTAGCACACAAAAATGTGTCCAAACAAGCTCATAAAATGATTTTTCCTAGACTCTAGTAAGATCTTTTTCATACATATGCCTGCTCTAGCATATTCTATTTCTTTGCGCTCCTTTATTTCAACATCAATAATCAATAATAACATCAAAAAAAGGTCTTTAGAAATGTCTCTACTTAGCATGTTATCTTCAACATGTTCTTCTCCTCTACTTCTGATCTTATCCCATTGATAAGTCCATTCATGATAAAATATAGCAATATCTTGTCTTTAAGATCTGTTTGGTGGTACAATTGTATATAATCATCAATATTACTGTATATAATCACTAATATTATTGTATTCACTTATCATCACTTCTTACTTTATCACAATCCTCTAAGGATTACATGATAGAGATTCATAAAGCCTTGATTGTGTATTTAACAACAGTTCTACTTCCAAACTCTTCGTGTAGATTCCTCTTAGTGTCCAGTTATGTGACAACCCGAAATTTTCTATTCTGTACAACCTTTCGCTTCAATAGAAGTCAGATCAGCTCCTGCTAATTTTCAAGCTTTTGGAATAAGTTTGAGCATATTAAGATTAACATTTTAGGAGATATCAGGAGAGAGGATGCCCTAGAGTATTTTGTGCATCTTAAAAGTTTCAAAACTCCAAGAGTTTGGAGTTTACGGCTCAAATGATATTTTTGGACCAAAAACTCCATGGACTATATATATGACACTTAACCATTTTTAGTTCATTTCTTCCATTTCAACTAGAGAAAACCCGATTTCTCTCCCAAGGATCTTCAACCGTTCGTCCCAAATTGTAAGTACTTCAAACCTAGAGTGTATTAAAGTGTATTACATGCTTAGATATTATTGAAAACACTCAAGAATCATAAGAAAAAGGAGTTTACGGCCCAAGATCTTCTTGGACCGTAAACCCTAATTTGGGTGCCAAAGTGATCCCAACTCTTTCCTTATGCTTAGAAACGAGTATGGAACCTTCCCTTGATGTTTTTAGCACATACAAATCACCAAAATACCCCATTTATATGTGTTTACGGTTTGGGGATCTCCCAAAACCGTAAACACCCCAACGTGTGTTATGATGCACCATATTCCTTCCTTATGCCTAGAAACTAGCCTAGACTTTTACCTTGAAGTGTTTAAGACTTGAGAACATCAAAATACCATGGTCCATAGGAGTTTACGGCAGCAAACACATGGAGAAATGGTCCATGGGCCGTAAACTCCATTTAGGAGTGAATTGTTGCCCTAATCACTTCCTAAGGCTTAGACTTGGAGTTAAGATGATTCAAAATGACTTCTAGGACTTCAAATCAACAAATGGTCAAGGGATTATGAGCTTACGGCCGTAAACTCAATGAGTTATGGTCATTAAAGAGTAAACTCATGAAAGGGGTTCTTTTGAACCCTAAACTCAATGGCCTTGTCCTACAACACTTAAATGCACTCCTTAGCACTTATAACACTTATATAAAGTGTTTATCATGTCCTAGGATGTCTTAACTTTGTTAATTAGTTGTTTAAAGACTAATTGGATACATATATGTACTACTATATGTTAACTAGGATCCTTGTGTGTGTACAAGTCTTCACTTGACACTTAGCATCCTATGACAGTCAATACATCCAAACCACCAACTACAGGTGAGTTCATACCCCTTAATCAATGGTTTAAATGTTTTTAAATGCTTTTATGGGGGGGGGGGGGGGATACAATTTGAATACTTATAGTTATTATATCAATCACATGTGATTAATAACTACCAAATCAATAGTTTTCTTACTGTTCAAACTGTTTTACAAAACTCTTTATCAAACTGTCTTACATACTGTATGTTTCCTTTCAAACTCGGTTACAAATGTGTTTTGAACAAAGTTTTCCTTATACTTAAAATGTCTTATCAGAAAAAATACTTTCGAATCGTTTTATAAACTGACATCAAGTCATCGTTTCTTAGTATTAAACTTTCAAAGGTTTTACAAAACTTCTTTTATGCTTTTATATTGTCAAATGCATGCCTAGATATGTATAATTATATAAATAATGTATAAAGGACTTAGGACGGTTAGCTCGCTTTATTTCCTTTTCCTCGTTGGGATGTGGCCTTAGGGCATTAGCCGCTCATCTGAATGTCGTCTAAATATTAGCTATATATCATGTATACATATATAGACATAAAAGTTCCTCCAGTCGGTTCAGTACCTTTGGGTAGCAAAGGCATACTTTCGCTTATACATGTACACCATTAGTAACTATTATAGGTATAGTTAGGAGATACCACTTACCATTCCAAGTACAAGGAATCACACATGAGTCAGTTCATTCATGAGTCTTTACATAGATACGCTTACATGAGTACATTTATATAGATACGCTTACATGAGTACGTTTACATAGATACGCTTACATGAGTAAATTTACATAGATACGCTTACATGAGTACGTTTACATAGATACACTTAATTGAGTACGTTTACATGAATACTTTTACATGGATACTTTTACGTAGATACTATATGATGAGTTACTATTACATATTATTGATGGGTTTTGGCTATATGAACATTCCTATGTGCACATGCAAACCCTAATGCTTGGATCTAGGTTTCTCTAATTAAACATGCATTCAATCCAAGACTTCTAATGGCTAATAGACTATAATAACAATATGAAATCAGAATTAGAAGTTTACCTTGAATCACTTGCTTGATCTTCTTGCCCTTGGAGCTTTAGAGTCACAATTGTCACTCATCTAATGGCTTACAAACACCAACTAGCAAGAGGATGATTTGAGAGAGAGGAGAGGGAAGAGAAAATCGGCCAGGGTTTCTTTCTAAAGCACAAGTGCCGATTTCCCTTCACCCTTGGGGTCTATTTATACTTGTAAGGCTCCTAGGGTTTCACCCTTAAACCATAATTGGATAACTTATGCCCTAAGCAATCCAATCCCCTTCATGATAAGCCTTTGGACGATTTTCAAGGCCTATCCAAAGTCCTTAAAACCGTCCACCATTATCCATAAGGGATTTACAGCCCAAAGTACAACTATCATACAATTGACAGTTTATGCCTCTTTATTCAATTAATCTCTTTAAGTCACCAAATTAATTCTTAATTAATTTATGACTTATATTAATCAAATAATAATATTATTACTCTTTATATTATTCTCATAATATATTAATAATATTTCTTCTCTCATAATAAATCATCCTGTCAAGTTGCTATGGTGAAGGCAACCCAAAAGGACCATGCACAACCGGGTCAAATACTTGCCTAATATAGTTGTAGCCTTAGACACTATTCCAACAATTATATGTGTAGATACTATTATATAATTCTCCTTCTTATCTTTATTTTGTGATATATTCACATAATCGATGAGATAGATTGGACTTAATATCCTAGTACCAAAGGATACTTTGCGGGACTAACCATTCCTAAAACCTTGTTAGCTACATAGGTAAATGCACATCTATGGATGTCTACGGTTGATACCATTATAGGTATACTTTAAGGGACTAACTATTCCTACACCCAGCTGTTAGCTACAAAGATAAATGTACATCTACGGATGTCTACAGTTAACACTATTAGTTATCCTAGTACAAAAGGATAATACTTAAGTTATTTATATTATTAGCTTTATATTGTGAGTCATTCACATAACCGATGAGGTGAATTATATTTGTGTATCCTAGTACCAAATGATACAATTTCTTATATTAATAATAATAGTCATACAGTCGGGTCTTGGTAGAAGGCTACTTTCAAAACAGTTAGGTCTTGGTAGAAGATTTCATCTATACTAATAGGAATCATAGGGATTTCTAGGGGTTTTCAAACACTTTCAATTACTTACAAACATTTTCATACTTATACGAACTTTTTTTCAAAACGATTTCAAGTCTTTCATTACAAATTTTACAAATCAAAGACACATTAATACTTATGAATTCACCAGCTTTTTGGCTGATACTCGCTTTCAAAATAACCTGTATTCTCAGGTCGCAAATAGACAGGTACGACGACCAGGTTTTGTGAACACGGAGAAATGAAGACTCCTCTTTTATTTTGATTGTTCATTATGTTGTCTTATACTATGAAAGAACACACTTGTAATTAAAATTATACTATTAATGCAATGGATGATGTTGTTGTTTGTTTACTACTTTGCATTGTTGTGATACATTACATGACGTCCTCCGCCCCAGAACGTTTCCGCCGTTCTCGGTTTTGGGGTGTAACAGATTGGTATCAGAGCATTTATAGTGAATATAGTATATCACAACCCATAAAAGATATACTAACTATAAATACATTGGGATTAAAAACACTCTGACTAAGAGTTTATACTTTTAAATAATAAAATATTTAAGTAAGTATACGTGCCTGCATTCATACTAAAATCGGTGTCATAACGACAAGAACAAAAGTATTACGATTGTTGAATATCACAAGTGAGCCTGGGGATATATTGTCAGTCTTGGGAGTGGCATAGCCTGATCAACTATGCTGGTCTGGGGAGTGATTAGCATATGCCCAAGAATGGTTGTGATGTGGCAACAAGTCTAAAAACTCACCAACACAACCACAAAGAAATACCATAGGGGTATTTGGTCATACTATAATTACTTATTTGAGAACCAAATAGATCTTTATTAATAGGTCAATAGTTGTTTAATGGATACACTAAGGTTATATGTACTAGGATGTCATAGACTTAGAATCTATGAATCTTTGCCTTATGTCCTGTCCTCGTTGGGTTGGGGGCTTAGGGTTAGGGTCACTTATTCGAAGGTCTATCCTATCCTAACTACATATAACTAGTATGCACTAAACAAGTATTAAAGCAACTAATAAAGGTCATCTTATAATTATCTTAGTTAGTCATCCATTTAGTTATTTCTAATATCCCAATTCTCGCGTAGATAACATGGCTGGACTCCATCCCCACGACAACCTGTACCTTCCGAATGAAGGCAATGCTGAATGGTTAGGAGAAGAATCCGAGAATGATCATCCAATACCTTTGAATGATCACCATGCTGAAGACATTTTGGATGATGATAACTCCGAACCCGAGGTTGAGAACCTACCCTTGGTAGCTCCCATTCCAAATCCTAACCCTCGTCCAACTTTTCATGGCCCGACGCCTCCTTGGGTAGAATGCTTGGAAACACGAAGCGAAGATCAAGATCAACCCATGCCGTTTAATGGAGACCGAAGCTTCTACAACATAAACGAAGGGAGCTCAACAGACAGAGTTCTACCAATCCTGATCCATAGAGTTGCCCGAAACGAAATTCAGGGCAGGACGGCTCTCCATCGTATTGCAGAGGTTGATACCAATGCAGGGATGCATACCATTCGCACCAATCGCCTTGAACACACTCACGGGAGATCTGAGAGAAACCATGAAACCCTGCTGGAAGCCCTAGCTGAAACTCGATCCGAAGTCATAGAGCTCCGAGTACGTTAGAGGGTGTACGAAAGACACCTACTTGATATGGAACGTCAACTGGATGAACTAAGGGTTCACCATAGGGGTGACCGTCACCATTAGGAGATACTTTACTTTCCTTCTTTGTTTTAAAGAACCGTGTTCCTGTCCATGTTCTGCGTAACACTTTTCTATGTGACTACCTTGTATTGTAAGTACTTTTAGTTAGGTCTTTATGATGTCAAGGACTTTTGCTACTCCGGATACGATGTAAGACCTTCTACAAGGTCAATTTTTCCCAAACTTATTACATCTTAAACATCGATGATATTGACAATCGGCTAACTTCTGTGTCACGCTTTGTTCAAATACTCTCATCATACCTTCATTGGAGTCTATCTGAAACTTGCTTTAGTCAAGTCTTTGGACTATAGTAGTTTAACTCCAAAATCATTTTCAAGCCTCTTTCAAAGGTTGGATCATGTTATTCACCAACCAATGATGCCTCAGCTTGAACGACAAACGTCTTGAGACCATTGTACGAACTTACTTCCACTCTTTACTAGGATTGCATCATAGGGATGTAGGTCGAACCCACGAGAGCATACTTCTATCCTTTACATGAACGATCGAACTACGTCTAGGTCCAACCATACTCGCTCACAAATTCATTTTCTTTCCGTGTAACAGAATCATGTCGCCGAAGAAAAACGATCAATCCATCAACCAAACACTAACTCTTCAGATTGATGCAACTACCTTTCAAGCTGCAGTCTCGGCTGCCGTGACAGCTGTTCTGACTCACTTTAACGCTAACAACGCAAATGTTAGCGGGATTGTTAACAATAATTCCAATCCAGGTAACAATCAAGTACCTCAACGAGCAACAAACTACCACGACACCCCAAATTCCAAGCCCAAGAATAACAAAAGAAAGTTATGGGCTAAAGTTAAAGGCAAATCACCCCAAGGGGCGAGCAAAAGACAACAACCTATGGCAACCTTCGCAGCCACGACATCTGTACCTCCTACTAGCATCCCTACTGGTATCCCAATTGTCCCTACACCAGCCAGGCAGTATGCCGAAAACCTACCGAAATGCAATAAGTTTAGCTTCCATCATCTAGGTAGTTGTCGTCCGTTACACTGCTTTAAGTGCAACAAGAATGGACATACTACCAGCTGCTACAGGACCCGGATCCAACACATTACTTCAACCACCAATGTCCAAATCTCTCGGATATGCCATCTGTGTGGCGTAATGGGACACTTCAAGAGGGACTGTCTAGCAGAGAAGAACGACGGCGAATCCGGAGGAGTTTGACCTCAGAATGGAAAGAGGCAATGAAGGACCCTACTATAGTATAGGTTCACTTCCAATTGTCAGTATTTTGTATGCTTTTAAAACATGTTTAAAACTAGTGCAACTTGAGTCTTATCTTTGCGATATCCCGTTAGTTAAGGGATCCTCATGCTGCGTATACTTGCCTTTTGTAGTATACTTTGTTCGCAGCAGTATTCCTGCAGTTACTCTTAAGTACTGTAACCCTGATAAAAGTTGCACCATTGTATTTTGTCTGTAACGCCCTTATGTTCAAATCTAATGTCTTTTACTTCTAAGTAAGTCCGACATTATCATATAACTTGAGATAATCCGACCCGCACAATACCAGTTCCGTGCGCACATCTCCTTGTTCGAAAACGTCTTTCTAGTGAAGCCGTCATTCCAGAACACCGAAGTACGCATGCATGGAGTACCTCATGTTTCTTATCCTTTCCGAAGAAAACTCAACAAACCTCCCCGAAGTACCACTCGTACAGTACGTCAAGTTCAATCCAAAGATCCATACGGTTGATCTATCACTGAAGAATGTATACATAAGGGTGGTATATAATCAAGGTTCTACAGGTTTAGAATGGATGATTCCACTTTAACTTCTTTTCCTCGTTGGAAGAGCTTAAAGAAGAATTAGTTATTCGACGACCTTTTCAGTCTTAATTATATATGACTCATATACACGAGGCTGCGATTGATGAACCATGTATGACTTCTAATATGAACTTCAGGATGGAGACTGCCCAAGATCCGAATATCATCAGTTGCGAGTGTTAGTGAAGGATGTTTTGAGGACAATCTTCCAAACTCGATACGGACACTACGAGTCCGTAGTGATACCCCTCAAATAGGACCAATATGCCCGTAGTATTCGTGAACTTAATGAATAGAGTACACCATTCTTACTAGGATCGGTTCGTCATTGTCCTTGTAAATGATTTACTTATCTACTCTCGTAGTAAGAAGGAAATCATAAAGAGCATCTACAACAAACAATGGAAACATTACGATCAAAGAAGCTTTACGCGAAGTTCTCTAAATATGAGTTTTAGAATTGAAGAGTCAAATTCCCAAGACACACTATTAGTGAGGTGGGAATTCTTGAGGACCCTTCCAAATATCAAAATCGTTGAGAATTTGTCAGCACTGAAGATGCTTATGGAATTTGCCAAATTCTAGGTCTTGCTGACCTACCTTCGTAAGTTCATTCGGAACTCCTCGCGAAATTACGGAGCCTCTAACGACTTTGACTCAGAAGGGATTGGCCCTTGACTGAGAAGAGAAGCAAGAGGGAGAGACTTTGGAATCCCAAGTGAGACAAAATCCTTTTGGAAGCCTCACCCTGGGAACGCTTGATACGCTTCAGAAAGCGTGGAGAGCTAAATCCAAGAGAGTTAGGACCTCCGAGATTCTTACCCGAATCGGCCCTGTAACTCATAAACCCAACCTACATCGCGAAATCAGTGACGTACATTTCTCCCTTCACGTCTCGAACTTGAAAACGTACCTTTCCATCAGGACTCTCGTAATCCCACTCGTCAAGAACGAGATCAATGAGAGCCTCGCCTTCGTGGAAGAACCGTGGTGACCATGGAACGAGAGGTCATGCGAACAAATCAGAACCGCTTTCCATTAGTGAAGGTTCATTGGAATGCCAACCAAGGACCCGAATTCACTTGGAAGCATGGGAAGAAAATTGATTTGGAAGTATCCCCACTACTTGTCTCGATTTTTCATGCCTACTCCATTACCTAAATCCTAATTTCGGGACGAAATTCCTTCTAACGGGGGGATGATGTGACAACCCGAAATTTTCTATTATGTACAACCCTTCGCTTCAATAGAAGTCAGATCAGCTAGGTCCTGCTAATTTTCAAGCTTTTGGAATAAGTTCGAGCATATTAGGATTAACATTTTAGGAGATATCAGGAGAGAGGATGCCCTAGAGTATGTTGGTGATTTTATATCACTAATATTATTTAAGTGTAATGGGGTTAATTTTTTGATCAATGTCACTTTGACAATTATCAAACAAATTAGTATGGTGCGGAGTGCACATTTGTTTGATTTTGTCATTGTTGAAAGTATAATGCTATTTAGAGGTGAAGCCCCTGAACTGACGGGGGTCCGGGGGCAGCGCCCCTGGGAGCGGGGTCCAAGGGGCAGAGCCCCTGGCTGGGTAATATGACAGGTAATATGATCATTTTTGGACAGGAAGTTATTTAGAAATATAACTACCATATGGCAGTTTTAAGACAGAAAGTTAGTTTTCTGTTATATATGATCAATTTCGGATTCTCTTTTGGGTACAGATTCATAACATCTTCTTCATTCTATATTCTAGAAAATTAGTGAGTTTCATCCGATTAGAGATTTTGAGTGTACCCTCGAAATGCTTTAATCTGAAAGTGTTTCACAACTCTCACTGATCCAAGTATATCTATACCCCGAAAATCTAACAAAGATTAAAGCATTCTGTGATCATGACAAGTGGTGATTCTGTGAAGGAAATGACTAGTAAGTTTGAAAAACTGAACAAGTTTGAAGGGCAAGATTTTCGTAGATGGCAGAAGAAGATGAAGTTTCTCCTTACCACTCTGAAAGTGGTGTATGTTCTGAGTACACCCATGCCAGTCTTACCAGAATCTGTTGAAGATGAACCTTTGGAGGCAACAAGAAGAAGATCAAAGTGGGAAAATGATGGTTACATATGTCGTGGTCATATTCTCAATGGTATGTCTGACTCTCTTTTTGATATCTATCAAAATTTCGAATCTGCAAAATAACTATGGGATTCTCTTGAATCCAAGTATATGGCTGAAGATGCTTCTAGCAAGAAGTTTCTTGTCAGTAACTTTATGGGTTATAAGATGATTGACTCCAGGCCTGTTATGGAACAATACCATGAAATGTTAAGGATCCTGGGACAGTTTGCTCAACATAATCTGAAAATGGATGAAGCCATTGTAGTGGCGGTGATCATTGACAAACTGCCCCCTTCCTGGAAGGATTTTAAACACAATCTGAAACATAACAAAGAGGAATTGACTTTGACTCAACTTGGAAGCCATTTACAGATTGAAGAGTCCTTAAGGACTCAAGAACTTGATAACAATCCCAAAGGCAAGAACCAAGTTGGTTCCTCTTTTGTGAACATGGTGGATGGAGAAGGATCAAAGAATCAAAAGAAGTCTAATGGAAAAAGGAAGTTTAAAGGAAAGGATGACAAGTCTTCTAACAAGAAGGCTAAAGTGGTGTGTTGGAATTGTAACAAACTGGGTCACTTCAAGAAATATTGTCGTTTGCGTAAAGTGAACAAGGATGGTGCAGTACCAAGTGGATCCAAGGATCCAGAAAAGCAACAAGGTCAGATTTCTGTATTCATGCAGAATTCTAAATATATTCAGAATTATATTTCTGTGATTTCTGAAGCATTTTATGTGCAGGATGATAATGTTGCATGGTGGGTTGATTCGGGAGCAACAAGTCATGTTTGCAAAGATCTATATTGGTTCAAGGACTTTCAACCAATTAATGATGGATCTGTTGTGAAGATGGGAAATGTTGCAACTGAACCAATCAAGGGCATAGGATCTGTTTTACTTACTTTTACTTCTGGGAAATGTTTGTGTTTGAACAATGTTTTATATGTTCCAGGGATTCGTAAGAATCTCGTGTCTGAAATTGTATTAAATAATTGTGGTTACAAACAAGTGTTAGAAAGTGACAAGTATATCTTGTCAAGACATGGTTCTTTTATGGGATTTGGCTATATATGTAATGGAATGATTAGGCTTAATATTAATTATCCTTCTATTGATAATTCTGTTTGCATGGTTTCTAGTAGTACTAGCAATAATTTTCATAAATTTGAATTATGGCATGCTAGACTAGGACACATTCATTACAAGAGAATAAAAGACATGTCTAAAATGAGTTTAATTCCTACTTTTGATATGCAAAATAATGAAAAATGTAAAACATGCATGCTAACTAAAATCACTAGACAACCTTTCAAAGATGTTGTTAGGGAAAGCAAGGTGTTGGATCTTATACATAGTGATTTATGTGATTTCCATGCAACACCTTCCCTTGGAAACAAGAAGTATGTTGTTACTTTTATTGATGATGCATCTAGATATTGTTATATCTATTTGCTACATTCTAAAGATGAAGCACTTGATAAATTTAAAATTTATAAACAACAAGTTGAGCTTCATAAAAATGAATTAATAAAAGTATTGCGTACTGATAGAGGTGGTGAGTATTATGATCCACTTTATTTTGAATCAACTGGAATAATACATCAAACCACAACTCCATATACACCACAACAAAATGGTGTAGCTGAAAGGAAGAATAGGACTTTGAAAGAAATGGTTAATTCCATGTTGTCGTATTCTGGTTTAAGTGAAGGGTTTTGGGGCGAGGCAATGTTAACTGCATGTTACATCTTGAATAGAACTCCAAATAAAAGGAGTAAGAATACTCCTTATGAACCTTGGTGTAAAAGGTACCAAATTTGAGTTATCTCAAAGTTTGGGGATGTAGAGCAGTTGTAAGGCTCACTGAACCTAAAAGGAAAACGTTGGGTGAGAGAGGTATAGATTGTATCTTCATTGGATATGCTGAGCATTCCAAAGCATATAGATTCTATGTTTTAGAATCTAATGACTCTGTGTCTGTAAACACAGTGATAGAGTCAAGAGATGCTATTTTTGATGAAGAAAGATTTACATCTATACCTAGACCAAGGGACGTGATTCATCAATCTTCCAGCAAGAGTGCTACTCAAGCTGAAGATGTTTCTGGTGGTGCAAGTTCTGTACCTGAACCTAGGAAAAGCACCAGAGCTAGAAAAGCTAAGTCTTTTGGATCTGATTTTCAACTATATTTAGTTGAAGGAACAAGGAATGAGACTATTTCTCAACATCAATATTGTTTTAATATTGAAGAGGATCCAAAGACTTTCAGTGAAGCTATGGCTTCTAGGGATGTACATTTCTGGAAAGAGGCAATTCATGATGAGATTGATTCTATCATGCATAACAATACTTGGGTATTGGCTGATTTACCTCCTGGTTGCAAGGCATTAGGATGTAAATGGATCCTCAAAAGAAAAATGAAGGTGGATGGCACAATAGATAAGTACAAAGCCAGATTGGTTATCCAAGGCTTTAGACAAAAGGAAGGCATTGATTTCTTTGATACTTATGCTCCCGTTGCCAGAATTTCTACTATTAGATTATTATTAGCTCTTGCAGCTATACATAATCTTGTGATTCACCAAATGGATGTGAAAACTGCATTCTTGAATGGTGACTTGGATGAGGAAATATACATGAAACAACCTGAAGGGTTTGTGATGCCTGGAAATGAACAAAAAGTGTGCAAGTTGAAGAAATCATTATATGGTTTGAAGCAGGCACCAAAACAATGGCATCAAAAGTTTGATGATGTTGTCTTGTCTAATGGTTTTGCATTAAACCAAGCTGACAAGTGTGTATATAGCAAATTTGATACTTCTGGTAAAGGAGTCATGATTTGTTTATATGTAGATGATATGTTGATTTTTGGTACTAATTTAGAAGAAGTTGATAAAACCAAGAAATTCTTATCATCTAGTTTTGATATGAAAGACATGGGGGAGGCTGAGGTAATTCTTGGTATAAGAATTAGAAAAGGAAACAATGGGATTTCAATTTCTCAATCACATTATATTGAGAAGATATTGAAAAAGTTTAACTTTGAGAATTGTTCTCCTGTTAGCACTCCTATAGATCCTAGTCTTAAGCTTCTACCTAATAAAGGATCTCTAGTGTCTCAACTTGAATACTCAAGGGCTATTGGTTGTCTAATGTATGCCATGATTAGTACTAGGCCTGATATAGCATATGCTGTGGGAAGGCTTAGTAGATATACTAGTAATCCCAGTTCACATCATTGGCAAGCTGTGAGTAGAGTGTTCAAGTACTTGAAAGGGACCATGAATTATGGTTTAACTTATAGTGGATATCCTTCTGTTTTGGAAGGTTATTCAGATGCCAGCTGGATTAACAACTTAGAGGATCACTCCTCTACAAGTGGTTGGGTGTTTCTTCTTGGAGGAGGTGCTATTTCTTGGGCATCCAAGAAACAGACTTGTATTACTAACTCAACCATGGAATCTGAGTTTGTTGCATTGTCTGCTGCTAGTAAAGAAGCTGAGTGGCTAAGGAATTTGATTTATGAAATTCCACTCTGGCCAAAACCGATATCTACCATTTCTATCAGGTGTGATAGTGCTGCAACCTTGGCTAAGGCTTATAGTCAAGTGTACAATGGGAAGTCTAGACATTTAGGTGTTAGACATAGCATGATTCGTGAGCTCATCATGACTGGTGTGATATCTGTGGAGTTTGTGAGAACTCAGATGAACCTAGTCGATCAGTTAACCAAAGGGTTAGCTAGAGATCTTGTGCACAAGGCGGTTGTAGGGATGGGTTTAAAGTCCACCTAAAATATTTTAAATTAAGATACCCAATTCCCATCTAATACAACATTAGATGCTGAATTCAATGTGGAAAGCTTGATATTTGAAGATTGGAACACATTATTATCATCATCCCAAGGTATGTGTTCAGTACTGCAAGTTAAGGAGGTTGAAATTTAATTTCTTAATAGTTCTTTGAAAAATTGCATATGCAGGCGCAAGAACAAAAGAACTACCTATATAAGCATGAAGTTTAGCTGCTTCAAGAAGTTGGGAGTTGGCTTTGATATGCTTATTGAAGGATGGGACACAAGCTAGTAAAATATAGTGTCAAGTTAGAATTTTGAGAATGAAAACTGTTGTTTATATTATCTTCATGTATTCACTTAGAATAGAAAGGGTTCAATCCTAAGTGACACCCTGATATTCGAATATTTGGAATGAATACTATACTAATGTGAAATTCAATCGTTACGATATTTCATTTATGCATCATTTTGTTGTTTTTATGATTTATTTTAAGTTAATCAAGATTACACTTAAATGGGGGAGGTTTGTTGGTGATTTTATATCACTAATATTATTTAAGTGTAATGGGGTTAATTTGTTGATCAATGTCACTTTGACAATTATCGAACAAATTAGTATGGTGCGGAGTGCACATTTGTTTGATTTTGTCATTGTTGAAAGTATAATGCTATTTAGAGGTGAAGCCCCTGAACTGACGGGGGTCCGGGGGCAGCGCCCCTGGGAGCGGGGTCCAAGGGGCAGAGCCCCTGGCTGGGTAATATGACAGGTAATATGATCGTTTTTGGACAGGAAGTTATTTAGATATATAACTACCATATGGCAGTTTTAAGACAGAAAGTTAGTTTTCTGTTATATATGTTCAATTTCGGATTATCTTTTGGGTACAGATTCATAACATCTTCTTC